>NW_027397150.1:2693814-2745020 GCF_003265705.2 Callorhinus ursinus
TGTGTGCATGATGTGTGGGGTATGTGTGTGTATGTGGCAGGTGGTGAGTGTGGGATGTGGGATGTGTGTGAGGTTTGTGGGATATGTGTGTATAGTGAGTGGGGTATATGTGGTTGGTGTGTGCGTGTGGGGTGAGAGAGGGGTGTGTGTGGTGTGGTCTTAGTAGAAGCATAGATGACGAGGGGTATGTATGTGGGGAATGGGGTAGGTGTGTGCACACACACCTGTGAATGTGTGCCATGACGCCTCAGAGCACCTGCTGTGGAGCCAGACTGCCTGAATCCGTTACTGGTGCTACCACGTGAGCAAAGTCCTCAACTTCTTAGGGTCTTAGTTTCCTTATCTCTAAAAAGAAAGTAATAACGGTGCCTACCTGCAAGTGGTGTGTGCTGCTACCCATAAGGCACTTGGACTGATGCCTACCACACAGATGGCACTCAGTGAATGTTAGCTGCTTTTGGTCACATCACAGATGCTCAGGTTTTCTGGTGCTGGTTAAAGGTCTTGCTGCCCTCTGCTCTTTGATGGCCCTTTGAAGCAGCAAGCAGTGGTAGTTAATTGTAGAACTGTTAGCTGTAAGCTAACAGGGAAGATTTTTCTTCTTCATGTCCTCGCTGATCCCCAGCATCATGCTCATCTTTGCACTCACTTTAGATTCTGACAACACACAAAATCCTTAGCTGCTTGTCTTTTTCAGAAACCTGACTGGGCTGATGAAGATTAGAGGCAGTACTCCAGCATACTCCACTAGTAAGAAATGGAAGGCAAATATTTGACAAGGACAGTAGATGGGTGGCTATCAAATATTACCCACAACCACCACCAGAACTCATTAATAGTAGCATATGTTAGGTGAGATGCAAATTGTTAGCTGCTTATGTAACCTTTTAGTTTGAACAGAGAAAAATGCCCATGAAAACACCCTGCGCTTCTATCTAGAATTGGGGTGTGTGTGTGCCTCTAGCTGCTGGTTCAAAGACTGACATTTATTGTGGGCAGCAAGGAGCCAGGGGTTGAGGAAAACTCATTTTCCCTTATTTTTACCTGATCCAGAGAGGTTTCTAGGGCACAGGCAATGAGAGCCCACTTGAAGACATTTTATAAATGTCAGGACCATCCTGTCCAGATTATTAGAGAGTAGGAAATGAATGGTAACTTAATAATAAAATTAAGACTGTCAAATTTTTGTAACTGGGCAAATGCAAAGCAGTATTGTATTTTATGCAATTAAATATATGTGTACCTCCTATCATATATAGTCACCTTCTGTCCTTCTCTATCCCCTTATTCTGCTTTATTTTATTAACTCCCTTCCTCTTTAGATTGTACCGTTGACAAGGACAGAAATTTTACGTCTCTTATTCATGGCTGTAGCCCCAGTGTCTGAAACAGTTCAGGCATATGGCAGGTGCCTGTACTTAGTTGTTGAGTAAATAAATAATAATAATAAAAAGAGCAGAAAGAAAATCACTTAACTGTCTAGTAAGAGCATTTGGTAAAATACATCACTTTCATACAGTAGAAGACAATGGAATCATTAAAAGCGATAAGGCAAAGGGCGCCTGGGTGGCTCAGTTGGTTGGGCGACTGCCTTCGGCTCAGGTCATGATCCTGGAGTCCCGGGATCGAGTCCCGCATCGGGCTTCCTGCTCAGCAGGGAGTCTGCTTCTCCCTCTGACCCTCTTCCCTCTCGTGCTCTCTGTCTCTCATTCTCTCTCTCTCTCAAATAAATAAATAAAATCTTTAAAAAAATAAAAATAAAAAAATAAAAGTCAGGTCCATTTTACCTGTGAATTATTTCTACTACATTGTATCTGTATATCTGGCATTACATTTTAATGTCAAATTTATAACCAAACGTAATAACCGGTAAGAAATTAAATCAAATAGCCCTCACTTAGTTGAAAACTGAGCACTTGGACATCTCTTACTCAGCTGTTATTGGGAATGAAATGAAAGCTGATAATGAAATGCTTTGGTTTTTGCCCCAGTCGGCTTTCTCTGCTTTGATGAGGGGAACTCGGTTTTTTTAAGATCCTCAAATTTTACAACTTGCTACCTGTGATGTGCAGTGTGATGCTCAAGCCTGATCTCCCTGCAGGAATGAAGAACTTGTTTTCCAGCTGCTGGGACTTCTGCCAGATGAAGGCCCTAAGCTATCAGCCCTTTTGAGGACAGGCAGAGGGGCATGCCTTCCACACGGGGCAGGGGCAGCTGGTATCTACTGCCTCACCAATGAATGAGAGGAGGAAGGCAGCTCCAGGGAGCCCCAGCTCTACTGCCCGAATGCCCCAACCCCCAACTTGGGACAACACAGAAAGGCTATTCCTGCCCCCAAAGCTCCCCTGGGGCACAGGCTGAGGCTACAATGCAACTCAACTTCCCCCTCCATCCCACCCTACTCTTTTTCCCTTCCCTAGGTGTGGATCCCAAGAGCACTCCCTAATAAATGTCTCGGTACAATAATTGACACCTCAGAGTCAGGTTCCTTAGAATCCAACCTATGACACGACCCAAATAAAGAACAGCTTCTAATTAAACTAAATACTATTGTCTGAAATGAAATAAAGGGCCACCAAAAAAGAAATCACAGCATATGAATTTGGGGATTGTTTCTGCATCACTTCTTTTGCTAAAGTTCTTTTGAGACCTCTCAGACCTTCAGATCTAGAACATTCAAGAATAGGGGCACCCAGCTGGCTCAGTCAGTAAAGCATGCAACTCTTGATCTCAGGGTTTAAAGTTCGAGCCCCATGTTGGGTGTAGAGATTACTTAAAAAAATAGATATGTATATACATATACACACATATATATATTTTTTTAATTAAAATTAAATCTTCAGGGTGTGCCTGCATGGCTCAGTTGGTTAAGCCTCTAACTCTTGATTTTGGCTCAGGTCATCATCTCAGGGTCATGGGATTGAGTTCTGCATTAGGGCTCTGCACTCAGTGGGGAGTCTGCTGGAGATTCTCTCTCTCCCTCTCCCTCTGCCCCTCCCCCTGCTCACACTGTCTGTCTCTCTCCCCCTCTTAAACAAATAAATAAATCTTTAAAAAGAAGAATTTAAAAAATAAAAAATAAATAGAACATTCAGGAATCACATCACATACAAACACAAACGTCCTGGGCTACAGCCATCCTCCCCGGCTCCTCAAAAGTCCTGACCTCTGTTGCCTAGTCCAGCCTTCTCCCGTTTAAAACACAGGGTCTACCCCCCAGTGCCATCCCAGCCCAGGATCTCGGCTGACCACCTGTGGCCTGATGGCCAATACTCAAGCTCTACTGTGCTTGCGAGTCCCTGCACGTGTCGAGCCCGGCCTCACAAGCACGCCCTCCTTGACACCTCACCATCACGGCCCACATTCCCCGTCCCTCCTGAACAAGCCTCTGGAACCAAGCTGCCTGACTCAAATCCCAGCTCTGGTACCTCCTAGGCTGAGTGACCTGGGCAAGCTACCTTAGCCACTCTGAACCTCGGTTCACCTATCTGTCAAATGGGGATAATAACAGTTTCTACATCAAAGGCCTGGGGTTGAGAGTCAAACAAGCTAATACAAATAAAGTGCCTATAACAGGAAGCACCAAATAACAATTATATCTTCTCCTATTATTATAATTATCATCATCTGCCCATAGGTCCTTCTGTACACACTCATTTTACTGACTTCAAAATTTTCTTCAATAAGACATATATAGATAAATATAAACTCTGCCTGAAAAATGCTTATATCCCAGCCCACCAAACCACCTGTCCTCTCTCATGGTATCTGCCTTGGAAAGGCTACGTCTTTTCTAGAACTTTTATCGATAGAGAAGCAGAGTGGAGGGCTTTCCCTCACTGCACCCTATCTCCCTCAGGTCACCCACAGACTCCCTGCCCATTGTCCTCAACTATTTTGTATTTCCCTTGCCTCATCATGCCCCACCCCTTTGCCCTGAAGCTTGGACCTATACTTGGCTCACTGTACACACACACAGATGTCCCGCTAATGCATGTGGTAAACCAAAATAGAAGGAAAATTCATCCTTTTCACGGTGACATTTGATTTACTCTAAGTTCACAGTAAGAAAAGCCACAAAGTCAAAGGCATCAATAGATTTGTGGCCCTTTCATGTACAGAAAGCCTGCCCTCAATCTCGTACTCCATAGGACTCCTCAGTGTTTTCAGCCCAACATACTCATTCAGTAGATCTTTGGCTCTCACCTTGGAATTAAAATTGCTTTTACCAACATCACCAGATAGTGCATCTCTCAATTCTAAGATGCCCTGATTATATGATATACATCGATTTAATAATAGCTGCTTGGGGGGACATCATATTAAATGTACACCTAGGCTTTAAGCTGCAACCCAATTTACAAAACACTGAAGTAGTCTTAGAATTAAGGATATCCACAATTTGATTTTTCAGTTCCCTTCAGTGGCCTCTGTAAGACGCCAGGCCCTGCAGACGGTTCCCTTCCTCAGAAGTCACTCTGGGAGCACCTGGGCAGCTCAGTCGGCTGGGCACCCGACTCCTGACCTTAGTTCAGACCATGATCTCAGGGCTGTGAGATGGAGCCCCGCATCAGGCTCTGTGCTCTGTGTGTAGTCTTCTTGAGATTCTCTCTCTCCCTCTCCCCCTCCCCCTCCCCCTGCTTGCTCTCTCTCTCTCTAAGTAAATAAATAAATAAAATCTTAAAAAAAAAAAAAAAAGGAAGAAGAAGTCACTCCGCCCTTAGGT
Source organism: Callorhinus ursinus (assembly GCF_003265705.2). Lineage (NCBI taxonomy): Eukaryota > Metazoa > Chordata > Mammalia > Carnivora > Otariidae > Callorhinus > Callorhinus ursinus. Next base: position 2,698,541 of record NW_027397150.1, read on the forward strand.
TTCTGTGTGCCACCCCTCTGGGGATGACCATTCTCCTTTTTGAACCTTGCTTCCTCTGTCAATCCCTTAATACGAGTGATCCCCAGCATTTCATCTCAGGCCTTCTTTCCTTTCCACATTCTCTCTGGGAAATCTCAAACACAGCCCGAAATTCATCTGCACCCACCGAGGGCCAGCTCCAGTCCCTGCCTCCCACCAGAGCTGCAGATGCCTATGGCTGAGCCTCCCTGTGTCCTCTCCACCAGGACTCCACACACCCCCTCCTGCTCCCGTCTCCAGGTTGGTGGTACCACCATGTACTTGCTCGCTCAAACCAGAAGGCTTCCCACAGTCATCACCTCTCCCTCACTCTTTGTCAATCAAACAGCAAGCGTTACACGTCACTTCCCCAATGTTCCTCCAATTTCGGCCACCACTTTTTAGTACCATCATCATCGGCAGAATTGCAACTAGTCTCTCAATTACACTTGTTTTCTCTGTCTTGTTTAATCTTGACCCACGCAAATCCATCCTCCATCCCATTGCCGGAGGAAGAGCTAATATTTATTGAGTGCTTACCATGTGCCAGGCACTGCTACAAGCATACTACATGGACCGTCATTTATCCCTACAAGACCCTTAGGAGTTGGGTAATACCGTTATTATCATCTTTATTTTTTTTTTTAAAGATTGATTTATTTGAGGGGCCCCTGGGTGGCTCAGTTGGTTAAGCGACTGCCTTCGGCTCAGGTCATGATCCTGGAGTCCCGGGATCGAGTCCCGCATCGGGCTCCCTGCTCAGCAGGGAGTCTGCTTCTCCCTCTGACCCTCTTCCCTCTCGTGCTCTCTATCTCTCATTCTCTCTCTCTCAAATAAATAAATAAAATCTTAAAAAAAAAAAGATTGATTTATTTGAGAGAGCGAGAGAGAATCTCAAGCAGACTCTCCGCTGAGTGTGGAGCCGAATTTGGGGATTGATCCTAAGACCCTGAGATCACGACCTGAGCCAAAACCAAGAGTCAGCCGATTAACCAACTGAGCCACCCAGGAGCCCCTATAATCTCTATTTTCTACACAGGGAAACTGAGGCCCAGAGCAGCTAAAGCGGTGGTGCAGATTCAAACCAAGGCAGCTTGATACCATACAGCCTTCCTAAAAATGCACATCTAACACTTGCTTCTAGTTTTCAAGGATTCCACGTTGCCTCTCAGATAAAATCCAAATTCTTCACCCAGACAACCCTCTGATAAGCCTTTCTACTCTTGCAGTTTATCCTCTAGCAGTACAGACTCCTTAAAACTCCCAGCAAAGAGCAGTTTCACAACCTCTACTTTGCTCCTGCTATTCCAGCTCTGTGGAGCACCCTTTCCCCTCTTTCTTCATCTGGTCAGCAGCTATGCATCCACATTATTTTCCAAGAAAGGACCCACCCACCCCCAATCCTACCAGAGCCGGCTTCAGACCTCTTTCCTAGGCTTTAACTACCCCATGCAAAACAGGGGCAAAGCACTGCCCACATTACAATGACATCATCTGTGCACGGGTATGTCTCCCCTACCAGACAGTAAACCCCCAGGGAGCAGGGACCATGTGTTATTTATTATTCTGAGTACTCAGCACTTTAGCATAATGCCTGGTACAAGTTGACATTGAACAACATAGAGTCTTAACAAATTAGGTCATAGCAGACCATTCACTACAACATCTACTTGTTTAAAGTTTATCTACAAAGATAAGCCCATTTTTCAAACTGGCACACGGGGCCCGCCCAGATGAAGAAAAAACAAACTTGATCCATAGTTAAATCTTTTTAAAATTTTAATAAACTGTTCTATTTTCAGGGGGCGGGGGAAAGATGACTATTCCATTGATGTTTTTCTTTTGTTAAAGATTTTATTTATATTATATTTGTTTATGTGCGTGTTGTGGGGGGAAGCAGACTCCCCACTGAGCAGGGAGCCCCAGTTCAGGGCTTAATCCCAGGACCCCAACTGAGCCACCCAGGTGCCCCTCCATTAATCTTTTTCCTAAACTTAGCTTCAGAACTTAAAAATTAAGTGGTTTTTTTTCTAAGATTTATTTTTAAGTAATCTCCACACCCAATGTGGAGATCAAGAGTCATATACTCCACCGACTGAGCCCTCCAGGTGCCCCCAAAATTAAGTGTTTTTTAAATTCCATAGTTTTGAAACAGAATGAAACTTCTCTGCACATGGGCAATTTCCAACAGCCACTCTGCAATAGGGATTGATTTCTGCCCCTGGGGCTGCAGCATGTCTGCAGGTGTCTGCATGCACAAAGGTAGAGGCTGCTTTTCTGCATCCCCGGAGGTGTGCACAGACAAAAGTGGAAGTGCCCAGAGGTTTTTGATGCAAGCTCTACAACAGCAGCAGAGGGGTGCCTGGGGGGCTCAGTCAGTCAAGAGTCTGCCTTCGGCTCTGGTCATGATCCCAGGGTCCTGGGATCCAGCCCTGCGTCAGGCTCCAGCCCTGCATCGGGCTCGGGTTCCCTGCTCAGCCAGGAGCCTGCTTCTCCCTCTCCCTCTGCCCCTTCCCCTGTTTGTGCTCTCTAATAAATAAATAAGTTCTTAAAAAAAAAAAAAAGCATCCAACTCGTGATTTCGGCTCAGGTGCTGATCTCACAACCTGGGAGATCAAGCCCTGAGGCAGGCTCTGCCCTCAGCGGGGAGTCCGCTTGGATTCTCTCCCTCTGCCCCTCCCCCCACTCATGCATGCTCGTGCTCACTCTCTCAAACAAACAAATCTTTTTAAAAAAAATAATAAAAAATAAAATAAAACAGCAGCAGTTGGTTAAGCGACTGCCTTCGGCTCAGGTCATGATCCTGGAGTCCCGGGATCAAGTCCCGCTCCGGGCTCCCTGCTCAGCAGGGAGTCTGCTTCTCCCTCTGACCCTCCCCCCTCTCATGTGCTCGCTCTCTCTCAAACAAATAAAATCTTAAAAAAAATAAATAAAACAGCAGCAGAAAGTGGGGGAAAGATGTGAATCCATCTAAAACACCCCCACTCTCTTCATGACCACAAGATAACAACCAAGAGACTCCAAGTAGGCCCAGGTCAGCTTAAGAGGAGACTGATCAAAGCATTGCCCTTTCTGCAGGGGTAATCTTCAAAATGGTTTATACTTGTTATGGACTGAATTGTGTTCCCCCTAAACCCCAGTACCTCAAAATGTGACTGTATTTGGAGACATGGCCTTCCACAAGGTAATGATGTTAAAATAAGGCCCTTAGGACATGCCCTAATCCAGTCTGACTGGTATCCTTTATACAGAGAGACACCAACTGCGCTCCTGCAGAAAGGACAAGCCCAACAGTGTGGCTTCACAGGAGACCGACCCCCCATCAGCACTGTGCTCTTGAACTTCCAGCCTGCAGAACTGTGAGAAAAGAAATCACTGTTGGGGCGCCTGGGTGGCTCAGTCGGTTAAGCATCTGACTTCAGCTCAGGTCATGATCCCGGGGTCCTGGGATTGAGCTCTGCATCCAGCTCGAGCTCAGTAGAGTCTGCTTCTCCCTCTTCCTCTGCCCCTCTCCCAGCTCATACCCTCTCTCTCTCATAAATAAATCAAATCTTTAAAAAAAATTTTTTTTCATTAAAAATCTTTGCAAATTAAAAAGAAAATAAATTACTTTTGTTTAAGCCCCAGTCTGTGACATTTTGTGATGGCGGCCCAGGTGGATGAATACACAGGTCGGAGTGGAACTTCAGCAGTGGGCGTTCTGGCTGAATCCCCAATGACTACAGCCTGACTTAGGTAATTATGATGACATTTCCACATAGTGAAAGAATCAACATTCTGCACAGCAAAGGAAACCATCATCAAAATGAAAAGGCAACCCACTGAATGGGAGAAAACTATCTTGCAAATCGCATATCTAATTCTAATATCTAATAAATCTAATCTAAGGATTAATATCCAAAAAATTGAGAACATATAAAGAACTCACAAATTAACAGCAAAAAAACCCAAACAATGCAATTAAAAATCTCTGGGCAGAGATCTGAATAGATGTTTTTCCAAAGACATAGATACAGCCAGCAGGCACATGAAAAGATGCTCAACATCATTCATCATCAGGGAAATGCAAATCAAAACCACAATGAAATGTCGCTTCCCGTTATTATCAAAAAGACAAGAAGTAACAAGTATTGGTAAGGACGTAGAGTAAAGGGAGTATCTGTGCACTGCTGGAAGGAATGCAAACTGGTACAGCCACCATGGAAAATAGTATGGGGGTTCCTTAAGAAAGTAAAAACAGAACTACCATATGATCCAGCAATTCTACTACTGGGTGTCTATCTGAAGAAAATAAAACCACTACTTCAAAAAGATACACGCACCCCTATGTTGACTGCAGTATTATTTACAATTGCCAAGATAGGGAAACAATCTAGGTGTCCATCAATGAATGAATGGATAAAGAATATGTGGTACATATAGGGGTGCCTGGGTGGCTCAGTCGTTAAGCGTCTGCCTTCGGCTCAGGTCATGCAGGGTCCTGGGATCGAGCCCCGCATCGGGCTCCCTGCTCCGTGGGAAGCCTGCTTCTCCCTCTCCCACTCCCCCTGCTGTGTTCCTTCTGTGTCTCTCTCTCAAATAAATAAAATCTTAAAAAAAAATACATATGGCCACCCCAAAGGTCAAAGTAGATCAATTTGTACTAGCACAGAAATATATCCAAAAATATAAAAACAGTATGTAGAATGATCCTATTTTTTAATAATAAAAATAATCTGAGTATATGCATAACAAAATCTCTAACAGACTCCATGCACACAACTGTGCCTATTATCTGAGACCATAGGCAGCCTTTCTTTTCTATCTTCTATATTTGTATAAAGAGCAAGCATGTATTAAGTGTTTTTTTTTTTTAAAGATTTTATTTATTTATTCATGAGAGACAGAGAGAGAGAGAGAGGCAGAGGGAGAAGCAGGCTCCCAAGGAGCAGGGAGCCCGATGCGGGACTCGATCCCAGGACCCTGGGATCATGACCTGAGCCGAAGGCAGACGCTTAACCATCTGAGCCACCCAGGCGCCCTTAAGTGTTTTAATTTAGAGAAGAAGGAGGGGGGAAAGGGAATGAAAAGGGGGAAAAAGAAAATCAGATCACAAGGAAGGAAGAATAAAACAAAGCCAGGAAGGAGAGGCAAAAACATTGATTAAGCTTTAAAGGTGGGGAAAAAAAAAAAAAACTTTAAAGGTGAAACGAGGTACCAGGTAAGTAAGAAATATGAGATTAGGGGTGCCTGGGTGGCTCAGTCAGTTAAGCACCTGACTCCTGATTTTGGCTCAGGTCATGATCTCAGGGTCCTGAGATGGAGCCCCACATCCGGCTCCCTGCTCAGCATCGAGTCTGCTTGAGATTCTTTTTCCCTCTTCCTCTGCCCCTCCCCCCACTTGTGCTCTAAATAGACAGACTAATTAAACAAATCTTAAAAAAAAAAAGAAAGAAAGAAATATGAGATTACTATACCATCAAGATCCTGGAGAGTATAGGTGAGTCTGATAAAATTCAAGGAGAGAAAAAGGGTGACAGCACACATACCTGGAAATAATTGTAGTTGACAACACTAGGTAGGCGGAGTGGCACAAGGGGGTGGGAGTGGAAGAGGAGGTGAGCTGGGTAAAGAGAAGGGGAGGTGGTGACGTAGCCACTAATACCTAAACCAATCCCGACATGCTTGCGTACATGTCAGAAGAGAGTTGGTGGTGTAGAAATCTGTAAGACTGAGCATATAATTCTTGAAAATCACTATGTATCTGAATAATAAAACAACTGTGGCAAATTGTATTTTCCAAAATAGACATATGGAGCTATATGTTTATCTCATTCCCCATGCTTTCCTTACACTGGGACTGAAGTAGAGTCTAGGTTCCCTCCTCTTGAATGGGGGCAAGTGTCATGGCAGAAATGGCACAGTGAGCCCTCCCATCAAGGTTGGTGCCCTATGCATTGTCTCCCTATTTTTTTTTTAAGGTTTTATTTATGTATTTGAGAGAAAGAGAGACAGAGAGAGAGAGAGCATGAATGGTGGGGAGGGGCAGAGGGAGAGGGAAAAGCAGACTCCCCACTGAGTGGGGAGCCCAATGCGGGACTCGATCCCAGGACTGAGATCACGACCCGAGCCCAAGGCAGATGCTCAACCAACTGATCCACCCGCACCCGCACCGTCTCCTTAGATTCCAATCACAAAAATGCTTGAGACAGTACTACTGTTATAATCCCATCTCACCTGGGATGAGAACGCTGAGCTTAGAATAGTTGCCCAAAATCACACAGCTATAAACAGCAAAGTGGGAAGGGAATCCTTTTTTTTTTTTTTTTTAAGTAATCTCTACACCCAATGTGGGATCAAACTCACAACCTGGAGATCAAGAGTCTCACTCTACCGACTGAGCCAGCCAGGTACCCCATGGTGGGAAGGGAATCTTAACCCAAGTCTGCCTAATTTTGAGGTTCCAAAAGTATGATGCTACAGAGCGTCTCCATCAGACAAGCAAGGAAAGCCCACTCAACCTTCAAGATCCTGTTCAAATCCCCCTTGATCCACTATGACTTTCCCCAGTCAACATTAATCTCTCCCCAACTTCTAGGAATGTAGTCTAAGAAAATAATCAAAGGTTAAGCTTAAAGATGTACGTACAGGGACAATTTCATATTATTTAGCATAGCAAAGAAAAAGAAAACCTAAAAGTCCAACAAAAAGTGAACAGTTAATTATAATATAGCCACGCAGTAGAATACTATAGAATGGAGGTTGTTTAAAACACATTTTGCTTAAAAATACATGTACATAATATATATATAAAGTATATATACATATATATCATTATTCATAGAGGAAAGACTGCAATTAAACACAAGTACTGTTTATTTCTTAATAATAGAATTACATGTGATTTTTATTTTCTCTGTATTTCTGTTTTCCCATTTTTCTGCACTAAGCATATACTATTTAATAAAAGTTTATCTTTTTAAAACCTTTATCTCTTTCCTTGTATGCTCCCAAAACATTCTGTACTTTGATGACAGCGCCGGGCACACTCTGCTGTTTGCTGCTTAGTCAGTATATGTCTGTAGTTCGTTGGGAAGAGAATCCAAGTTGTTTGTATCTCCCCAGCTCCTAGCACTGTATTTGCCCAGAAAAGTGTTCCATGCCCCCCACTGAGGCACACCATGATGATAAGGTGGTCACAGAGGGCGAAGGTGTCTAGACTTAAAAGAACCCACCAGCAACCATCCTTGTACATGCAGATCAAACCCACCACAGAAAAGCTTCCTTCTACTGCTTTATTAAGAAACCTTTGTTTCCTCTATACATCCTGTTAATTATTAGAATGTTCCTTAAGTTGCTTTTGTACCATGAGTTTGTTTGAATTCCATTTTTTTTTTTAAAGGGAAGGAAAAGGAGGGAAACCAGCCAGCCAGCCAGACTCTCTGGTTTTCTCTAAGAATTCACCCAAACTTCCCCTCTAGGCATACGAGCTTCATAGGCCCCTCCAGCTGTATGGGAGCTACAGCTGTGGAATGAGGAGGAAAGCCAGGGCCTCTGGCTCCGAAAGGCTACTCAGTTTACCTTAAGGTGGGCTAACTGTTTCCAATACCCCTGGCTCCCCTCAGGAGCAAGTGTGATTCACTGCTTTTTCCCTTATCTCTAGCACAGTGCTCAGAACACTGGAGACACCAACATTTCCTGGATTAACAAATGAACTTGAGGGCGCCTGGGTGGCTCAGTTGGTTAAGCGACTGCCTTCGGCTCGGGTCATGATCCTGGAGTCCCTGGATCGAGTCCCGCATCGGGCTCCCCGCTCAGCGGGGAGTCTGCTTCTCCCTCTGACCCTCCCCCCTCTCATGTGCTCTCTCTCTCTCATTCTCTCTGTCTCAAATAAATAAATAAAATCTTTAAAAAAAAACCAAAAACAAATGAACTTGACAAAGCAATACCATTAGAACCTGGACCTAGGGCTTCTACCCCCGGTTTGCCCTTTCCTCCCCACCAGTCACCCTGTAAAGACTTAACTGACTCCTGGAGGTTAGGGTAGGACGGATAAGGAATGCGTGGGCAGGAGCAATGCTCTGTGAGCCCAACAACAGGCTGGGCTGAGACTAAACCGCCCTTCCTGGCTGCACTTTGAGTGACGTCAGTGGCTGGAATGGCCCTCAGGATGGCAGAAGGTGGGATCAGCAGTGTGGGACAGGAGAGCTTTCACTCCACGGCTCCCTCCTGCCCTCTCTGCAGAATTTCCAGTTCTACCTGCTCCGCTCCTCCCGCTCCCCACCCATCTCCCCAGTACAAGGGAAGGTTGTGCCCCGCCCACCCAGGGCTCACTCCAAGGGCCTGGCATCAAGCCTCCTGTCAGCCAGCTGCTTCCTCCTGTCCTACCCCCAACATTGCAAAACTAATGCCACAGCCGGACTTTAGACAGAAACCCTGCTTATCAGGGAGTCCCAGACAGATGAACTCTGAGTTTTCAATGCCTGGAAAAGCTCAGTATGCATCCACTCACGTGGCTTCCCACAACCCACTCCCCACAACACTGCACCCTCTTTCACAATTACATCTGACAAGTGGTCATCCAGATCTTTCCTGAACCTCTGAAAAGGAAGCAAGTCTGAGTTTAGAGGTCCCCAAGGTCTCTCTCCTCAATACTAACATGTGAAAAATAAGCTCCATTATTTCCCACTCAATCATGCAAAATGGGTATAGTTTTTCAATCTATCTTTGAGCGAAGGTGTCAGCCCTTTCAGTGTCCACAGAATAGGTGGCCTTTGATCCGGTGACTTGGGGGAGGGGGGTGGGGGGTGGACAGTGGTGGGATCTTGAAGACCAAGACCATTGGGCGCCTGGGTGGCTCGGTTGGTTAAGCGACTGCCTTCAGCTCAGGTCATGATCCTGGAGTCCCGGGATCGAGTCCCGCATCGGGCTCCCGGCTCATCAGGAAGCCTGCTTCTCCCTCTGACCCTCTCCCCTCTCAAGCTGTTTCTCTCTCTCTCTCTCTCTCTCTCTCTCTCTCTCTCTCTTAAATAAATAAATAAAATCTTTAAAAAAAAAAAAAAAGACCAAGACCACAACACCCATAATGCCAATATGAAAAGATCTCCGGGGTATCCAAAGTGAAAAAAAGAACATGACTGATGGAGTACATGTCTGTGGTGTATATCAACGTATTAACCTGTTCTAAGTATAAATAAAACTTTATTTTTTTTAATTACAAGAGCTCTACCCCAAACCAAAACTAGCCTGGAGACCCCAGGCATGCCTAGGTCACAAAGAAACTAGAAACATCGTAAAGGCAAAGTGTCCTGGAGCCAGGAGGTACAGATGGAGGGGGGCACTGGAATCCCACTACCGGGCATTTCCCAGTTCCTAGTTCCACCTGGCTGCCTGGCAGTTGTCAGCCGCTAGGTTTCAGGGCTAGGTTTCAAGTTTCGAGGGAACAATTCTTTCCTGGGAGTAAATTCAACCGGTGGTAGAGCGAGGGGAAAGGAGAATTGACTCACCAATGTGCAGTTTGAGGTAAAGCGAGCAAAGCCGAACAGCAAAGGTGGAAGGGCTTGAGTCAGAAACATCGGAAGAGAAGACAAGCACTCAGACTGACCCACACACGGGGCAGCAGCTCCTGTCTTCTGGAGTATCAGGTGGGGATCCCCCACTCAAGTGGGATGGGAGAAAAGAACCAGGGTTCCAACCCAGGCCCCCCTTTCTTCCCCGTGGTTACACCAAAAGTCCTCCTATTCACACAAGACGCTGCTATAAGCAGAAATGCCTCTCCCTGCCTGGGAGATTGCTGGAAACCTTTCTAAGTGCAGGCTCCCCAGGAAGAGGGAGACCGTGCTTTTGGTCACTGGTTGTGCTTTTCCCAAGCCCAGTTCCCTCAGTGTTTGGGCCGCAATCCCTGCCCCAGCAGCTCAGGCTTTCCTCTCCACAAGGCTTCCCAGGGCTGGCGTTGGGCCTCTGCTTAAACTTGACCATATCCTGCCCTTTGTTCAGAGCCCACAAGGAGCAACAGCCGTGGTGGGAGAAGAGACAACACAAGGGCACCCACATATGCTCCAGACACCCCAGGGCCAGAGGACAGACCAGACACCCAAGAAAAAGCCCTTACCTTTTTACCTTTGCCATCTGGGATCTAGGAGGAGGAAACCTTGCTTCCTTTGACCAACTCTCCTGGGGCAGCATTCTTTCCTCCTCACCAAATCCAAAGGGGTTAACAGCTGCCCAATGATAGTCATCCCTTCATGTACATGTAATGTAGTTATTATCCTGGTCAACCCGCAGGATAAGCATTATTACTCCTGTCCACAGATGGAAAGACTGGGCACTAGCCTAAGATCACAAATAAGGCAGAGAGCCAAACTAGAAACCAGGTGAGATCATCTGATTCCTATTTCCATCCTCATTTTACTAATTAAATTCCTCCCCCCAGGTCTAGCCGGATTTAAATGTGATATGGTCAGTTCCCCCATCCCCTGGGCATGTCACTTCCCAGCACCCACTGTCCTGTCAAGCTAATGCAACCTCACCTCAGGCTCCATGTGAATCCCTGAACAGACTAGAGGACACCCCCAAGCTCAGAATGGGGCTATCCCAACTCTTTCAGTGCCAGTATGGGCTACTGGGGGATGTCACAATGTAGAAAATGAGAGAAGAAGAAAGAGGAGAAGGAAGAAGGATGCCAGCTTCAGGAAGCTTGTAAGCCCGACACACATGGTCACAGATAGCATCACTGATGAGAAACTTCGGGGGGGGGGGGGCGGTGGGAAAGCACTGTTCAGCACGAGGTTCTGCACCAGTAGGAGCACCACAAAGAACCAAAGGAGGACCATGAGTGTCATGAGCAGTTCTAAAACACAGGCAGAAGTAAGAAAGGTGGAGAATAGGAGAAACATGGAAACTGAATCAAAGAGGAAAGTGGAGGCATAGAATGAAAGGGACAAGTTAGAGAAGGTAAGAGAGTGGACCCGGGGGCGTTATGCCAAACTGATGTTTGAAATCATGGTTCCTGTGCCACGGGGTGCTTGAGATGCTGGACCCAGCAGTGGAAAAAGGAGAAGGGGCTCAGGAAACTTTGGTTCCATTCCCAGGTCCTTTTGTCAATCTGGAAAAGTCATTTCCCCTCTTTGGACCTGTTTCCGTATCTGTACAATAGGGATAGGGTTAGACTTGCCTCTGGTCCAGTTTACCCCAAGGGCTTATGTTTTTGTGATAAGGGACAAAGGAGCTGTCAATCCACCCGTCTAAGGGCAGGGAATCCATTTCCACCCTTCAAAACAGCAAAATGAACTGCCTTATAACCACCGATGCTGACTGTAACTGTTCATTTCTTTTACACTTCCTAAAGCATGGACCTCGAGGGAAAAACAAAAGATTCCTACAGATCACGTACTGACACAAGAATCCACAGAAGCACACTTACAGGCACTCACGAACCTGACAGATATACGTCCAGCTGGGGACACAGGGTGCCTAACTGGGTGACCCAAACGATACACTCTGTCCGCCCAAACCTATCTATAGACAGAGGCATGGCCCAGCAAGTGAGCCTCATTGTTCCACAGGAAAGGGAGTTTACAAAGGAAACAAAAACTCCCAGAAGCGGTCGGGGGAGGGCAGAGTCCTGGCTGTGAGAAGGATCCAGCCAACCAGCAGACAGGTCCTCCCCCTGGGAATAGTCACTCAGTCAACATTTATTAAGGACTCTCGAGGTAGCTACCCCAGGAAGGAACTTTAAGTGCTGTGCTCTGAGAAAGGTGAGATCTCAAATGTATTTCCTTTCAGACTTTGCACCCAGACACTTTAGCCAGAGCAACCACCGCAACCCAAAGATCCGGGGGAGCTAAGGAGCCCCCTTCAGCAACAGCCAGGGAAAGAGATGTCCACCCCCCCCCGACCTCCATTAGATTTTCCGAGGGCCCTTCAGGAACAGGGCATTCAGGGGCCAGAGGAGTCAGGGGTGCGAGGCTCAGGCTTCTCTCGGGTGGTGCGCGGAATTCGTGTGCCTGTTGGAGGGCATGATGGCCCTTCCCAGGTGCGTGCGGAGGGGTACGTCTGGGTGGATGTGTGCAGGGCCCTCGACAGTAAGTGAGGCTGGGAAAAGTGGGGCTACCCCAACCCTCGTTTTCGGCTACGTGCGGAAGCCGCGGCTCCCTCCCGGTGGGTGGAAGGGGACCTGTGTGGGGGAGGGGAGCCAGCCACAGCCAGGGTAGGGAGGAGGGGAAACAGGGGAGGGCTGGGATGGAAAGGGGGACCAGGAGGGTGAGCCTGGCAGGTTTCTCAACTCCTCCCCTCCCGCGGGCGAGAGGCGTGGGGAGCGCCTCCCTCCAACCGCTGACCCGACACACCGACTCCTCCCGAAACTCCGGGAACTTACACAGGATGACCGATGTGAAGAGAAGCAACAGTTTCCTCCCTGTTCTCATCTCCGTCCCCATGACGATCAGGGTACCGATACGACACGGCGACTAGAGCCCCGCGGGGTGAGACAGCTTCACCCGCAGCCGCTCGGGGACTAAACTGCAGCCACCGGGTTGAGCTCCGCCCGGCTCCGCCCCCCCCACGACGATTGGCCTGCGCCCCGCCCCTGCGCGTTCCGATTGGTGGAGGGAGCCGCCGCTCCCTTGAGTGACTCACCGTCGCCAGGTGCGACCTCGCCCACTCCTCCCCACTTGGACCTATTGACGCCGTTCCAATCCCGAGCCGCCTCCGATTGGCCCAGGAGACTGTCGCGTAAGGAGACCGGGCCTCACCTTCTGCAGGTGAGGACACCCTGATTGGGCGGCGTTCCTGAAGTAGGGACTTTCTGACTGGCTGGGTCCTGAGTGAGAGCTGGAGGTGGAGGGGAATACCTCGAAGGAGGAGGGAGGCCAAGTAGTCGTACTGCGGGGCCGCGGAGAGCAGCCTGGTTGCGTTTTCTGTGGTTTGTGTGTTTGTTTGGATGTAAACTGCTGGCGGCTACGGAAACCTTGGCCAGTGAAAACCACACATTCATGTGCGAGGGTGCGGGGAAAGGACCGGGAGAGAAGTGGAATGATACCTGGAGACGAGCCTCGAACCATGAACCTCTGTCGGCCCCACTGGCAGCATTAAGCTTTGAGGGGGACTATGCAGAGAGAAGGGAGGGGAAGGAGAGGGGAAGGGAGCCCTCAACCCAAAAGTGGGAAAAGCAGGATTGCATTCTCTCAAGAACTTTCAACACCCAATATGTACACCAAACACACCCAGGTAATACAAACTGACCTACAGACAGATGTTCTGTAAATATCACTGTGAGTGATTGCATTTGTCCTTTACACATGTTCGATGAATCAGCGGAGCCCTGCATTTCAAAATTGTTTCTCTTCTCTCTGTGCCTGATAGTTGGGTGCTAAGCCCCTCTTGCCATAGACTATGTTACTACTCGAACTTTCTGTTAATATTTATATTATTGTGTCGCTTTTAATTGAAACTCAACACTTTCACTATTTCTAGCTTTTATTTTACAATGACTTAATTTTAACTGATCTTGCCTGTTGGAAAACTTCCTGAACATTATTTCATTGCAAGTAAGAAGCCCACACCTTTATGCAAAACGGTAGTATTCTTCGACCTTTTGCATCTCGCACCTTTGCTCCCAGTCCTTGGTCCACTTCTAGTTCCACTCAATTTAAAGCAATGGTTATCAAGCACCTAGTGGGTGTTGTAGGGAAGGAAATACAGATAAATATAAATCACAGCCTCTGACTTCAAATGGCTTACTATCTACTCCCAAGACTGATACGGGAAACAAGACAATATGCTACCAAAAGAAACCTCGTGTTACTAAATCGAAACAAATATTTGGGTGCCCGCCATGTGCAAAATTTCTGTTCTTTACCCTCAAAGGAATGTAACGCCTTGAAGAGAGAGGCAGATACAAGGGAATGGAAGAGCCAGGGGAAGTAACCAATCACGGGGCGGGGGGGGGGGGAGGGGGCGGGCTGTGTCAGAAAACTTCAAGATGGGGGCATTTGAGCAGGTTAGAGGAACTCCAATACTGATAAGGAGTGTTTAGGAGGAAGTCATCTTAGAGGTTATTTGGGTCATCCTCTTGCCCTACATAGGAAGGTCCATACAACCAGAGTTTAAACAGCCTCTGCTTAAACTCTTCTGAAAATTCTCAAGGCAGACCATTCTGCTTTTTGTAGGACTTTTTTTTTTATTAAGGTTTTATCTATTTAATAGAGAGAGAGAGAGAGAGAGAGAGAGCACGGGAGGGGGGAGGGTCAGAGGGAGAAGCAGACTCCCCCTCCCCAGGGGGGAGGGACCTCCCATGTGGGGCCCGATCCCAGGACTCCAGGATCATGACCCGAGCCAAAGGCAGTTGCTTAACGTACAGAGCCACTCAGGCGCCCTTTCTGTACAGCTCTTAACTGTTAAAATATCCTTTCTGGAATCTGCTTCCTGGTAACTTCAGCCTCTGCTCTCTGGAGTTACACAAAATAATCTCATTATTCTTTGCCAATGACAGCCCTTCCTTCAAGTATTTTAATATTCTTATTATGAGCCTTGTAAGTCTTTCCTTCTCCAAGCTAAACATCCTTAAATCCTTCAAAGAGTCTTCATACAGTATGGTTTCACAAGCCTCCCCCACCCCTGCCCCCCTACCCCCATCGCACCCCACCCCCTGTTTGGAGATAACCTCTTATATTTTACTGCCAAGATCTGAACTGAGCCCTGGAGAAACCAACTCTCCATGAGATGGGCAGATCTCAATTCAAATCCATTCCCCCAGTTTCTAGCTAGTCCTTCGCCAGCTCACATCTCTGAAAATTTCTGCCTATAGAAGGTAGTTACGACAGTAATACCTTCTAGCAAAACAAGGATTAAATAATGTAACACACGTAATATGCTTACACAGCACCTGGTCCATTTTAAGCACTGCCATGACAGCAATTTCCATCACTTGTACTTACAGCACAAGAATGCATTCACAAATATAATAGCCATATCACACCCCTGAGTTAGTTATAGTCAACTTGTGGCAAACTAAAACCCACAAGTCTTTATTTTCACTCGGACGACTGTTAAGTCAGGTCTCTCACATCCTATACTTGTACAGTTGTTTCTTAAGTAAAGTACATTTGCTTTTAACCTTATTTGATTTCATATTTTTTGCTTTGAAAATGAAATATTAATGTATAGAAAAGTAGACATAAAAATGTCCATGGTTAAAATTAAATGAAAAAAGTAAATACAAATAGTATGCATCCCAGTTATTTCTATACAAAATATTTGTGTATACAAGTATAAAGCATGAAAATAATTTTGGAGCATGCAAATGATTTGATACTCCAAGTTCCATAAAGTTGCTTACATAAATAGTAAGTTCATAAATCTCATTGTCATTGACATTTGTTTCTTGTAGTCTTTTTAAAATTCTTTTGGTGGGGGGCAACCCAAATGGGACACAAATCTTATAGTCTCTTTTTTTTTTAAGATTTCATTTATTTATTAGAGAGAGAGAGAGAGAGCACCATCAGGGGGACGGGCAGAGGGAGAAGGTAAAGCAGACTCCCCGCTGAGCAGGGAGCCTGAAGTGGGACTCAATCCTAGGATCTTAAGATCCTGACCTGAGCCAAAGGCAGACATTTAACTGACTGAGCCACCCAGGTGCCCCAATTTTCAGACTGGTGAGTTTGCCTGCAAAGTAGAAAATTCTGGAAAGGATTATTAAACATAAATCTTGATTCTGTCATCCAATACGTTAGCATTTGCATCTGAATTTCTGTTATATGCAAGTTTCATAAACATGCTTTCTATAGCATAATCCAATAGGTTAACAAAAATATTGAACAAGGACGGAGTTGAAAACAGAATCCTGAAGTGACCTCTTTCCAAGCCAGCATGGTACACTCCCAACATTCTAGGTATTGATATTCCCAGATGTTCCTGTTGAGAGATGCCACATTTCTGTCATATATTTGTCTGATGGATAGCTTGAATTTTATAAGCAATCCTGTTAGGCATTTTGCTTTGGTCTCTAGGAAAACCAAATTCAAATCTGCAATTCAAGTCCAAAAATTGATATACATTCCTGACTCCGCCCGACTTTATCCTGACTACACTCTGCCATTTTCCGTTAGGCTTGACATATTCTTTTTAAAAATCCTTTATCCTTGGGGCACCTGGGTGGCTCAGTTGGTTAAGCGACTGCCTTCGGCTCAGGTCATGATCCTGGAGTCCCGGGATCGAGTCCCACATCGGGCTCCCTGCTCAGCGGGGGGTCTGCTTCTCCCTCTGACCCTCTTCCCTCTCGTGCTCTCTGTCTCTCATTCTCTCTCTCAAATAAATAAATGAAATCTTAAAAACTAATTCTTTATCCTTTTTGAAATGTAAAGTTTTGTGCACGCACAAACATGCATAGTGACATGCCTCCCTTCAGGAATAAGGACTGACTGCCGCAGTTGTTGGCTTCTTTGGGAGTTCACTGAAGAGAGGCTCCTAGTCCAAAGGCACACCCCTTCCCAGGGTCACCTGTATCTAATAACTAATCCTCGTGTGTCATTCATGGGTCATCTTGAAAGAAGTTTCAATGGAGTAGTGGGGTAGGCAATAAAACCTGCATGGAATAGGCTAAGGAGAGAATGTAGATTAAGGAAGTAAAAAAAAAAAAAGGAAGTAAAGACAGTGACCACAAACAGTTCAAAGGGGTTTTGCTGGGAGGGCAGCAGAGAAAAGGAGCAGCAACCTGGAGGGCAGGTGGAGGAAGTCAGAGTATGTATTTTGTTTGCATGGAAACACTGTATGCTAATAGCAATGACCCAGCAGAGAGAAAAAAACATCCATGCTGTATGAGAAAGAGGGGACAGCTGCAGTACCGAGTTCTTGAGGAGAGAGGAGATGAGATGCTCAAGTTGAGCGTTAAAAGGGAACAGAGCTAACCATCCTCCGCAACAAGAGGAAAATGCATGGTACAGGCGGTTCGTCTGTTCGTGGGGAAGTGACTGCTTTCTGCTCTTAGTGGAGTATAAGGCAAAGTCAGTTGCAAAGAGTGCAGAGGGAAAAGGAAGCTCGGGAGATCTAAAGAGTGGGGAGAGCTTTCTGTACCAATAACACTTCCACAAATATGGTGAGTGTTTCTAGAATCTGCCAGACTTTCTGTGACAGGTGTGGTGAGCACCACCCTACAAAGTGACGCAGTATAAGGGCAAAAGATCTGTAGGCTCAAGGGAAGTGGCAGGATGACAGGAAGCGAAGTGGCCATGGTGGGCAGACGGAGCTCATTTTCCAGTAAAAGGCTATAACAGTACAAAGAAGAGAGCACTGAGGTCTGAATGTGTTGAGCCCAACTGCAGATCTAAGAGAATGCTGGCTGTTAGGAGACGCAAGGGAGGAGATAAGAAGGGCCCAGTGATCCAGTTTTAAGCTTCATATTTTGTTTTATTAGGAAGACAATGAAATCTTGAGGTTGTGTTAAAAAAATAAATACAGGGTGGGGAGAAGTGGAGACAGGAACTGAACATACTTGGAAAGTGTGTATTAGTACTGGTGAGCACTGTTAACTGCCTACTAATATTTGGGGACATAAACTTGAAGAAAGACCAGTCACACTGGTATAAATTTACTCTAGCTGTTTGACTGCAGGAAAAGAGTTAGTGGTTAGTTGGGTTTGACCATAGTTGGGTTTTTCCTAAGCAAGTGGATGGAGAAAGCAGCAAGAATGCTAAAGAGGTTTACATCTCTTACTAGTTCTTTTTTTTTTTTAAGATTTTATTTATTTATTTGAGAGAGAGAATGAGAGAGAGAGAGAGAGCACATGAGAGGGGGGAAGGTCAGAGGGAGGAGAAGCAGACTCCCTGCTGAGCAGGGAGCCCGATGTGGGACTCGATCCTGGGACTCGATCCTGGGACTCCAGGATCATGACCTGAGCCAAAGGCAGTTGCTTAACCAACTGACCCACCCAGGCGCCCTACATCTCTTACTAGTTCTTACTAGTTCTCTGTCCTTCCAGGGTTTCTTTTTGCTAAACATAAGCAATTATAAATAATTAGGCAAATTAAATAATTAATTATTGTGTGGATATACATACATACACATCTCCATATTATCTTACTTTTTTTTTTACACAAAAGATAGCATAGAACATCTTTTATCATGTAACAATGCATCTTGGAGGTTCTTCCTGAGTACACAGAGAGCTTTCTCATTCCTTTTTTTTTTTAAAGATTTTATTTATTTATTTGAGAGAGAGAGACAGAGAGCGTGAGCATGAGATGGGGGAGGGTCAAAGGGAGAAGCAGACTCCCTGCTGTGCAGGGAGCCCCGATGCGGGGACTTGATCCTGGGACTCCAGGATCATGACCTGAGCCAAAGGCAGTCGCTTAACCAACTGGGCCACCCAGGCGCCCCGAGAGCTTTTTCATTCTTTTCTACAGTTACATAACATTCTGTTGTATGCTTATGATGTTTATTTAGCCAATTTTGACTTAGAAACACCTGGATTACTTCCAGTCTTTTGCTAACACAGGTAATGAAATGAATAAACGTGCACGGGTATCATTTCACACGGATGGAAGCTTATTTGTAGGATAAATCTCAGGACATGTGAATGCTGGGTCGGTCAAAGGTGTATGCAGATATTGACAGATAGTCCTCGCTAGTTCGTATCCATATATATTTACATAATCTATTAGCATATCTATTCTCCCATAGTCTTGCAAAAGAGTGCTTTATCAAACATTTGCATTTTTGCTAATCTGAATAATGTGAACTAAAACCTCAGTTTAGGGGCGCCTGGGTGGCTCAGTAGTTAAGCGTCTGCCTTCAGCTCAGGTCATGATCCCGGGGTCCTGGGATCAGCCCCACATCAGGCCCCCTGCTCTGCGGGAAGCCTGCTTCTCCCTCTCCCACTCCTCCTGCTTGTGTTCCCTCCCTCACTATCTCTGTCTCTCTGTCAAATAAATAAATAAAATCTTTTTTTTTTTTTTTTTTAAAGAATTTATTTATTTATTTGAGAGAGAGAGAATGAGAGATAGAGAGCACGAGAGGGAAGAGGGTCAGAGGGAGAAGCAGACTCCCCGCCGAGCAGGGAGCCCGATGTGGGACTCGATCCCGGGACTCCAGGATCATGACCTGAGCCGAAGGCAGTCGCTTAACCAACTGAGCCACCCAGGCGCCCATAAATAAAATCTTTAAAGCTAAAAAAAAAAAAAGAATAAAGCAAATGGTGACTTAAAAAAAAATAAAAAATAAAAATAAATAAATAAAACCTCAGTTTAGTTTTGTGTATCTCAAACTGAACATCCCCTAACTTTAAGAGTCCTGTGTATTCTATGAACCGTCTCTTCATAGGTTTTGCTCATTTTTTATTGGGGTAGTCTTTTTCTTATCCATTTGTAAGGGCTCTTTACACATTCAGGATTTAGACCTTTGTGTACACTCTGAGTTGATTTTTCCCCCAGTTGGCTGTTCGTCTTTTGACTCGACGTGTGTGATGTTTGTGTCTTTGCCAGGCAGGCAGAAGGCTTTCAATTGCTTGTTTTGTACTTTATCCGTCTTTTCTTTAATGGCTTCTAAATTTTAACTCAAAGTTAAAAATATCTTCCCCACTTTAAGATAATCAAATAATTCTTTGTGTATAAATTTTTTAATTGAGATATACTTGATATAACATTATGTTAGTTTCAGATGTATAACAATGATTCAATATTTGTATATAGTATGAAATGACCTCAAATCTAGTTAACATCTGTTACCATATTTAGTTACAAATTTTCTTTTTCTTGTGATGAGGATTTTTAAGATCCACTGTCTTAGCAACTTTCAAAAACGCAAAACAGTATGAAAGAATTCTTATTGATAGTTTCCATTTTTACTTTAAAGTTTTGATCCATGGGGCACCTGGGTGGCTCAGTCATTAAGCGTCTGCCTTCAGCTCAGGTCACAATCCCAGGGTCCTGGGATGGAGCCCCGCATCGGGCTCCCTGCTCCGCGGGAAGCCTGTTTCTCCCTCTCCCACTCCCCCTGCTTGTGTTCCCTCTCTTGCTGTGTCTCTCCCTGTCAAATAAATAAATGAAATCTTTAAAAAAAATAAAAAATAAAGTTTTGATCCATTTGATCCATTTGAAATTTAGTTTGGTATATGGTGTGGTTTATAGAATTCATCTATCTATCCATGCACATTGTTTTAATTACTAACAGTTGCTCCCCTTCATTGATGCTGTTTTTCTAGCTTTTCTAGCTATTCTTAATTTCAACTAAACGGATATATTTAGGAAGCTGAGTCTTCTCATCCAAGAATCTTTTAAGTCTTTTCTTTTGTACAAGACTTTTTTAAAGGTCTTTTCATTGTGTTTTAACATTTCCTTTTTATAGGCCTTGAACTTTTTTTTTTTTTTTTTTTTTTTTTTTTTAAATAATCTCTACACACAACGTGGAGCTCGAGCTCACAAACCCAAGATCAAGAGTTGCCTGCTGCACCAACTGAGCCAGCCAGGCACCCCATGGTCTTGAACCTTCTTTTTCTTTTTAAGATTTTAGTTATTTATTCAGAGAGAGTGCACAAATGGGGGAGGGGGTGGGCAGAGGGAGAGAGAGAATTTCAAGTAGACTCCGTACAGAGAGCACAGAGCCCGTCACCGGCTTGATCCTACCACCCCAAGATCATGACCTGAGCTGAAATCAAGAGTTGGATGCTTAACCGACTGAGTCACCCAGGTGCCCCTTGAACTTTCTTTCTTTTTTTTAAGATTTTATTTATTTATTTATTTGAGAGAAAGAGAGAGAGAAACAGCATGAGAGGGGAGAGGGTCAGAGGGAGAAGCAGGCTCCCCGCTGAGCCGGGAGCCCGATGTGGCACTACTCAGGGATCATGACCTGAGCCCAAGGCAGTCGCTTAGCCAACTGAGCCACCCAGGCGCTCCACCCCTTGAACTTTCTTGATAAGTTGATTCCTACTTATACAAAGGAATGAGATAACGATGAACCATGCATAGAAGCTACTGGATTATGAGGAAAACAGAGGTGTAAGTAAAATAATAAATAGCAAAATTTTGGTAAGGTCAATGAATTGGATGACTTGATAGGTTGAGGAATGATTAGGAATGGGAATAGAAGCAGAATGAATCAGTGGGAAGGATATCCCACTGGGAAATCTGACAACTGAACCTTTTTTTTTTAAGATTTTATTTTATTTATTTTTTATTTGTTTTTTAAGATTTTATTTATTTATTTGACAGAGAGAGACACAGCAAGTGCAGGAACACAAGCAGGGGGAGTGGGAGAGGGAGAAGCAGGCTTCCCGCTGAGCAGGGATCCCTATGTGGGGCTAGATCCCAGGACCCTGGGATCATGACCTGAGCAGAAGGCAGACGCTTAACAAATAAGCCACCCAGATGCCCCAAAGAGATGTCTTTTAACCACCATTTTACAGATAGTTGGGATAGTTAAAAAGTAACTGGTGGTGACCACTATTGTAGCCTTTGCTTGTTACATCATAACCTGCTACCTGTCATAAGTATTTTTCCCAACTCTCTCCCCTTGCATTTTTCTCCCTGAGAATTACTAAACACCTCAACAAAAATTCCACATCTGCAGAAGTAACGCCTATAAGCCAGGTCCTGGTGGAGTTGTTGGCCATACAAAAAGGAAATCAGCAAGGTGAAGAGCCATTCAAGTTATAAGACAGCATGGTAAGTGTGTACCTTATCCCCTGTTCTCCTGGTTTTCCTGCCCTTCATGGAAGCCAGTTATATAATATTATCTGGTTATTTTTCTCCCTTTTTCTTCAGTTTAAAAGCCCTCTGGATGAGGATAGCAAGTGTCCTGCCAAATACATTCTTCTAATTCTTGTGAAATTCGGAGTAATAACAAAAGAGACTGGAAGCTTCCCAAACAGGGGAAATGGTGAGCAAGTGCCAGGGTCAGGAGGGAACGGAGTCTACTTATGCCACTAAAGAAACCAGGCTGGTGGCGGCAGGCACAGAATGAGAAGTTTGGAAAGGCAGGGTGACGCCAGATTCGGGCTACAGATTGCTTAAAAAGGCCAGGCCGAAACAAGGGCCTGGGCCACTAGACAACAAGGACTTATTATAAATGATCAACTCTGACTGATAAGATAAAAATGTTATTTTTAAATTTTTTCTTTTTCTTTTTATGATTTTTAAGTTATCACTACACCCAATGTGGGGCCCAAACTCACAACCCCGAGATCAAGAGTCACATGCTCCACCGACTGAGCCAGCCGGGCGCCCCAAGAAATCAACTCTCTCTCTCTCTCTCTCTTTTTTTAAGTAAGCTCTACGCCCATCGTTGGTCTTGAACTCACCACCCTGAGATCAGGAGTCACATGCTCTGCTGACTGAGACAGCCAGGCTCAGGCAGCAATGTTTCAAAAAGGCTGAAATTATAAGATTCTGGAAGTTGGCAGGCTGGCGAGGCTCAACAAGCACCTACGGAGAATTTGTGTTGTTCCTCTGGGGCACCACTGGTCAGGGACTGCAAAGCCGGTTCCTGCCTTTGAAGAGCTCAAATCAACTGGGAAGGGATAACAACAAAAATGTTGAGTGGTGGGTATGACACGAGTATATGGGCAACACAGCCTGCTGCAGACAAAGTCTGAAGAGGCCAATGTAGTCTGGAAAGAAAGGCAGAGAAGGCAAGAGCACGGGCTGCTGGTAGACTCGGGCTCCCCAGCCTCACCTGCCAAAACAGCGATGAGGAAAGGGAAGAACTTTACAGGGCAAAGTAATGGGATGGAACAGCTATCAAAATTATGAACCGGGGCGCCTGGGTGGCTCAGTTGGTTAGGCGGCTGCCTTCGGCTCGGGTCATGATCCTGGAGTCCCGGGATCGAGTCCCACATCGGGCTCCCTGCTCGGCGGGGGGTCTGCTTCTCCCTCTGACCCTCTTCCCTCTCGTGCTCTCTATCTCTCATTCTCTCTCTCTCTCAAATAAATAAGTAAAATCTTAAAAAAAAAAAAAAAAGGAAAGATTAAGGATGGAACTGAATGGAAGGAGGCCCCAGAAAAATTCTGGGGATTTTGGAGTCCTAGATCTTATCAGGATGGTAGTCACAAGTGAGCATACAACTGTCAAAACTCAATGAACTGAACACTTAACTGTGCATTTTATTGTAGGAAAAGTATGCTTCCAAAAAAAAAGAAAGAAAGAAAAGAAATGCTATAATCAAATTATAATACTTGAGGAGGGGGGAAAAAAAAGACTAGAATAGGGGCGCCTGGGTGGCTCAGTCGGTTGAGTGACCGCCTTCGGCTCAGGTCATGGTCCCAGGATCCTGGGATCGAGCCCCGCATCGGGCTCCCTGCTCAGCAGAAAGCCTGCTTCTCCCTTTCCCTCTGCCTGCCCCTCTGCCTACCTATGCTCTCTGTCTGTCAAATAAACAAAAAAAAAATATCTTTTTTTTTAAAGATTTATTAATTTGAGAGAGCGAGAATGAGAGAGAGAGTACATGAGAGGCGTGAGGGCCAGAGGGAGAAGCAGGCTCCTCGCCGAGCAGGGAGCCCGAGGCGGGACTCGATCCCGGGACTCCGGGATCATGACCTGAGCCCAAGGCAGTTGCTTAACCGACTGAGCCACCCAGGCGCCCCAAATAAAAAATATCTTAAAAAAAAAAAAAAGGCTAGAACAGTTAAGATGCAAACAAAGAGAGAAATTAGACCCCAGGAAAAACTTGAACCAGTCTGAAAACCAAAGGGATGTGGGTATTTGAGGAAAGTACAGACATCTACTATTTGCCAAACCTTGGCCTAGAATCACATATTTCGATTTATCTGCAGACCTAGCACTACCCAGATAAGTTCACAGCATTGTGCTGTGGTTCGCCCAGGGGGAGGATGGGAGAGCCGTGACAGAGGACCTGCACAGCCCAGGCGAACAGCAGATTTTGTGACAGTGCAGGGTGGGTTGTGACATAAAAGATGGGGGAGGGGGGCCTAGGTCCTCCGGTCCAGGAGGAAGAAGGGGAGAGAAAGGCAAGGAATGCAAGCTATGTCTGAAGGGATTTCTCCAGAAACTTGAAAATTCAGAAAATTGGGTCCATCTGCGACCCAACTTTCTCTTTCACAAATAAAGGAATAGAATTTTATTTATTTATTTATTTAAGATTTTATTTGAAAGTAAGAATTTATTTATTTATTAAAGATTTTATTTGAAAGTAATCTCTACACCCATCATGGGGCTCGAACTTACAATCCCCAGATCAAGAGTTTCATGCTCTATGGACTGAGCCAGCCGGGCACCTCAAGGAATAAAAGCTTCAAATACCAAACCTAAGAAGTCAGAGCTCTGATGTGAAAACATGTAAAAGGTCTGGAAAGATATGCATCGAACTATACCCCATACTAGAAGGAAGTTACACACCTACTGGGTAGTGATGAATTTTGTCAGCAAGCATGAGCTTTCTCATTTTATCAATTAAATTTTGTTCAATCCAGTGTTGGATCAAAGAACAGTGCTGAGGGCGCCTGGGTGGCTCAGTTGGTTGAGCGGCTGCCTTCGGCTCAGGTCATGATCCCAGCGTCCTGGGATCAAGCCCCACATCGGGGTCCTTGCTTGGGGGAGAGCCTGCTTCTCCCTCTCCCTCTGCCTGCCGCTCTGCCTACTTGTGCTCTCTCTCTCTCAAATAAATAAATAAAATCTTAAAAGAAAAAAAAAAGAACAGTGTTGATAAAAACTGGGGCCTATCTTTGGTGGCGCCGAAGTCCCCATACCTGCAATCTACGTTTGACACACCTGTGGGCATGAAGAGTGACATCCATCACTCACCGCTGGGCACCGCCCTTTCATTTGCTAAAGCCAGTGACAAAGTCTCAGGGAGGTGAGGTTGGGCTGGGGACCTGAAGGTCTGGGGCAAGGGCAGGCAAACCATGTCTAGAAAGGACTAGATAATAAAAATGTTAGGATCTGAAGGACACACAGTCCCTGTCACACTATTCTGTCATTTTTTGCACAAAAGCAGCCATAGACAGTATGTAAAGGAACAGTCATGGCACAAGGCCAACCAAGCGAGGCCTGTCTGCTGACCTCCGGAGCAGTGGGCCTGGCTCCTGACTGCACATCAGATTCACTTCAAAGGCTCATAAAACCACTACTACCCAGGTCCCACCCCCAGGATTCCAAATCTGGGAGAGGGCCCAAACATTTTTTTGTTTGTTTTTAGGTACCAGATGATTCTGATGTGTATCCTGGGCTGAAAACAATTGTTCTAGGGGCGCCTGGATGGCTCAGTCAGTTAAGCGCCTGCCTTTGGCTCAGGTCACCATCTCAGGGTCCTGGGATCCAGCCCCACATCGGGCTCCCTGCTCAGCGGGGAGTCTGCTTCTCTCTCTCCCTCTTTTCTGTGCTCTCGTTCCTCTCTCAAATAAATAGATAAAATCTTTTTAAAAAATACACACACACAATTGTTCTAGAAGGAGAATCACAGTCTCAGGAAACTGCTGGAGTTTTGGGGGTGGGAGTGGAGGGTGCAGGGTGGGGGACAGACGAATGGAGAAGGACCCATGGCTGAACTGAAGTCTAGATTAAGATTAGGACTCTGTGCAGTCCACCTGACAAATTAAGTGCTTCCAGTATTTTGACTAAATGCTCTTTATTTGATGCTTTTGCATGCGCAGCACTATAAGGAGCTTACCCAACCTGAGGAGTCAGCCCCTTCACCACCCTTAGTTAAGGCGGCCATGGGGCCGAGGGAGAGAGGGCAGTAAGTCAGCCACTTTCTACCTAACCTTCTTTCTGGGACCATTCTCTATAGGCTCCTGCGAAGTTGCGAGCCCTGTGGAGACAAAGGGGGTGAGGAAGGACAGGCCCGAGAGGCAGTCCCCAGTCCCTCCCCCAGCTAGCGCCCCACACCTTCCCCATACCCGGTGTATCCAAGGCCTTGGGCCAGCTGCGTGGCCTGCAAGCCCCGCCTGCCCATTTGACAGAAGAAAATGAGGTTCTCCTCTTCCAGCTTCGGCTTCTCCACGGAGTACAAAGCCTGGAAAGCAGCGGGCTCCATCTGCAGGGCACTTTCCAACTCAGACACTGGGAGGAGTCGCGGGGTTAGAATGCAAAGTCAGCAGTGGGCGATAGCAGGTTCAGACCGGGCCTGGAAGGACTGGGTCCTGGGGCCCGGAACAAATCTCCAGAGGGCCCCAAAACAACATTCGGTGACCACTCCCCCTCCCCTCCAACCTCAAGGGCCAGACAGGCCCACCTGCGCAGGAAGGCAGCCAAACAGCTGAACGGGAGCCACCTCCCCAACAGCGAGGAGGAGCGGCGCGGGGGGGGGGGGTACCCCACGGGGGTGGGGGGAGAGGTCAAGCGTAGAAAAGCGGGTCCGCCCCTTCCTCGCCGCCTGCCATCCGCTCGAACTGGAAGGGCCAGTTCCGCCGCCAGGATCCGCCTCCCACCAGCCCTTCTCCAGCAAGCTGGGGTGGGGGGCTCAGAGGAATACAGGACCCCCTCGACCGTGCTTTCCCCACGCCGCCCTAGGAGCCCCTCCTGGACGGCCTCTAGGCCACCCGCGCGGGCGTCCCCTCTGTCCCATACCCGGGATGTTGAGCGCCCCCGGGATGGTCCCCGCTGCCGCCTCCTCCCGAGATCTCACATCGATGAGCCGGGCCTGGCCGGAGGCCAGGAGCGAACGCAGTTCAGGGAGCGAGACCGTGGGCGCTGAGGAAGGAGGCACGAGAGCCCTGAGCCGAGCGGGCTGCCCGGCACTGCCGCGCGGCGCCCCTCCACCTGGCAGCGCCCCAGCCCGGGAGCGGGGCCGAGCGGACCTGAGCCACGCCCCCCCGCCACACCTCCCGGGGGCTCCACGCGCTCCCAGGGCGGGCCGCAGGTAGGACGGGACGGGGTCCCAGGTCTCTCCCTGCAGGTACCTCCAGCCATGGTGCGCGCCGCCTCGGCGAGCCGCAGGAATGCACCCCCGAGCCGCCTCCTCGGTGCCGGCAGCATCTCCCCCGCCCTCGCGGAGCCGGGACCGGAACCGGAAGCGAAGGCACCGCCTCCCGCCCCGCCCCCGCAGCACCTGTTCGCTGATACCCGCTCGCCAGGGAAATTCTTGCGATTGCCCAGCGCCGACTGCCCAGCGCCGGCGGGCAAACTGGTCTGGCCTAGGCACCGGCACTCAGGGTAAGGAACACAGGAGCAGCACCCCACCCTAACCTTGGCCCAACCCTTACTGGGCAAAGTGCAATGCGCCTCCCTCCCTCCTGCCCCAGGGCCCACAAAAGGAAAACCAGGTGACAACAGTGGCTCTGAACGTTTTATCTTTAAAAAAAAAAAAAAAAAAAAAAAAGTAAAGGAAGAAAGAAAAAGGAGAGGAAAAACCATCCCCACAAGGGGAAGGCCCCATGTGGGCCCATATGTTGTCCTCCCTGGCTCCAGAGACTTCTGCACAGGCCTTAGCTCCTTGCCCGCCGATCTCTTCCCGCGGCAGCAGCCACCCATTGCTAGGTATCCTGTTCCCCACTTGTCGCTAAAGCCTGATGCCCACAGTCCCCGAGTGCACATCTGAGCTCCGGGGTAAGGAAGAACCAGGGGCAGCGCCAGAGCCCCGGGGCAAGCCAGACCATGGCTTGTGAGCAGACCCTCTGCCGGCCCTCTCAGCAAGCACAGGGCAAGCCCCCACGTTGCCTGGGTCCGGTATCCAGCACGGAGACAGCACATGCATCTGCAAGAGTACAAGGGCCCGGGGGGGCTGCGTGGTGGAGCCGGGCCAGGCTGTCAGCGCGCACCCAAGGGTGTGTTTCACACCACCGCAGGTGGCTCTGCCACAGGGCCTCGGGTCAAAGCCACGCCTTCTCAGCTCCCCCTGGTCCCCCGCCAGAAGCGGGCAGTGAAGGAAAGGGGCACGGGGTTAGCCTGTTGCTCCTGGGCTATGTGCAGTTCTCAGAAAGGGGTGGTAGGGCCCAAAGCCCCCAGGTCCCCACAGTTAATTGCTGTCATTCTTGATGACAACCTCGACTCCGTGGTGCCGCAGCTGAGCTCGGAGCAGCAGGTTCTTGTTTTTCAGATCTTCCACCTGGCATGGAAAGGAGGCCGTGGAGAGAGTGAGCAGACAAGCTGGCGTGGCCAGATCCCACACCACATTCACACATCGCTAGTGAGGGGAAAAGATGAAGCCCCCTCCGTGGAAACCAGAGGCAGGCATCCCTCACTGGCTCACTGGCCATGGAGTTGAGGAGGGCTGGAATGAGGAGGGGTCTGACCTGCTGTCGAAGCACATCATTGTCCAGCTGCAGCTGGTCAAGCCCCTGCAGTTCTTCAGACAACCGGTGGTTACTCTGTCGAAGCTCCTGGATATAATCACAGGCTTTGGACAGAATTCCACCTTTACTCTGCAAGAGAAGGCCAACAAAATGAGGACTAAAATAGGTGACACCTGGCTTGCCTTCCCAAAGCACACACTTTGGACCTCATTTTCCCCTAAGGGTAAAATGTGGTAGAACATTTCACAAGGATACAGGAACCTCAGAGAAAGATAAGCAAAGATTACTGCCATGTGTGCCCTCTCTACTATTTCTGGAAACAATATCAGGAGACAGAATTCAGGCATCCTGCCCACTACCAGGGTCTTGCCATGACCTGGCCAGACTTGGTGCTCTCCATGGAGCAGTCTGGGATGATCTTGGACAGCTGCACAATCCAGTTGTTAATCTTGTCTCGGCGGCGGCGTTCCACTGTGGGGCAAAAGGGAGGACGGGGTGACTCAATGAGAACTCAACCACAGACCCTGTAGAGCTACCTAAGCTCTCCCGCTCAGACACCACCGCTGTCCCCAATCCCACCAAATAATACCTACCTTCGTTATGCTGAGCCCTGCGCTTCTCATCCCGAGTTGTCCTGGGAGCTTCCGACTTCCTGACAACAGAGCCCAGGGTGGCCGGAGTAAGGGAAGGATAAAAAAAATAAGATTGGAGGTTGGGGTAAGGATCGACACAGGACTTGGCAAGGATCAGGACCCACCATGGCAACTGAGAAGAACCGGGGCCTACTCACGGGGAATAAGGGTGAGTCCTGGGGGCAATGGAGCGCTGGCTTCCTCCTTGCAACACTTCTTGTGGTGACATCATCACAAAGAACTGTCCTGTGAAGATGCAGGGTAGGTTGTGTCAGGACATGGGACTTAGGAACCTCATCAGGCTCGGAGGCCAAGGTCCTAGGCTCCTCCTCTAAAAAGGGAGGCTACTTCCTCCTGCTGGAAGGGCAGGCTCAGGCTCAGTGCTGCCCAGGTCTTAGTGAGCATTAAGGGGTCATGGGAAAGGCCCACCGCCCCCAGCCATGTCCCACGGCCGATCCTAGCCCCTCCGGCTAGCACCCTCACAAAGCTCACCAGTGCCGGGAGGGGTCGCCTGCCCCAGCAGTGCCTCCGAGCCTTGGGTGGTAACAACAGCCGCTGTACCCCCTGATGTGGCACCCCCTGCCCCATCTCCCACTGCAGTGCTGGGGAAGTAAGTATAGTGCGTCTCGGCAGCTGTGCCCTCTGTGTCAACTGCATCATCACTGGTGAATGCACCCTGGATCACCGCCTGGGAAGGGCAACAACAGGACAGAGTCCAGGGACAGTCAGATACTTCCCACTGAGCTACTCTGCAGCTTCTATGCCTGGGGGGAAGGAGGGAGAAACATCCAGAAAGGGAAAACCTAGTGCCTTGAGACAAGGCAGCCCCAGATGCCTCACGCCACCCCCAGCTCCACCCCCATCTCACGGGTTCAGCTTCATCTTACTCCTCGCTGCTCCAGTTCCCTCCCCAGCCCAGGCCCTGGCACCTGGGTCATGGACTGAGTGGCAGGATAGCCACTGATGGCGCCAGTCCCCTCAGTCTGGCCATCCAGCTGCCCCTCAGACACCTGGATCACCCTGTACATCACCTAGAAGCAGCGAGGAAAGGGAAAGGTGGGGAGAGAGAATACAAGAGTCAATGCTGGGGACCCCGGGCCTCTCATAAAGCTTCTCTCGGACAGAGCCCTGAAACAAGAGTGCTTCAGAGACAAAGCTTCAGCCATCCCCCCTTCTGTCCCCAGAGGTTTCAGCCTAGCCCCCACCCCTCGGCACCCCACCCCAACCTCTACTCCAAACCTCCTCCTCCCAGCCCTGCCCCCAATGCCCCCACCCCCCCCTCAGAAGTCCACATCTTCACCGCCTCCTCCAAACCAGGTCTCCCCACTGACAGGCTCATTACCTCCCTCAACCCCAACCCCAGGTAACACCTGCAGGCAGCTGGCCCCCTCCCTTACCTGGCCCCCATTCTCAGTTCGGAAGACGTACTTGACGTTGGGATCAGGGAAGGTGGCAGCTGACTGGATGCTGGCAATAGCCACACTGGTTGGGTCCTCCCCAGTTGCCACTGCTCCTGAATTAAAAGAGCAAAGTAAAAGTCTGTGACTTACTGCCTTTCTCCCTCTGTTCCGCCTGCATGTCACTTAGAAGGACCAGGGTGCACAGCAGATGCGCCCATGGGGGGAGGGGGAGAGGCCAGGCTGGGCTCCTGGTCTCAGGTCTGTTTCGACCACTCACCCTCCTGAATCTGCACTGTCCCCTCTTCCGCTTCAGCTGTTTTCTGCTGCCTGTTTGTGACAGGACAAAAGAAAGAAGGGAAGAAGGGAATAAAAAGCTCACTGACCCAATAACATATGGCTTCCAAACTCAATGGCATCCCCAGTAGATGCTGGGTTAGGTTAGAATACCAACAGCTAGTATTTACTGAGTGTTTACTGCGTGCATAGCACTGAGCTAAGCACTTAACACACGTCATTATTTAATATTAAGAACAGCACAATGGGGTAAGTAGCGCTACTTGCATTTTGTAGATGAGAACCCAGATCACGCAGCTAGTAAGTGATGGAGCTGAAACCAGAATCTAGGTCTGCCTAACTCGGGAGCCAGTGCTCTTAGCCATTCTGCATTCTCCCAGGCCTCCCATCTCCCGCCCCAGACCCTACCTCTTCTTCACTCACCCCTTCATCTCTCTGTAAGGGGGCACATCCGAGGAGCTGGTCCTTCTTTGGAAGTCTTCGTATCTCCTGCCTCACAGGCCTGAGTGCTAAGTCCTGATAGAAATCAGGGAGTTTGCAGTGAGTCCAGGAAACTGAATAGACTCTGTTTCAAGAAGCTAGGTTCCATGAAGACTCAGCCAAGAACACAATCCAATCAATCCACAGAGGACAGTCCGTTTCTTCCATTCTGATACTGAGAAGTGGGCTACAGCTGGTTGAAAAAGTAACGCTACAAATAGTGTTCCTCCGCCCTCCATTATCGCTCCAAGTCATGGTGGAGAGGGGATGATTATAGTTAAGGCTAAGGATGTGGAAACAACAATATCTGGATGGATCATGACTAAAGTTACCATGATGGGCCACTACTTCGGGATTAGGAGGGCCATGTTTAGACCACCACTACCAAAAACACAGGGCCACTGAACGCTAGTGCTTCTTCCAGCTTCTGAGCCACATACTGTACCAAAAAATTTGTTCTCAAATCTAGGAAGGGGAAACCTCCCTGAACCATAAGGACATACTCGGCCCTTGGGCCTCATTCTACTTGGCCCCTTGGGCTCCTGCCTTGGGGTGTGTCCAGATTTATGTCATTTGTTAAAGACCCTAAAGTCCAAGTGTATTATTTTCAAGCCCCTTCCCTATTTTCTTCACCAAGCCTTCCCTAGAACAACACAGTTGCTAAAATGTTGCCATGACAACTCCAAATCAACTGAACCTCAGCAAGAAGGGAAAAAAACTCCAGGCTCAAGGTTCGGAAAGAGAGACAATGGAAAAGGAACTCATTTGCAAGGTGCCCGCCTTAGGACCCTGACACCCAGCCAGAGGGCAGGAAAAACAAAGAGCCGAGGAGACAAATGCCTCCAGAAAGATACAGCTCCATGTACAAAGGAACAAAATTATCCCCACACGAACGGGTAAGATTTTGGTCAAGTCTCTACCCATAAGGTCCCCCAAACCTTTCCTATCTAAGGAAAATCTTCAACGGATGAGCCCTGGAAAGTCCGCATCGAAGGAAAGTGTTGACCAAAAAAAAAAAAAAAAACCAAAACCCAAAAAACAAAAAAAATAAAGAAAAAAGAACTGAAAGTGAAACTGTCCGGAGGAAGTAACGCTGCAAGAAGATCCCAGTCCCTAAGGGGAAGTAGCACCAGTGTTTCGGTACCACCTACCTGTCCATCCTAAAACCTACGAAGGGCCCCCTCCGAGGCTTCTGCGCTGACTGCAGGAGGCGGCGATGGAAGAGACGGCAGGGCACAGGAGGCGTCTCTATCGCCCACAGCTGTCAGCCAGGGGCAGCCTCTGAGGACACCCAGCAACCGGGTCGGGCTGCTTATTCAAATCTTAGTTGGACATCCGGAAGCATTTCCTGAGCATTAGGGGATGCGACACGGAAACGCGGACAGGATGTTGTGGCGTGCACGCTCGGGCCAGGAGGGCCCAGCAAGAGCCCCTGCTAAGTCTGGACACAAAGGGGAAAATCACCACGTCCCGAAAGAAGTCCGGCGCCCCGACCTTGCCCGAGAAGGCGGCGTCTCCCGGCAGGCGCGAGCCCGCGAGCCCGCGAGCCTGGGAGCCCGGGCGGCCGCCGCACTCTGCCCGCGGCCCGGCGCTGCGCACGGCGGCCAGGAAAGGGCGCGGGGCTCGGCGGGCCCGCGGTCCCGGCCCGCGGCTGGCAGCTGCAGGAGGGCGGGGACGCGCGCGCTCGGAGGCGGGGAGTGCGCTCGGCCCACAAAGGGGGGCGGGAGAGAAAGAAGCGGGCACGGCCCCCTCCCTCAAAACAAAGGCTTCCTTCCCGGGAGGTCCGCCACCTGAAAACGGGAACAAAATCAAGGCTGCCCTGCCTGCCGGCCCACCCAGTCTCCAGGCCCCCGACTCGCGTCCGGTCCCAAACTCACCGGCCGAGGCAGCCGAGGCCGCCGATTTCCCCAGACCGTGTTCTCCCTCTCCGGACTCGGAGAGCTCCATGGACAGCTGCTCATGCGCACTCCCGGCCTGCGGCCATGTTGGTGAGGGGCGGAAGTGTCTCTCTCGACCCGCCCAGCCTCCTCAGCCTCTGAGCCGCCCCACTTCCGGCCGTTCCCGCTTGATGAGGGTGGAAGATGCGGATGGGTGGGGATGTCGCCGGGGCGGAGACGAAGGAACTTCCTGGGATCCGCGGAGAATGACACTGAAGTCTTTGTCGCTCTGGGCAAGAACGGGAGAAAGACGACTAATGTGTGCTACCATCTTTCTGCTGGACAAGGCGTTTTTAGGGGTAGAAGGGAGCGAGGCTGGCTTAGATCAAAGGGAAGGAAGTCGGACGGAGGCGCCATCTTTAACAAGGGCTACTTGGGAGGCCATCTTGGATCAGGACACTCTGGTGTCCACTGGAGAGGAGGACAGTTCTGGGTATACTCTTTTGTATTAGCGTCAGCAGTTACTCACCCAAAGACCCCCAGGGCTTCGAGTTTTTGTGAGGCTTTCAGCTGCTGTGAGGAGGATCTTGATTCCTGTTCCTCTCAGTTAAGACCTACCCTTAATGGATCTGGAGCAGTGTGGTGTGATGAGAAGAGTTTAGCCTCTGGAGCCAGACGAACTCGGGTCTCAAACCTGCCGCTCTCACTTCTAACCTCTGAGATCTTTGGCGAGCCTTTGACTTAATCAGCCTCCCTAACCGACCTCATTTTACAGGTCTCCCATCTGTAAAATGGAGATACCAGTACCAACCTTACAGAATTGTTATGTGGACTCACTAAAGGGCATAGATTCTTTGCGTGTAGAATACCTAGCCTTTACTGGTAGATAACGAGCATTATGTAAATAAAAGTTTCTCTTCCTCATTTCCTGACCACCGTGAACCTAGCTCCAGTTTCTAGCCACAGGTCTCCATGACAACAGCCGAGGAAGAGCACCCAAACAACAACAGCAAAAGGACGTTTTGCCAAACACGAAAATGCGATCCCTATCACCTACGACTCTAATAAGAATAATGAGACTCCACACTGTTTACATATAAAAAGTACAACTTTTATTCTGAGACATTGCTTCTTACTAGAATGGAACCTGTGGCCCCAGCCTGTCTGGAGAAGCAGTCCCATGGCCTGAGTTCTGCCATTCCCCTTCCCTGAAATAGGAGGAAGGTATTCCAGAGGAAAAAGGAGAAGCCAGGGAGATCCGTACAAGGCCTCTTTTCCTAAAGGTGACTGGAGGCAGAGGGTAGGGATTCTGGAAAGGGGGCCAGTCCCTCCTTTGAGGCCTTTGAGGCCTTTGACGAGCTCCTTGACATGTTCCTCCTAATCTGGAGCTAAGAGGGTCTGGAGGTATCCAAGAGCCGAATTAGGATGGGCAGTTCAGAAGTGTTTATGTGTGACAGGCTCTGACCTAGCCCTGTCCTCCCTTCCTCCACCCTGGGCTTCCATGAAGGGAAGTGAACAGCTTCAGAGGAAGGCAGGAACTTTGCTGGAGTTCCCTCTTCATTCTTCACGTTGAAAAACCTCTAAGTATTCTGCCTACTCTATATTCCCTTTGACCAATGAGCCCACTCCCTCATTACAGGATCTTGGTGACTTTCTTGGGAATATCCAAAAGGGATAAGTGAGTGCTTTGTGTCTGAGACAAACTCAGGTAAACGAACTGAGGCAATGCTTCTCACGGTCAAAAAGAGAAGCTGGAGGGTCAAAAGCCTATGGTGTTGGGCACTACAGCCGCTCAGGCTGCAGAAGAGACAGCCAGGCTGGGACCCTGGAGATTAGAGACAACTTGCTGTCCTCTTTGCCCAGTACCATGGTCCTACTCACAGTCCCTCACCTCTCTCAGGGTTAGCCTGTGTTTCAAATGCATATGATCGGCGCTGGGGGGACAGAAGAGGGACAGGGGGCTGGGGTTCCCTGGGAGGCAGACTATGCCGACTTCGGTGTCCAGACCCTTCTGTGTCTTCTGGTGGGAGCTCCAGGCAGCTAAGTGGCCGAGAAGAATAGGCAGGGATCATACTACAGGGGGAGGTTCTGGGGATGAGGCTATAGTCCCCACCCCCGGTACAGGTCTGGGTCCGCCGAACTCCCTGAGCCTCAGTCCTCTGGCGGTCCCGGGCCAGGGCCACAGCAGCATCAAAAGAAAGACTGCCTCCATTCCTCCAAGAGGAACGGGAGGCTCGGGACCCCCAAGCCCTTTCCCCAGGAGTCCCATCAAGCCGACCAGGCCTCGGGCATGGGTTTGCAGGTGCCACATGGATCTTGCTACACATTGCACTAGGCATCTTGGCAAATTGTGGTTTGGGGGGCACCACAGGCACAGAGCGGACCTGCTGGACCTGAACCAGGGTGGAAGCCAGGCGCATGCCCACACCACTAGCCGAGCCAAGAGGACAGGGGCACAGATTGCAGCTCTCTGGACTGGGCTGCCCCTCAGGCTCCATCTCCTCTGGCTGGGGTGGCTGTGGGGCTGCCTGTTCTGACTCAGAGGAATGGGAATTGCCCTCTTTGGCACTGTCAACCTCCAGGGACTCTACATGTGACCCTTCAGGAAGGGAGTCCTTTCCTAAATGGTCACCTCCGGCCCCCTGGTCTCTCTCAGACTCTCCATCCCCACTCTCCTGGTCCATGCTGATTTCCCCTTCTCCTTCAGCTGCTGCTTCTGGGCTTCTGCCATCTTCACCATCTCCTTGGTCTTCTCTTGCCTCTTGGTCCTCCTGCCCCTTCTGTCCTTTAAACTCATCCTCTCTGCCTCCTTCAGCCTCTTGTTTGTGTACAGCTTCCCAGCTCTCCTCAGCGACTTGGTTTTCCTGGACCCTACTCTCTGGGTCGCTTCTGGCTTGTACCTGGCCTTCCTCTCCTTCCTCAGCATCTTCCTCTCTCTCAGTCTTTCTTTCCGTCTGCTTGTCTTTGCCCTGCTCTCCTCCGGTTCCCTCCACATCCTTAGCTTCCTCCATACTCTCATCCTCCTGCTGACCTTTGGCCTCCTCTCCCTTGACCTCTGTCTTTTTCCCACTCCCTTCTTGCAAACTGGCCATCATCTCTTGGCTTCCCCCAGCCTTCCGTCCCTCCTCACCTGCCTCTCCATCCTCTACCTCACTCTCTGGACTCCCCTCAGCCTCCTCCCTGACGTCCCATGTGCTCTCAGGCTCAGCCTCCTTGTCCTCCCCAACTTTGCAGCATGCCTGCTCTCCCTCAGCCTGCCCTGGAGCCCCCTGTCTTCCACACCCTGCTGTCTCTTCCTCCAGACTTCCTGGACCCTCCCAGGTTGGGTGTTCGGGCTCCAGAAGGGGACTTAGGTCATCGTAGGCACTCAGGAAGACTTCCTCCCCACTTTCCTCCTCTCCTTCGGGCCTGGGGTCAGCAGAGTCCGGGGAACAGCAGCTGGGAGCCAGGACAAACTGCGCCTCATCCAGAGACAGGTCATCCAGGGGTGGCTCCACAGAGAACTCCTCCACCTGTAGGCATAGGATTGTGGCTCAGGACCAGGTGGCCCTGTCCACCCTCTGGCTTCCTTACCACCCCCAAACCCAGCACAGCTCCTCCTTACCTGAGGCCCAACTCCCAGGAGCTCCTCCAGGTAGCCCATCCCAGGGTCGTCCTCCCCAGGGGAGAAGGCTGCTCCTGCTGCTCCTGCCTTGGCCACCTCCCCATCCTCCACCCCCACCCACTCAGGCTCTGAGCTGCTCGAGTCCTCTAGGAAGGAGAAGGAATCCTGCACCTCCTGGGACAGGCAGTCCTCCAGGGCAGGGGCCATGTCCTCTGGGCCACCGTCAGCCAGGGGACCTGCGACTGAACTTGCCTCCAACTTCTCATCTGTTGGGAGAAAGGTATTCTCAGGAACACAAAGATGAAGATCAGCCTCGATCCTTTCCAATATGGGTCTTCCTAACATTGCTACGTACAGGCCCAACACTCCCAGCCTAGATACTCCATGTGGCTGATCTTCTCAGATCAATATCCCTAACTACTGGCTTATAGCTGCCTTGACTGAGCTCCCACCAGCTGCCGGGCACCAGGCTGTACATTTCACAAGGCATTATCTTATTTCTTCCCCACAAAACAACTCTATGATGTAGGGTATTTATCCTCATTTTAAATATGACGAAAGCAAGACTCAGATTTGTCTAAGATCCCAGCTTTGCCACCTCCAACCTAAATCAACAGCAAATAGCTTAACCTAGGTCTCCAGTTCCACTGCAAGCAACAATAACTGTGTCATAAGATTATTTTTTGAGAATGAAATAAGCTGATGCCTGCAAGTCCTTATCATGGCACCTGGCGCATAGTAAGCCTTCAATAAATGTTAACTATTAGTATTAATACCATAATAATTGTTGTTATTATTATTACCACAATCTATTATATATCCCCACCTTGTACTTAGTAATCCCTACTGTATACGTCTGACACAAACTCCCATTCTTGGGTATATCAGTGATCTGAAGGATGCCAGAGATCCTCTCTCCATAAATTTCACAGAACCGATAATACTACTGGACCCCTCCAACCTGGAATCCAGGGAGGCAGCTGAAGGTAACCACCCAAAGCCCAAGGCCCGAGGCCTCTGCCATTCCCAGGACAGATCCCTGGCATCAGAGCTTCAGCTCAGAGTTCTAGTCCCTTCTCCCAGTCCTGGGAAATCCCTGGGGCCTCACCTGGGGGTCCAGGGCCTGGGCCAGGGCCTGGGCCAGAGGCAGGGTTTGGCCGGGGCTGTAGGGCGGGGCACTCAAGGCCACGGGTGAGCCTGGCCAAGGAGACATTAGAGATGATGTTTGGGGGCACGCTGAGGATGGAGGTGATGTGTAGAGGGAGGTTGACATTGTAGGGGTCCGAGATGTGGACTCCAACACAGCGCTCTGCACGGCTGCTGCCCCCAGCGCGGATCACTGACCGCCCCGCTCGTGGCGTGCCTGGCTCAGAATTCGTGCCGCCCGGGGCCTCTGCCTCAGGCTCCTGTTCACCTTCTGCTGTCTCCACAGAATCATTCTCCAAGCTGTCCGGCAGCAGTGGGCTTGGCCGGGGATTGCTGGGTCCTGCCAGCCCCTCTGGCTCTGTGGAGGAGAGAGAGGGGAGTGATAAGCTCAGCTGCGAGGGGCCCAGACACCTCGGGAAGGCTCTGGGGGATGTCCCCTGCTTTCTCAAGCCTGAGAGCCAGGACAGCCTGGAGGGCACCCAGTCCAGCTTCCCTGGGCCACTCCTGCGAATGCTCCACAGCCAGCCAGTGCACCTACACTAACTTAGGAACCCCCTTCCCTCTCTGCAGATACACTCGCTGGCCATCACTGCCCCCCACCCCCCACAGACACACACACCACTCCGAACCTCTGTGTACACTCATATGAACACACCCATTGATTAGATGACAAACTCACTACTAGACCTAGCATCTGGGACTGTGGCTGGTGTGTCATAGGCACTCGTTATATATTTTTGAAATTAGCACACATGGCCACGTGCACAGACACACAAACACACAGGAATGCACACACAATGGGCTCATCCATAATACTGTTATTCCTTTGCAGACACATTCACAGACATGCTTGCACACAGGTGTTCACCAGCCTGTGCATGCACATACACACACGCACCGAGTGCACACCTATACTCACCATCACTGGCCCCAGCTGCAGCACTCAGTGAGTCCATGCTCTTGGCTGGCCGCAGAGTCCCCTTCTCGGATTTGTCCTCTGCAAGACACAGATGTTTGTAGTGCCAGGGTCTGGTACCCCTTCAGCAGAGCCCCCCCCCCCCACATCACTGCAGACTTACCCCTGTCCTCAGCCCCCCGGGGAAGTTTACGCTTGGTCTCGTGGCCAGAGCGACCCAGATTGAAGATAGATCTCCATTTCCTGACCTTCAAAGACCCCTTTCTCCTGGAGGGAATAGAGAAAACATTAGGGTTGGAGCCTGGTGGTCAGTGTAGGGGAGGAGGGCCCAGGAAGGAGGCCTTACTTGTGCTCTGCAAACTCGATGATGGTGTGGTAGGGCCGCATCTGTGGGGGTCCATCACCAGCCTGCAGGATGCTAGGCAGGTGGTAGGGCAGGGACCTGGGTGTAAGGTCTTCGGGGCTGCCCGATGCACGGGCCCCTGGAAGTGATCGCCATCCACTCTCCATCTCCCCACCTAGGGAAAGAAGAGGAATTGGCCAGCTGAGAACAGAGATGAGAGAGGGCTTCAGGTATCCAGATCCTCACGGCACCCCCCACTCACCAGCTAACTACCAGGCTACGGGTATACTCAGAGACCTTTGGAGGCAGACCCTCTGTGTCTAGCTCCTCAAGAGGGAATCCTCAGGGACATGGGGCAGGAGATCCCAGGACACTGGCCCTGTGGGCTAGGGGTGGGAATGATCAGTCAGCAGCCCCAAGAACCAGGATGGTGCTTAGAAGGTCAAGTTCTGCAGGAGGGGTCTGCTCAAGTACAGACTACACCATCATCTCCCCGGGGTCTTCTCCATGTGACCATAAGCAACTTCCTTCCATGAGACTCAGTTCTCTCATCTGCAGAATATGGAGACTTAACTAGGTGACCTCTGAGGCCCTCTGTCACTCTGACATGACTCCCCAGGCAGAGTGTGGTGGTGTGGTGGGTGGGAGGGACACTGACCAGAGAGAGCAGCGCCCCCGAAGAGCTGGTCCACGTGCGTGAGGATAAACTCGACCACGATGGACTGCACACGCACCTCCATGAAGGCTGCTGTCCCATTGAAGCCGGAGGCCTCTATGTCCTTAGACCTGTGGAGATGTGGAGTTATTCCCATTGGAATTCTCCCTAAAAATACCCTAAACCCTCTCCCTTGCATGCCCTTAATCTCATCTCCACCTCTTAAACTACATGCATGATTCAAGTCTCAAATGCCACTTCCTTCAGGAAGCCCTCTTGGACACCCCCCTCAGAATTAATCTCTACTTCCTTTGCACATGAGAGTGCCTTGTTATAATGAATATCAGGATTTCTTACAGTCTGCCTTGCATCACAGAGAGTGATATGCACGCCAGTTCTCCAAGAGACTGTAAGATGTTCGCTGAACAAACATTCCACAGGGACTCTTCCTGTTCCAGTCCCAGAGCTCACTGATACAGTGTAAGGAGACACAAAGGCCTTGTGTCCAGTGGGTAAACCCCATCCCACTCAATGTACTTCTGAACCTTCCTGTTTCTCTCTGGGCTCGGCAAGACCCCCACAGCCCTCTCCAGTGCACCCACACAGACACCCCCATTCCCAAGCAGCCTCTGGGGCTAGGCTCTGCCCAGACCCCCGCCCACCGCTCACGCATGTGCCCACCTAAGCAGGTTGGGGGCCCACACGATGGCCAGGTTGCGGGCGTGCATGTTGGTCTGAGCACTGAATGAGGCCATGTGTACCAAGTGTCGCATGAGGAATTCCAGGGTCCTGCAGAAAGGAGGCATCAGGGGCCAGGGTCAGACAGAAGACACCCAAGGCAGTGGGTAGGATGGAGGTCTGGGAGCCAGAAGAGAAGAGACAAGTCAAGGCCCCAGGGCTGTTTGGGGGTGGTCAGGACTCTGGGAGCAGGGGAGACCCACGCACCTATAGTTTGGGTCAGGGAGTTCTCGAAGCACCTCTAGGATCTTGACCAAGCGCTCAGGCTCCAGTTGCACTCCCACGGCATCCTGATTGGGAGGAAGATTCAAGAAACAAGTCAGCTCTGGGGCGCCTGGGTGGCTCAGTCATTTAAGCGTCTGCCTTCGGCTCAGGTCATGATCCCAGGGTCCTGGGATCGAGTCCCGCATCTGGCTCCTTGCTCAGCGGGGAGCCTGCTTCTCCCTCCCTCTGCCTGCCGCTCCCCCTGCTTGTGCTCGCTCTCTCTCTGACAAATAAATAAAATCTTAAAAAAAAAAAAAAAGTCAGCTCTCCCCCTGCTTACTCCTGGGAGCACTGAGCCCGACTCTCAGAAACAATTCTGTGCTGTACCCCCACACCATCCCCCACCCCAGATCTTTCAAAGGACGCTGACATAGCAGACAGAGCTCAGAATTTGGGGCCTACGAGGCCTGCAGCTGGGTCTTGACTATGCCACTTAAGAGCTTTGTGACCTTGAGCAACTTCCTGCCATTCTGCCTTAGCATCCTCCTCAGAAGGCTCTGGCACAGGCCTACCTTAGTGGTCCCTCCCTGTGGGTGCTCCAGGGGCTGTGCAGTTATTCCAAGGTGCCCAGGAAGGCCTGTGCCCACCCAGTCTAGCCTGTGTGGGCTGAACGGTGTGGTCTGCTATTCTGGATTTCTAAATGCTATTCTCAATAAGATGCAACTTATTTGTAAAATTTACTGAATTCAAGATAGCATTTTTGTCATGTGTTTTCTTATTCCAAAGATGTTCGACATACAATCTGCGCCTGGAGGGACGTGCCTGAAAAAGTGCTGACTTCTAAGAAGGGTTCTCATTCTCTTAAATGTAAGGAAGCTCTGTCTAGGTGATTTCCAAAGGCCCTCTGCTATCCGTCTGGGTTCTACTTTCCCCTAGTCTCGCGCCTGCACTGTGTGTGATCTGCAGGCCTTATGAGGAAGGGCGAAGAGAAGAGGGACGGGAGGGCAGAGGTAGCAGGCCCCGGGGGGATTTGCAGGGCGGGGTCTTTTCATTCTCAGGTGGTCTTGGTCATTCAGCATCACAGAGACACTGTATGGCATTGGACACACTTGGGAGGTCAGAACCAGAGCAGTCACCCCTCATCTTTGTCTCCCACCCTCCTTGCTTCTCAACTCACAGCAAACTTATCATAGAGGCGGTAAGTGAGCAGGGGGTCTGGCAGTTCTCTGAAATAGGCCTTGCACAGGGAGGAGACGCAGTGAATGTCCTGGAGGTAAACATCTTTCCGCAGGTCTGGCTTCCGCTCTGCCTCAAACTCCTGCCTGGGGAGGTGCAGAGTGGTCAGGAGTGGTGGGGGCTGGGGGAAGACGGGAGAGGTGAGAGCTGCGCCCAGGGGCCCAGGCAGGGTCGAGGGTCAACATGCATGGGCCTTGGAAGGAGGCTGTTGGGCATGTGTATGCGTGAGGCAAGCGGGCATAGATGCACATGTCACTGTGTGGAGTGGGTGTGAGGGTGGGGGAGGGGCTAGGGAAGGGGGCTGCGCATGAACAAGCATGCGCGTCAGGGATGTAGCTGTGGGTGTGAGTAGCAAGGGTGGGGTATGTGGGACTCAATAAAAGTGGAGAGATGAACGTACCTGTTTCTGGGTAGATGTAAAAATGGCGGAGTGTAACTCTTAGAAGGAAACATAAGTGTAAATCTTCATGACCTTGCGTCAGGCCACAGTTTCTTAGATAACACACCAAAAGCACAAGCCGCCAAAGAAAAAATAGATACACTGAATATCCAATGACAACCTTTTGTGTGTCAGAGGACACTACCGAGAAAGTGAAGGCAACCCGCAGAATGGAAGAAAATATTTGCAAATCATAGACGTGGTAAGTGTTTAATATCCGGAATATATAAGGGCGCCTGGGTGGCTCAGTCGGTTAGGAATCTGCCTTCAGCTCAGGTCATGGTCTCAGGGTCCTGGGATCGAGCCCTGTGTTGGGCTCCCTGCTCAGCGGGGAGACTGCTCTTCCCTCTGCCTCCCCCCCTCACCACCCCCCCCCCCAGCTCCCAGTGCCCGGCTTCTGTCCTCTCTCTTGCTCTCTCCCTCGCTCTCATAAATGAATAAGATCGTTTAAAAAAGTATCCAAAATATATAAAGAATTCTTACAACTCAAAGGAAAAAAATAACCCAATTTAAAAACGAGCAAGGGATTTGAATAGAAAGTTCTCCAAAGAAGATACACAAACCAGTAATCTGCTCGAGTCACTAGCTATTGGGAAACGCAAATATAGGTGAAGTATCACTTCACTTCCGCTAGGATGGCTGTAATTCAAAAGACACACAGTAGGGGCACCTGGGTGGCTCAGTCCTTGAGCGTCTGCCTTGGGCTCAGGTCATGATCTCAGGGTCCTGGGATCGAGCCCCACATCGGGCTCCCTGCTCAGCGGGGAGTCTGCTTCTCCCTCTCCCACTCCCCTTGCTTGTGTTCCCTCTCTCACTGTGTCTCTCTCTGTCAAATAAATAAAATCTTAAAAAAAAAAAAAGACACACAGTAACAAGTGCCGGCAGATGTGGAGAAATTGGAAGGCTCGGGGATGTGAGATGATGCACTACCGTGGAAAAGCAGCTCGGCAGTTCCTTAAAGAGTTCAACATGGAGTAACTGTATGACCCAACAAT
This sequence comes from Callorhinus ursinus, assembly GCF_003265705.2. NCBI lineage: Eukaryota > Metazoa > Chordata > Mammalia > Carnivora > Otariidae > Callorhinus > Callorhinus ursinus. The sequence continues at coordinate 2,741,672 of NW_027397150.1, forward strand.
TCCACTCCTAGGTCTATACTCCAGGGAATTGAAACCGTAGGTCCACATGAAGACTTATCGTGAATGTTCGCAGCAGCATTATTCAGAATAGCCAAGAGGTGGAAACAACCCAAATGTCCATCAACTGATGGATGGGTAAGCGAAATACGATTCAGCCACAGAAAGAGATGAAGTGTTAGCATCTGAGACACCTGTATGAACCCTGAAATCATGCTAAGGGAAAAAGCCTGACACAAAATCCTCCAGTTATACGAGTCCACTTATATGAAAGGTGCGGAGAAAGCGCAGTCATGTAGATAGAAAGTAGGCCAGTGGTTTCCAGAGGCTGAGGGAAAGGAGAAAAGTGGAGCGACTGCTTTTGGGTGTTTCTTTTGGGGCTGAGGAAATGTTCTGGAATTAGATAGTGGTGATGGTGGTGCAACCTTGTGAATGTGCCAAAGAAATCACCGGATTGTACATTTTTAAAGAGTGAGTTTTATGGTATGTGAATCATATCTGAAAATTTTAAGCTGGGTGGTTGTATGTGGGAGCAGAGACGTATGTGTGCGTGTAGACACATGCACGCCAGCCTGGGGGGAATGGGGTGCGGGGTCGCAGCCTTTCCTGAGGAGACTCCAGAGCGTCTCCCTAAGACAGCACCTGGCACCCATGTTTGCTTCTCTCCCCTTCCCCTCGCCCCTCTGGCTCCCTGGCCTCCTGGCCCATAGAGCCCTCCCCTCACTGCCTGACTCACCGGAGCTTCTGGATGTTGGAAGAGACCCCTGAGAGACGGTAGATCCCGTCCACCACTCCGTACTCCTCCACAAACTCTGCACAGCTCTTTAGCACCTGCGGCACTGGGGACACAGATGGGGCAGAGAAAGGGAAATCAGGCCTGGGAGGTCAGAGACCACAGGGGACCTGAGATACGGAAGCATCGGGGAAGGGGTTCGGGGAGACTGGAAGCAGAGCTCATGAATAAAAACCTGTCAGAAGGATTCTTAGAGGACATCAGCTCCAGCCTGCCAATCTCTCTGCCCACGGGGTTTAGAGCCTCGGCATAAATCCCCCCCGAGGGAGGGGGGGCGCACTGCCTCTCCAGACTGCCCATTCCTATTAGAAAGCTCTGCCTTCATTGAACTGAAATATGTCGCTCTGTAATGACTGGTTTGCTTTCTAGAATTTTCAAAGGGGCAGCTGGTTGAAGGGCACCACGAGTATCAGGACAGGTCTCGAAGGTACGTTTATTGAACATTCTGTATAAGATGAAGGAACATTCATTGTCCTGAACCAAATGGGGCGGAGCTGACAGGGACGATTGTGAAGCACCCTCTCTCGTAAGCCAGTGCGTGGGCATCGGGTCTGTCCTCGGAAGGTACACAAAATTGGGACAGGTCAGTTCAGGAGAAAAACACCTAGGTGCCAAGCACTGTGCATTAGGTATTCTAGTCCCCAGATAAGAAAACTGAGGGTCAAAGAAGTAACAAGTGCCTAGTATTGCCCAGCTAGGGCCAGGATCCAAATCCAAGGGTGCAAAAAGTTGTATTCTCTCTCCCAACCCGGGCCCCCTCCCCTGTTACTAGACTGTAAGCTCCTTAAGGACAAGATCTAACTGTGACCAATTTTTTTTTTTTTCTTTTTTGGTGCCCTCTCTGAGGCCCGAACAGAGTGACCAGTTTGATGTCTCTCATATTTTCTGACATGGTGTCTCAGACACAGGAAACCCTCCAACACCAGGTGTAAAATCCCATCTTCACAAGGCCACATATTTATCCTTCTGAAGCCTTCCCTGCCTTAAATCCTTTGCTCCATAAACATCTTGCTTCACCCCAATCTTCATTGCTCACCTCACAGGTCTAGAATGAAATATAAACTCAGCACAGTATGTTTAAATCCTTCACAAACCAGGCCCAGCTGCTATCCCAGCCTCAGTTCTGGTCAATTCCCCGACAAACCCTCCGATCCAGCTCTTTGCTACTCCATGGATAAGCCTTGGTATTTACCTTGCCTGAAAATACCCTTCCCTCTGTCTTCTACTGGTCAACTCCTATGACCCCTCAAAACACAGCTCAAACATCACCTCCGATTCTGAACCCTTTGCTTCTCTCTGTATTATAGTACCTACCGCACTTTGTTATCTCTAGTTTCTTTTGTGTCTACACCTCTGACACATAGTAACATTTTCCCCATCATTTAGCACAGTGTTGAAACAGAGCAGGTGCTCCATAATGGTTTATTTATGACTCAGAGAAGTAATCAATCAGTTTTGAGGCTTGGTGACACCCCTTGGAGATTGAAATAGAGAAGAAAAGAAAAGACTAAGTTCAATTAACCAAGACTCGCCAGAGAAATCCCTCTCATGTGTCAGTGTCAGAAAGAGCTGCTTCTCCTTAGCCATCTTTTTTTTTTTTCTAATGGGCTTTAGGAGTCTTATACCTGATTATGTTTATCTCTTTACTTGAATTATCAGGAAGCCCAGAGCCCACATCTAGAAACCATATAGCATCATTTGATATGCATTTCTGGGTACCCACCTTACCTCCTCTTCTTGTTTCTCCTTCAACACAATTCCTTCAGTCATTTTATTCTATCTTTTTATAAAATTTTGGGACTTTTTTTAAGATTTTATTTATTTATTTGACAGAGAGAGACACAGCGAGAGAGGGAACACAAGCAGGGGGAGTGGGAGAGGGAGAAGCAGGCTTCCCGCCGAGCAGGGAGCCCGATGCAGGGCTCGATCCCAGGACCCCGGGATCATGACCCGAGCCGAAGGCAGACGCTTAACAACTGAGCCACCCAGGCGCCCCAAAATTTTGGGATTTGGATCACGATTTTGTCACAGTTTTGTGTACCTGCCTATGACAGAGCTGAATCTCATGCACTTGCTTACCCACACACTCCCATCCCAAGTTCTTGGGGAAATTAAGTAATTAAGTAAGATGGAAATACAGAAGGAAGGAAATAATAAGCCCATCAACCATGATTGTAGACCCTCCTTCCCAGTTTCCACACCCTTTGCCCCCCTGCACCCCAGAGCCAGGATTTGGGTGAGATAAGGAAGGCACAAGGGTGAAGAATTTAAGGAGGCACCCACTCCTAGGGCTGTTCAGGCACCAACTGCACACACACACAACCTTGGGAGTGAGAGCCTCCTTAAAAAAGAGCCACCCAGGGGCTCCCGGCTGGCTCAAGAGCCATGTGACTCTTGTTCTCAGGGTTATGAGTTTGAGCCCCACACTGGGTGTAAAGATTACTAAAATAATAAATAAATAAACTTGAAAGAAAGAAAAAGAAAGAAGAAAAAAAGAAAGAAAGAAAGAAAAAGAGAAAGAAGAAAGAAAAAGAAAGAAGGAAAGAAGAAAGAAAGAAA
>NW_027397150.1:2745420-2754694 GCF_003265705.2 Callorhinus ursinus
AAAGATGGAACCCAGGGCACTGGTGCAGCCCGGAGAGTGAGGGCTTTGTTGAATTTTGCCTCAGTCCTGGCCTACAGTTCACCCACCATCCCTCCTTCCAGGACCCGGGTCCATTTGCCAGGGTCACCCTGCCCTCAGGTTCCCAGCACTGAATGCAGAAACGGGGCGGACGCTTCTCCGTTGGGTTGCTGCTCTGTGCTCAGGTACCTAACGCCACCCCAGCTCTTTCGGCCACCGCATTGCTCCGTTGGCTCCTAGTCCACTGTCACCGAAAGCTTAGGCTCTTTTCACAGGAATGGCAACGAAGTCAGATCTTCCCCCCTCCTGCCTTCTCTGTGGATTTTGAATCTCCTGAAAAGGCCCTTAAAGGGGTGCCTGGGTGGCTCAGTCAGCTAAGCATCTGACTCTTGATTTTGGCTCAAGTCTTGAGCTCAGGGTCGTGAGATCAAGCCTGGTGTCTGGCTCCGTGCTGGGCGTGGAGCCTCTTAATGTTCTCTCTCTCTCTCTCTCTCTCTCTCCCTCTCTCCCTCCCCCACCACCTCTCTAAAAAAAGCGGGGAGGGAGAAAAAGAAAAAGAAAGTATTCGAGAGCCTAAGGAATCAGAGCCACAGAGGAAATGGGTCAGGAGAGGAGGGGAGAGATAACAGTCAGAGAGGGGGGGAGTCAGGGAGATAGAGGCCAGAGCCGGAGCATGGGAGATGAAAGTAAGAGACAGCGGAGGTGATGGAGTCAAGGAACGGAGTCATCGGGGGATGGGGGCAGCGGCAGGGAGGAGGGCCCAGAATTTAGAGACCTGGGGAATCGGAGACCCGAACAAGGTAGCAGAAAGATAAAGTTTAGGAAAAGGAGGAGCTCAGAACAGGTAGGGCTTGGGGAAGGAAGAGACCGGCCTTCGTAGGGCCCGGAGCAGGGAGAGGCCACTGGGACGGAGCAGTTAAGGGTGGGGAAAACAGCTGATCAGGGAGGGTGAACTAAGCGGGAACGCAGATCTCCAGCAGCGTGGGCTTCCTTTCGTGCTGAGTCTTGGGTTAAAGGGAGAAGCCATTGCCAGCGTCACATCGTCGTGCCACTGCGGGGCTGTTCGGGTGGGGGGGGGGGGGGGGGGGGAGGGGAGGGGGAGGGCCGCCACTGCTGCTCTGGAGCCTGAGATAACGCCACCCGTGGGCTCAGGTGAGGTTCCGAGGAGGGGCCGGAGGGGCTCCTCTCTTCCTCCGGGATTCACTAGGACCAGGCCCCCACAACCAGATGTCTAAGCCTTCAGAGAACAGGCCCCTCACCTGCTGGGAATGCAGGGGCCGGGAGAGGACACAGGAGTGGGGTCTGGGCTGGCTTGCGGGGGGCGGGGGCGGGGGCGTGGGTCCTGTGTTTTAACACGGGGCTGCCAGGGGCCACAGGGAAGGGCAGCACCGGGATGAGGAGACCGAACTGAGGGTTCCCGAGAACTGGAAGAACATCAGCCCCAGTGGATCATGTGGCCCTTGGCCAAGAGTCGTGGTTCTTCAAGAGGAATCCCTTGTAGTCGAGGCAGCCCTGTGCTGGCAGCCGGGCTCTCCGACCCGTGAGAAGAGAAAGGCGGAGCAGGGCCTTCTCAGCTGAAGCCGTGTAACACTCTGCTCTGGGGCTCGGGGGTTTCCCTTAACCGAGGCCAGTGGGGATGGGGGCCTCTGGGGGAGGAGAAAAGGGGAAGGAGGTGTTTGGGGACAAGGGGGCGGGGCTCAGGGCAGGAAATGAGCTAGGAACCACCATCACCCTCCCTCCACTGCAGGAGCCACAGCCCAGAGCTGAGGAGAGGACAAAGAGGAAATGACAGATTGGGGTGGGGTGGGATGGGGAGGGGGGGAAACGTGCCCCGCTCTGGGAGGAGCTCCAAGTGCCAAAAACAAGCTGGACTGGGCAGCCAGGATACCTGCGGTCAATTTCAAATCAAATCAAGCTAAGTTTGTGAGTGGCTACTCCATGCCAGGATGAGCCCAGGGTTGTCCCTGCTCCTGCTGGCTTCCGAGCCCCTCTAGGGAACCCAGGGAGGCAGTAGACAGGCCCCAGAGACAGTCCCACATCCACTGCTTTGCACCCTGCACCCCTATCCTCCAACCAGCCCCAGGGCATCTCTCTTACCCTACCCGCATCCCCCATTTCGGCAGCTTCTCCCCTCGCCCTCCGCGCCTTGAACCTGTTCCTCCTGCGCACAGGGAGGGTCATGGAGAACGGGGAAAGTCCCACCCCACACCCTCACCTGCAGCCCAGCAAGGCTGCAGAGGGCCCAGAGCCCCACAACCGTGTCCCTGGGCGCTCTCCTCCAACCAGGAAACCCCCACCCTCCCCAGTGCCACCCTCAGACTCTCCCAGGGCCCTTCTCCTGCTCCTTTCATTCAGACCCAAGGACCATCTATTGGCCCTTCTGCCACTCATCTGCCGACCCTGTCGTCCTCCCAGCCTCCCGCTCGGTCCCCAGCAGGGATGCCGTCACCTCTCTTTTGCCGGCTTCTCTCAGTTTCTCATCTCTCCATCCTCTCCCCACCCCCAGCCTCCCCATCCCCAGGTAGTTCCGCAAGGGAGCTCCCCTGCCTTCTCCACTCAGCCACGTTTCCTGCCCCACTTGCTCGTCAGCTTCCTGGGCGCCGACCCCAAGCCACTGCCCCTTCGCCATGTCCCTCGGACCGGACCAGATTGCAGAAGCGCCATGCGCCCCACCCAACAGCAGCCCTGAGCCGCCTCCTTACCCTCCTGGCCCGAACGCTGTAGCTGCTCCTGCAAGTCACACCCAAACACCCGCTCCTTCGAGCTGCCCTTCTTCTTTCCTTTCTGCCGAGACTTCATGGCTGGAGCCCCCCGGGCCCTGGCCCAGCCACCTCTGCCCGCCCCAAGACCTTTGCCCTACCAGCCCCCCATAGGATCCCAAGCCCCTCTGGGCTTGGCCCGGCCCCAGGGGGCAGGGCTCCGAACTGGGGGTGGAGGGTGGCCTGGGCAACAGGCAGCAGCTCCTGCCTCTGACTCTGGGGGCCCCCCCGGCTACTACACGGAAGTAGCCGTGGAAGAGGAAGCTGCCAGGACCCTGACAAGAAGCTGTGTCTCGTGGCCCAGGCTGGTACTCGCCCCTCTGGCCCTGCTCAGCCCTGGGGGAGCAGGAAGCTGTGCAGCTCCTCCAGCCCGCTTCCTGTTAGAGCATCTTTGCAACCACAGGGCCTGGGGTGGGGGAGGCAGCTGACATTCACATCCTCAACCCTTCACTGGGACTTCACTCATTGGTCAAGGCGATGTGACATCAGAGCCCTGGGGTGGGGTGGTGGCGCCTGGGGCGTGAGCAGGTGACTGACACCCTTAGAGACCAGAATTCGGGGGGTCTGGGGTGGAGACTGGAGGCTGGCTTGAAAGCAAGTTGGCACAGTGCCCTGCAAAGCACCCCCCGGAGGGAGGATGCCCAGGCTCAGCCCCAGACAGGCCTGTGACCTCAGTCAAGTCACATTACCTTGACGAGCCCCAGTGTCCACACGTGTGACCACGAAGGGGGTGAACTAGGTGATCTTTAATCCTTCCAGCTCTTTTTTGTGGACCTCACTTGGGTGTTAGCTTCTTTGTAAAGAGTGTACGTACTGCTGTTCACTCCCAGGCCTGTTTTGGGGAGACTCCGACGCGACCCAGGAGTGACGACACGGCACACGAAGGCGCGGGCTGTGCGGGAAGGGGCTTTTCGCTCTGTCGGCCTGCCCGGGGAACTCTCAGAGGCGGCAGAGGGCATTTCTTTCTCCTTAGCCTCCCAGCCACAGGCGTCCTAGCTCCTCCCCTACTTGGGGCCGAGGGGAGGAAGGTGCTGAGAGGGTGTCGAGTTGCCCAGGGGCAAGAGAGGAACCAGGCAGAACAGCTTTTATCTGTTTATTTAAAAACAGAATATCATTTTATGTACAAATATGCACATATTTACACAAAATGTACATCCTAGGACCCCAGATCGTTGGGCTCCATGTTCAAAGTCCTGGGCTGGTTGGGGAGCAGGGGATGATGTCTCTCTGTTGGTCCAGAAATCCAGCAGATTTCAGGCCAAGCAGGGTTTGGGCACAAAATCTAGGTATTCTGGCTGAGTGTGTTCAGGTGGGCCAGGCAACAGTGGACCGTATCTAACCCCAGCCCAGACCCGCAGAAACTGCCAGAAGAGCCCCAGGTTGGTGACCCCAAGGCCCCTGGGGAAAAGGAGACATTCCTGCCCCCAGCAGCTCCTTCCCCCCCCCCCCCCCCGAACCCCCCCCCCCCCCCCCCGTCCCTTGGGCTGTGATCACTACCCCGTCTCCCCTACACCACAACCAAACCAGGAGCCCTTGTCACCCAGTCCCCGCAACCCCCCCCCCAAGGGACCACAGACAACTGCCGATGCAGCGAGGAGCAGAGAGGCGGCTAGGGGAAGGGCCCAGGACCCCACCCTGTCCTCCTGCAGCCAGGGACCCAGGGGCTCACGCCCCGACTCAGACTCCACAGTGCCAGGCTCCCTCCCAGGAGGCTGCCTAAATTCAAGTGCCTTAGAAGGGGCACCTTTCCGAGGCACAGGCATGAACCCCCTGCCGGGGTCTGCACAAGGCCTAGCTTTGCTGACTTTCCGTGGAGGCTGGCCTCATGCTAAGCAAGCCAAGTAATAACAAACATCCAGATAAATCAAAAGTTTTTTTTTTTTTTTTTTTTTTAAGATCTGTTTCTCTTATTAAAGTATTCGGAGCAGTATTCCTTAAAAGAAACTCCCCCAGCAGATTTACTTATAGAAAATATGCACATGCAGCAGGCCCAGAGAACACCAGAGGCCACCAGAGGCCACCAGAGTGCCAAGGGCTTCTCCAGTAAGGGCGCTAGTCTCTGGCCAACCCCTGGGCTGGCTGCTTCAGCGTTCGCCCCTCGGCTCCCAAGTGGCGGGAGCCCGGCTCCCCAACTCAGGAGGCCAGAATCCAGTTCCAGCTATGCCTGCACACCTGGGTCTGACCCACAGTCTCCGCCTCTCGCCTCCAACTTTGCGTCATTAATACTGCTCTGGGGTCTGAGGAGATAACCTGCGCTTCCAGGCAGAGGTCACACAGCCACGCCATACACAAGCCAAGCCCATCACAGTTCACTTGGACTCTGACGCGCACACACACACACACACACACACACACACACACACTGTCTGTAAACACACACAAGCACAAGCGCGCGCGCGCACACACACACACATGAAGGGGGTGGGGAGGACTCAACCGGCAGAGCCCCCCACTGTCAAACAGAAGGGTTGGAGGAAAAGGTCGAGCAGTCAGTGGGATGAGGAGCATCTTCCTCAAGAAATAAGGTGTGTAGGGAGGCCTCCGTGTGATGAGTAGAAATTCCCCAGGTCAGCAGAAAGAGCCGGGTTCGGGGAGGGAGGCAGGCCTGGGTCAGACCAGGTGCCCCCGCCCATTGATGTAGATGCCATTGCCCGTGGGTTTGGCCCGCAGGGTCCCATTCTCTTGAACAAAATGGTTCATGGCCTGTTTGATGCCTTCATCCCGATCCTCCTCCTCCTCTGCCCGCCCAGAGCCTGGAGACAGCAGTTCCGTCTGTGTTTCAATCTCCCTCACCGTGGTCAGCGTGGAGTAACTGCGGCCCTCCGGCTCTTCACTCTGGACACCAAGGGCAGGGGCGCGTCAGGAGCCAAGGCAGGGCAGCCAGACCGGCGGTGGCGGGGGGGTAGGTGGGGGAGCAGTGGGGTCAGAGGTCAGGTGCAAGCTCAGGGGCTCAGAGCTGGGGGCCGGTAGCGAGTGTCAGGCATGGGGAGGGACAGCCGGAGAACAAAGGCACAGCAGAGGTGCCAGGGCTGAGACACGGGGACTGGTGTGGGGCCACTGGCCCACCACATCCGGGAGCAGGAGAGTGGTGGGGACGCCGGTGGGGCCGGGGGCCTCACCATCACAGAGCAGCTACTGTTGTCCTTGAGACTATCAGGGTGGCCCTCGGCTCTCAGCCCTACACTCTCCTCCGGCTGTGGGGCCCGGACACGGGGGAGGAGTCAGAACAGGGCTCCACCTCCTCCCTCACCACCGCTCCCCCCAACCCGACCTGTCCACTCTCCCTGATGCAGACGTCCTCACCGCCCCCGACCCAGCCCCACCCTGGAACCGGTGCTGATGGTGGCCTCCCAGAGCAGCCCCCAGGCCCGTGGTGAAGGGAGCCAGGCGGAGGAGCCCACAGACCCAAAGCAGCTGCGCCCCCAGCTCCACCCCCAGCCCCAGCTGCGAGTCCGGGCCAGACCCGGTGGAGGGCCGTGCTCCTGGTCCGCAGAGGGACCCCCGGCCCCGGGGGATGCACTCAACCTTGGCACACACCTGGCTCCTGGGGTCCGCGTGATGGGAATGCAGCCTCCGGATGGAGTTCTCCCTGGTCAGGGTCAGCTCCTCCTCACTAGGGAAGACACGCCCCTGTTAGCAGCTGAGGGTAGTAGCGGCCTCCCAAGGTGGGCCTAGCTTTGGCCAAGCCTACGTGACACCGGGCTGGAGGGGCCGGGCTCTGTGCTGTCCCCGCGAGTGTGTCTGAGAGGCTGCAGGGGGCGGGGTGTGTGTGTGCGCGCACACGTGCCTGCACCCCGTGTTAGAGTGTGCGTACTTGGTGATACCCGGGCATATGGATCCGACCCTCACTCAGCAGTACGGTTCTCCCCATTCAGCCGTGGCCCAGGCCCTTCTCACTTCCCGAAGGACTCTGCCCGCCTCCGAAATAAGCTCCCAGGCTCTCCCCTCTCCCGGGGCCTGGCCCGCACCTCCTGCTCACCTCGTCTTTGCTCCCAGCTTAGCTCTACCCGCCCAAGTGCAGCCAGTACTCACTATTTCTGGGTCATCTGCTGAGCCTTGCGCCGGTGGTAACGGGACATGAGCACCACCACCACCACAAGAAGGCAGAACAGGAGCGCAGCGATCACACCCACCACCACCACAGAGGCTGACACCAGGTCCACCTGCTTCCCTGGGGCATCCTGAGGGTCTGCTGGAGACAGGCCTCTGTCTGAGGGGGATGCTCAGATCCCTGACCCACCCCCCCCCCCCCCAAACCCCGCCCCCCCGTACTCACCAAACACATCCCAAACCACCCCCTCAGTCTGACCCCCTGCAAAGTTCATGCAGTCTCGCCCCTCCGAATCAGCACTGCCCCAATTCACCCTCTCCGTCTCGCCTGCTAGTGCCCCTCCAGGCCCTTGGCCCAGGCCCCCGCGGCTGCCCCGCTGCTTACCAAGAACATCCACAGTGACCTGAGAGTCCCTGGAGGAGAGCTCATTGCTGACGTGGCAGACATAGATGCCACTGTGCTCTGTGGTCAGCGGAGGAAAGCCCAGCGTGTCCCCTTCCGCTCGGACCCCACTGGGCAGAGGCCCGTCCAACCTGGAGGACAGGGAAGCTGGGGCGGGCGGAGGCTGCCACCACCCGACGTGCCTGGGCAGCTCTCTACCTCCCTCCCCCATGACGTCACCCAGAGCCGCTGGCTGTTCCCACGGTGCCCCTCCCTCCCCCAGGCAGGTCCGGGCAGAGGTCCCTTCTCCCTGCCGCCCAGCCTGACCCGGGCACCCCCCACACACACCCGGGGAAGATCCACACGTGTGCCATCCCACAGGCTCCCACGGGCATCACGTCATCCAGCCCCGGGTACCAGGCCGACGTGGCACGAGGTCCACACAACGGGACACCCCTTTCCTATCTGGGCTCAGATGTACTTGGGAAAATGTGACCGCACGTCCCAACACCCAAGATGTTGCACGGCAGGGTATACGAACAGAGCCCGAGGCACAGGCCAATGCACGGCTCAGTGGCTCACACAGGAGAACGTGCCTGTCGGGGGCTCCCACACGGGTGCACCTGACCCCTGCCTGAGTCCCTGGACGTCTGTGGTGGTGGCGCCGGCAATGCCAGGGGGTCAGAGTGTCACTTTAAGAGCAATAACAGCCAGATGTATCTTTTTGTCTCGTCCGCTTTAGGCACTCACATAAATACATAAAATGCGGTTCTTTAAATACTGTATTATATTTCATAATTTGAAAGTTAGGGGGAAAAACCAAGGACTTATTGGCTTATTCCCTACCAGTGACCATGTATTGCAGACTCCCTGGTCCAAGTCAATAATAATATTTGGTGACCATGCACATTCTTGCATAGGTCTAAGCATGTGCCCCAATTTATTTGGAGTTCAGGATATATTGTCCCAGCCCATAAGGAGTACACAGGACTGTGAAGGCAGGACCCTGGTCCCAAGCTACGCCCTCCCCCAGCGCCAGGCTCTTACCGTGTCCAGTTGTACGAGGGAGGGGGGTGGCCTTCACTCAGGCACTTGAGTGTAGCTCCTTCTCTGCCAACCTGCCACAGCTTTTGGTCTTCAAGGCCCCTCACAGAGGCCTCAGCGAGGACTGGAATGGGAGGTGGGAGGAGAAAGAAGGGGAATGAGGCTTTTGATCATGCTGTTCCTCGAAGGACCCCTGCCCCTGCCACCACCCCGCCCCTCCCCCGCTTCTCTGTTTCTCTGTCCGTCTCTGCAGCCGAACCTAGCCCAGCGCATCCTTGCTGGGTCCTTGCCACACGGCTCCCTCCCCTCTCTGAGCTCAGAGTCCACACTGATTTATCTGGGCAACGAGCCTCTAAGTCCCTCGGAAAAGATTCACACTTTTTCTGAATCCCCTGTTGTCGCCAGCGGAGTCACAGAACAGGTGTTCGGTAAACTCTCCCTGATTCTCCAAAGGCTTAACAATCCTACTCATTCACACATTTCTTTAACAAACATTTGTTGAGGACCTACTTTGTGCCAAAGGCTGGGTTAGTATGAATAGAAAAGAGTCCTATGCCTGAAGAGGCTCAGAGTTTAATGCCAGGAAAACCTTATCTATTGCTTACTGAGTACCACCTAATGCACTACGCGTTGTGCGAGATGCTTGGTCTTCGTGGCTTCTAATTCCCATCAGAACCCTGTAAAGTTCATCTAATTATACTCCTTCTGCTGCTGGGGACAATGCAGACAAACAAGACTGAATAACAGCCGGTATGGAGCAGAAGTAGGGCTTGTCCAACGAGCACGAGGGCCAAGCAGTGGGGCCGGCAACCTTCAGCAAGCCTGTCTGTCTTCATGGGCGCCTGCGTGGCTCAGTCGGTTAAGCGTCTGCCTTCGGCTCAGGTCATGATCCCAGGGTCCTGGGATCAATCCCTGCATCTGGCTCCCTGCTTGGCGGGGAGTCTGCTTCTCCCTCTGCCTCTCCCCTTGGCTTGTGCTCTCTCACTCTCTCTCTCTCTCTCTCTCTCTCTCCCCCCCCCCC
>NW_027397150.1:2754794-2783156 GCF_003265705.2 Callorhinus ursinus
ATCTTAAAAAAAAAAAAAAAGCCTGTCTGTCTTCGGGTATTTCCAAAAAAGTGCTTTCAATCTCATGTTTATACCCGATTCTCCCAACAACCCTGTGGAGCAGGGCAATCTCCTTTGTAAACAGGAGGGCACTGAAGGTCAGAAGGTCAGAAGGTCAGAGGGGTCTGAGTGATCTGTCAAGGTCATCTGGGATGGGCTCCTGGGCGTCTCCCTTCGCACTAGTGCCCTCTAGGCCACACCAGGGGGCCTTCGGGATCCAGCCTGGCCAGACTGGGGTGGTTCAGGGTCTCTCTACCCAAGATCCAAGTACTCACAGGCCACTTGGAGGATGTGGGTGATCCTCTGGTCCTGGAGCAGGCCAGGGTGGGACACCACGCAGGTGAGGGGCTGCCCATTCATGCTGCGGCTTGGCACCAGGTGGAACTCTGAAGTGACAGCAGCTGAGCGGGAGTGCTTGAAGGAGCGGCTGGACGCTGTGCCCTTGACCTCCGTGTCCCAGGTCACGCTGGGGGCTGGGCTGCCCTCTGCCGTGCAGGAGGCTGCCAGCGTTAGGCCCTGGCCCTCTTCTAGCGCTGGCCCGGGGTTCAGTGAGGGCAGGGGAGGCACTGTAGGTGGTGGGAGGCAGGGGTCACGGTCAGCACACCCATCAGGAGGCCCTGCCCCGTCCCGGCTCAGTCTTGCACAGGCAAACATTTTCAGGCTCTTTTTTTTTTTTCTCTTATTTCACGAACACAGGCACCAGATGAGTGGTGGAATTTCAGCCGACTTCGTACCTTTCTCTACTGTTCGATTTTTTTACCATGAGCATGGATCATTTTTTAATAAACATAATGAAGCAAATACAAAACCAACCAGACAACATCTATATCCTAATAATCATAGCCACCACCTATTAAGCACTTGCTATGAGCCAGGTATTGTGCTAAACACTTTACCAATGTGATTTCATTTAATCCTGTCAACAGACCAGCAAAGTAGGGATCATTACCCCTGAGTCACAAGAGAGGAAACTGAAGCTCGGGGAGGCTAAATGATTTGTCCCAGATCGTCAGCTCTAAAGGGGACGAAGTCTAGATTCACACTCAGGATTTTCACCCCCAAGGCTAGCGTTGCTAAGTTCCACGTGGATAAAGGGAAACTAAAGGCCTTTATTTTTTATCTTCCTAACATGAACAGCTCAAGCACAAGATGGAAAAGATTTAACTAGGCCACAGGTCTAGGGCATCCGTGGACCATAAGAGCCCACAGTGCAAAGTAGTGGTTTAAAGCGATTGTGATCTCCAGTCCAACCACATTCACCCAAGGTCCAGATCAAGAAAAGTTATCAGCCTCGCTGGTCCGAGCTGGGTCTGCACGTCCATATCTCAGCCCCACATTTTTAAAACCATGGAGCCCAGGACTGCGAGAGAGGCTGTGAATGAGTGCTTTGGGTAGAACTGTAGCAGAGACTAGCACGTGTAGCTTCCAGAAGAGGAGATGGGGGTGGGGTGGGGAGAGGAACGACGAAGATCCCCAGCCCTTTGAAAGGCTGGGCTGCGGAAGACAGAATGAGCCTGGGCCACATGGCTTCCGACGGCGAAAGTGACCGAGGTGGGGAGTGCAGGTCAACAGACGGAAGAATATTCTAATACATGGATTCTTCCCCAAGACGGACAGAGCGGTAGGGAGCAAGCTGCTGAGGTCACTTGCCGAGAATTTCTAGATTGGCTGGGAGCACGGGCTGGATGAGGATCCCTCACCCGTGCAGGCCCCCCTCCCCTCTTCTTCCCGCTCTTCCTCGGCCCCGTGCCTTTCTGCAGACCCCATCTCTGCGTCCCCCGGCTTCTGCCCTCGAAGGCGCGGGCGCGGACCTGGGGCCCCTGCACACGCAGCCGACCCCCCCCCCCCGACGACCCCGGGCTGCCCCACTTACCCAGCACGCGGAGCCGCAGCCGCGCCTGGAAGCTGCCGGAGGGGAAGGTGCTGACGCGGCACTCGTACTCGCCCTCGTCCGCCTGCACCGCGTTGCGCAGGAGCACCGCGCCGTCCAGGGGGCTCCGTGGGGGCGGCGGCTGCTCCACGCGGCCCTCGTAGGCCGCGCTCACGTGCAGCCCGTATTGGAAGTGCAGCAGCGCCAGCTCCCGGGGGCCCTCGCCCGCGTCCACCCGCGCCCACGCCACCTGCCCCACCTGCTCGCCGGGGTCGCCTCGGTAGAAGCAGGGCAGCTTGGCGTCCTGGCCCAGCACCACGGTCACCAGGTCCGAGGTCTCCAGCTCGCCTGGCCGGCACCGGCCTGCAGGGGGCGGACAGGAGCGGCCAAGATTGGGGGGGCCGCCGGACGGGGGGGGGGGGGGGGGGGGGGGGGGAACGGGACACTTATGCGTGATGACAGCGAAGGCCACCAGAACTCCTGGAGCACTTTCTGCTTGCCAAGCGCGTTTCGTCCATTACCTCATAAGATCCACAAAACCTTCCCAAGAGGTGGGCGTCATTATCAACTTTTTAACAGCTGAGGAAACTGAGACCCGGAGACAGGAAGTGATTTGCCTAAGGCCACTGGGTCGCTGGCGGCAAGAGTCACACCCTCTCCCAGCCCAGGATCCTGTCCGGGGCAAGTGTGAGGTGGGAGGCTCTAGCTGGAAGAGAGTTACCCAGCCTCTGCCCTCAGGGAGCTCACGGTCCTCTCGGGGAAATGGATTCTATGCGCCCAAAGACCAGGGAAGCCAGGGACAGACTTTCACCGAAGGTCCAACCTACCACGGGGGGGGGGGGTGGGGGGGGAAGTGACTGCTTTCAGGAGGTGTGGCCAGGAGCCAAGGCAGGGGTTGAAAACAGTTGGCGTCTAGGATGGGGCATGTAGTGTGGGAAGGGTCCATCCCGAGAGGCCCTTCAGAACATTCTTTTCATGGCTTGAAGATGAGAGACCTGGATTCCCAGAGAGAAGAAGGTATTCCATGTGGGAGGAATGGCATGAACCAAGGCTCGGATACAGGAATGAGCAAGTCATCGAAGACAGAGAGGTCCCAGGTCAGAGGCCCGGAGAGGTGAGGTCAGGGCAGACACCCCGCGACAGGGTCAGGACGGGGAGCCCGAAGCCGAGGAGCCGAGGCGGGGACCAGCGAGGAAGGGTGCCTTGATGAGGAACAGTAACAAAGCACCCCGGGGTAGCTCTCACGTCACCTCATTTTCAAAGAAGGATCCCTTCCTTGCCCTCATGGAACCTGAGATCTGTTCAGGAGGAAGAAGTACATTTGCGGACAAACACAGAAAGGTGTGACAGTCTCGGATTTAGTGCTCAGTGGCGTGTTGCAGGCAAGCTGTGGGATGGGACAGTTACTGGGGACCTGAGTTCTGTGGGAGGGCCTGAGGCGGGAGTTGGGTAGGACCAGGAGGGGGAGAGACCCGGAACGGGGTTCCAGGTGAGGGGCCAAGGTGGGCAAACCCAAGGGGTGAAGAGGTTGGTTGGTTCAGGAAGCAGAGGGGGAAGGACACACCTAAGGCAGAGGGTGTGTGTTGAGCAGGAGCGGGACACGAGGTCGGGCCTTCCACACCAGGCAAAGGGAGTCATGGGGGGTCACTGCAGCGGGGGGCCAGTGCGACATGCCCTCCCAACTAGAAAGCAGGGACCCTGAAGACCCGAGACTCACTAGAAACCCTTCGTGCTACAGCACCGGGGAGGAGGGGACAGCCCTGGGGGAGACTCAGCAGGATTTGATCACTGACCAGAAGGAGAGATGAAAGACAAAAGACAGGGGGCGCCTGGGTGGCTCAGTCGTTAAGCGTCCGCCTTCGGCTCAGGTCATGATCCCATCCCCCACATGGGGCTCCCCGCTCAGCCGAGAGCCTGCTTCTCCCTCTCCCACTGCCCCTGCTTGTGTTCCCTCTCTCTCTCTCTCTCTCTCTCTGTCAAATAAATAAATAAAATCTTTAAAAAAAAAAAAAAAGAAAGAAAGACAAAAGACAAAGGCAAGTGCTGGGTTTCTAGGATGAGTAACTTAGGAAGGAGGCAGGGCTTGAGGAAGCTCAGGGTCGGGAAGAAATAAATGTGGAGCTGGGGAATAAAGCGTGGGAAGCATAGGGCTGGGGGCAGAGGGAGGGCTCTCCCTGGGATGGCAAGAGCTTCTTGCCTTGGAACGGACATCCGGCAACAACCAGAAGTGCGTAGGCCCTGCCTCTGACCAGCACTGCGCACACCTTGCTCACACTGTGCGCCTCCGGGAAGGCCCTCCTCCCTATGTCTGGTGGCTCCTACTCATCACTGTCTGGGTAACTCCTCCTCATCCTTTAGGACTCCGCTTAGACATCACCTCCTCCCGGAGTCCTCCCTTCCCCACCCCCACCCCCGCCTCGGGCAGCGTGAGGTGCCCCCGCCCCGTTCTGCCCTAGCGCCCTGCTCTCGCCTCACCATCGTACTTTATCCCCTGGGTGGTGTTCACCCTTCTCTTGTCCGCCTCTCTCACCGGACAGAGCTCCCCGAGAGTAGAAACTGGGTCTCACGTCACATAGGGAAACCTGGTTTCTGATTTAGTGCTCAGGGACACGTGGCTGGCATTCTTGGCACGTAACAGGTGCCCGATTAATTTTACTGACTGACTGAATGAATGAGAGCAAGAGAGAGAGAGAGGGGTCGAAGAAGGAAGGGTAGAAGGAAGAGGACTGAACCTTTGGTTGGGCTGGGCAGACAAGGAGGGGGCTGGCATGGCGACCAGGGGTGGAGGCAGGCTAGGCTGGCTACCTGGGTTCGCTGCCAAACGGAGCAGCTCTGGACTCACATAGGGAGAAAGAAGTGGGCGGAGGGGGCAGTTATGGAGGGAGAAGGTGAAGCCCCACGAGAGTGGACCAGAGGGTTCCAGTGGGGCAGAGCCCGGGCCAGGGGGAGAGGGTCCCATGGCCCTGCTAGCAGGGGTGGAGGGAGGGGGGATGCTGTTGGGAGGACCCGAACAGGACGGGACAGACCTGCAGGGCCAGATACCAGGGCCCTGACCTGCCTAAGCTGGTCTTGGTCCCACCCAGCCCAGCCTGGGAGTCCAGCTAACAACCGGTGCCCCTCCCAGACACCTCCTCCCGGCGCTGGAGGGTGCAGGGCTGCCAAGGAGGGGCTGGAGGTGGGCTTGAGATAGGGGCTCAGCCCCCGGCACATGGTGTCTGCGGTCCCACGGATCCCAAGCCCTGCTCCACCAGGACGCTCAAACCTTCCTAAAGACTATTTCTGAGACAATGTCAGATGGCATATTTTCCTTCCCTATCCCTACACTTGCCAACCATCTGCCTCTCTCCACAACTAGTCACCCACGTTTTCCCCGACATATACCTTCTCCAGGGCACAACAGGCATATATATGCCTGAGTCACAATCCTCCACGTCCCTCCCTGTGGGTGCAAGATCCCCACTCCCCAGTGATAAGCCCAAGCTTTGCGGGATGAGGTACCCCGGAAAACAGGAGAGTCCCTTCAGGACCTCTCCCACAGCCCCCCACTGTCCTAAATCCACTATTGAGCCGGAGCATCTCAGCTGGGGGCAACACCCTCCTCCAGTTCATGCACACACACACATGCACGCGCGCACACACATGCACGCGCGCACACACGCACGCGCGCACACACACGCATGCATGCACAGGCTACAACGGAAGGAAGAGAGAACTTGGGCTCTAGAATCCCCGTCCTGGGCTAACTGGACTCAGAAGCCCAGACTTCCAGGCCAGGGCAGGCCAAGACCGCCTCCTCCTCCTCTCCCCCACCCGGTGCCCGCCCGGCGTCAGCATGATGATGTCACCAGAGCAAAGGAGACACACCGCCTGCCTGGTGAGGTCACCCCGCGGGCATGTAGTTGCCAGGCCGGGCCAAGCCCACGGACCCTTCCGCAGCACACTGTTTGCTGAGGCCGGTGGACTCTGCTGGCTGGGCGCTCCTCCCTCCGCCCGTGCCCACCCCTCCTCCCGGGAGCACCGGGACGCTGGTCCGGAGCCGCGGTGATTCAGAGGCTGCCACACAGCAGCAGGCCTAGCCACAGCCGCCACCAGCCACCACCTTGCGCAAGGGAAAGAACAGGCCCAACTAGCCAGACGGGATCCCTGCCCTCAGCCTCCCCCACCCCTGGCCAGGCCCCCACGGGCCTCTTTGGGGCCCTGCCCTCTGTGTACCCCGCCCGCTCCCAGACAGGCCCTCCGCTCCTGGCCTGGGTTGGCTGCCTTGCTCCCTACGCCGGGCCTGGGTCCCAGCTTCCCTCTCTGGGTGAGGCCCGGCCTCTGATCTCAGGAGGGGACACTGAGGCTGGCAGCCACAGATCACAGCGTCTTTGGGGAAGGAGGCTTCTCTTTATGAGGGGCCTTTCTCCATCAGTATCCCTGCTGGTGCAGATAGGGGCACACGCAGGGGTCCTGGAGGAGGGTCTGTGAGGGGGAGGAAGGGAGTCAGTGTGAGCCTCCACGTCTGAATGTGTGACATCTTCGGGAGAGGGCCTGGCGGGTCTCAGTGCTGGGCTCACAAGGGAGGCCAGCTCCTTCCTTCAACTGGGGAGTGTTTCGCACTTGTATGTGCTCTTGGTCTCATCTTTAGGGAAGTGTAGGTGCTTGTTGGCGGCGGGAGAGAGGAGCCGTGCAGTGGCACATGCGTGTGAACGTGCGTGCAGGCGCTGTTCCGTGTGCGTCTCACCAGTCTGCATGCACGGTGCCCGTCCCTGGCCCGCGCGAGCCTGAATGCAGAGTAAATATTTTGATGTCGGTTTCTCCTGGGGCTGCTGCATGTCTGTCTGTCTTAGCTGCCCTTGGTGTGTGGCTCTGCACCTTGGCCTCTGCATCCCAGCTGGAGCGTCGCCAGGCGCCCCTCCCCACCTCACCCCAGACTTGAGGGCAGATTCATCTCAGGTGGAGATAGGTACCCAGAGATGAGGTCACTGTCCCTCCAGGTGATGGGAAATTGCCACCCAGGGCTCCCCAGCAGAACGAAACAAAAGCTCACCCTACCCTTGCTCCTCAGGTTCCTGCTAGAAGGACTGCCACCCTTCTCACCACTCCCCCCGGGAGCCCCCCCAGCCCCTCTGGCCCCCCAGGAGGCCTCTCCCTGGGAATCTGTCAGGCCTCTGCTGCAGCCAGCACCAGAAAAACCAGCTCCAGCTCCAGGCCTGGGGTGAGGGTTGTCTGGTGTGGGTTTGGTGGGAAGGGGGGGGGTCTTGCCTAGGGCTAAGGGGAGGGGTCCAAACTGGGGGGGGGCTCATTCTCCTTTGTTAACTCTTGCCTCCCCTCACCACACAGCAGCGGCCTCTACCAGACAGAGCTAGAACATGGGGGAGAGTCTGGGGGAAGAGAGGACCGGGGAGGAGCCCCGAGGCCCCCCATTTGGGACAGGTGGCATCAACAACCTGTGAGCCCGTTTTCTCCCCCCCCCCCCCCCCCCCCAACAACCTTGGCCTTGGAGTGCTAAGGAACTCTGAAAACCAGGAGATTCTCCCTCTGCCTTCATCCCCATCCCTCACTTAGCCCCCATTGTCCTAAGCCCCCCAGCTTAGTGAGAGCTTCCCAACCCGGGCAAAGTGCCCACCCACAGATTAGTGTCTGGGGAGGGGGGCCATACCAATCCCAAAGGGAGGCGAGAACAATGCAGGAGGACAGGCCTTGAGGCAGCCCGGCTCTGGCCCAGACACAGCTCCCAGCACAGATAAGTCCCCTAAACCCCCCGGAGCCAGAGTCTGAGCCCGGCTGAGTCACCACAACAGCCACACTGTGGGTGGGAGACCCGGCATTCAGCTTCTCCCAAACTCCTGAGATCCTAGCCACCCCCACCCCGAAATCCTGCCAGCCAACCCCCCCAAACTGGGGGCCAGCTCTGCCCCACCCCAGATCATCGCCTCAGCCCAGCTCTCAGGACACACCAGTCTTAAAGGCCAGCAGGAAGGGGGTGGCCAGCAATCTAGGGGAAAAGCCCCTGAGGCCAGAAGCTCCCAGGCCCAGTGAGACAGATCACCCCACCTCCTTCACAGGCTCCCAGGTCTGAACTTGACCTTCGACCTTCGTGTTAGATTCAGTGTTCAGATCCAGCCCTGGCTCCTCTCCTCCCTTCCCTCCTGACTCAGCTCCTCACCCCACTCCCAGCCCTTCTCTCGGCTAGCCCTTGGTCAGTGCTAGGGGAAGTTGTGGGGGCCAGAAAGTCCCCGCCTCCTTCCCTCACGAGGCCTGCTCCCTACAGTGGCCGTCCTCCTCAGCCTAGAGGGCTCCAGGGCCCCGACATGGTGCGCTAGAAGCTGGGACCATGGGCTCTGCGGCAAACCCCCCACTGCTATCTCTGTAGCGAGGGTCCCCTTAGGCCAGCCCCCCTGAAACACTAGGTTGGGGCCAAGGTCACTGGGGCCACAGGGCTTCCCCGGGATTCCCCTAGTTCCTGCTACCTTGGGTGGGGAATATGCCTCCCTTTCTGGCTTCCCTGGGTTGGGGTAGGTCCTGCAGGAGAGGGCCTGCCCCCCTCTGTAAACAGGAGTAGAAAAGGAGGGATGGGGCCCCTCCCTTTCTAGGGAACTAACCTCAGGTAGAAAGCTGATCCTAACCCTTGGAGGGCAGACCACAGAATTCAGGGAAGCCCTCACCCTCTGGTCCTACAGGACCCAGTTGGGCCCAGACAAAGAGCTAGAAACTAGCATCCTACTGGAGGGGTGCCTGTAGATTTGGGCCCCTCGGCCCTGGGGCAGGAGATGGGGGAGGGAGAAGGGAGGGGACCTCACCCGGAAACTCATCCCATTAAGAAGAGACAAAGAGCTGTGGTGTCAGGAGCCTCCCAAGCCTGGGCTCCTCTCCCTATTGGGGTGGGGCAGGGCCCTGGGGCTCAGAGCTCTAATGGCCCAGGAGCTGGGGGGGTGCTCTGATTTGCAGCAGGGCAGGGGCAGAAGGCAGCATCCAGGATACAGCCACCCTTGGTCCCCGCTGAGAGATGGGTCAGGACATTTCCCCTGGCATCACCACAGCCAGCCTCATCTCCTCCAGCAGCCCCCCCGCCCCCGGGGGCTGGACAGTCACAGAGCCATAGGATTGCAGAGCTGGAAGGCCCGTGGAGACCGTCAGGTCTTACCTCCTGGTCTGCTGAAGTCCACCCTCTTAGCTGCCCAAGGTCACCTAGCAAATTCATAGCGGAAATGGGGCCAGAACGCAAGACTCCTGACTGCCAGCCCAAGGGTTTTTCAGAGACAAGAAATAGTCCTGCTTCCGGGGGGGTTACACACAGTGGAGCCAGAATGGGGTGGCAGTGGAGGTGGGTATCAGGCTGGGAAGCTGATGTTGGGAACCAAGCTCCAGGCTTCAGAGCACCCTCCAGCTCTGCACAGGTCCTAAG
Source organism: Callorhinus ursinus (assembly GCF_003265705.2). Classification (NCBI taxonomy): domain Eukaryota; kingdom Metazoa; phylum Chordata; class Mammalia; order Carnivora; family Otariidae; genus Callorhinus; species Callorhinus ursinus. The sequence continues at coordinate 2,764,091 of NW_027397150.1, forward strand.
CAGCTGCAGCAGAGTGGTGGCTCACTGGGCACCGGCCACCGGGGATAAGCCTGGGGCCAGGGTACTGCCGAAGCCACGGCACCTGTCCATCAGGCAGTGGGCAAGGTCAGGGTGATGCCCTGATTACAAGAGGTCTCCTCTCCCCTTCCCTGGGCTTCTCTTAGCAAGAACAGCTTTGTGTCCTGGAAAAAGAAGGCGGGGACCATGTCTTGTCCCCACTGCGTCTCCAGCACCTGGTACCCCAGCTGCACCCAGCGTGCACCCAGATGTGCGAGCCTTTAATGGGCGAGGGGTTGGGAGACCAAGACACTCACCCTGGTCATACTTCTAACACTAGTAATCCTTTTTTTTTTTGAGGGAGAGAGAGTGTGTGTGTGAGCAGTGGGTGGGGGAGGGGCAGAGGGAGAGAGAGAATCTTAAGCAGACTCCATGCCCAGTGCCAGCCCAATGCAGAGCCCAACACGGGCCTCAATCCCACGACCCTGAGATCATGACCTGAGCTGAAATCAAGAGCCTGATGCTCAACCTGGTGGCTGAGCCGTCCAGACGCCCCTAACATGGAGTAATCTTAAGACGTCACTTGCCTACCTATTTCTCTCAGTTTTCCCATCTGGAAAATGAGGCAGTTAGAGTGGTGACCTCTCTGATCCCTTCCACGTCCTGAGACCCCATGGCTCTGTCCTTCAGGGGTGGGTAGATCCCGCAGAAAAGTGGCTGCCAAGTAAGTTCCCTGGCCCCAGGGACAAGACCCCACCCTCTGGGCCTGAGCACGTGAGGAGGATTGTCTGGAAAATGGGAATTAAGACAGGGGTGAGAGGCAGGGGTTGGAGCTCAGTATCCTGTGATTGGAGACCGGCCAACGACCCTTCCGTCCCTTCCATTGTAAGCTCAGCGCAAAAGCGATGCCCACCCACCCACACATCTATGCCTCATTCTCCCCACAGCTTCAGCTGGGGACAGAGTAGGGAGTCACTGCTGGGCGCTGCCGGACGATGAGACTCCCTTGCAACTGCACCTGGGCCGATCTAGGTAGGGCTCTGTCTTCCAAGGACCAGGATTCCTCAGTTATTCTTTACCTTGGAAACAGCCTAGGGAATCCCACTGTGGCCTCACCGTGCACACACACGCATAGACACACACACACACACACACACACACACAGTCTCTGTCTCTGTCTCTGTCTCTCTCTCTCTCTCTCCCCCCCCACTCCAAAGATTATAAATTCCTGTAATTTATATGCACTAGGCAAGAGCAACATAAGGCATCTAGTCGAGGAAATAAGGGGACAGGGAATAAACAAATGAGGCTGCACCCTATCTAGAAGGTACCCTACCCTAGACCCCCACTCATCTAAGTATCGCGCCCACCTGACCACCCTGGCATTTAACAGTGTGCCCAGGGAAAAAGAGGGGCCAGAGTGAAGGAGCTTCCAGCTCCCCAGTTGTCTCCCAGCAGGGGCTCCGACCTCTAGGACATCATGGAGAGGAGAGAAGGTAACAGGAATGCCCTGTCCACTCTCTGGGGCATCAGGCTTCCTACACCCTGATGACTGCTAAAACCTGCTCAGCCCTGAGTCAGCCCAGCGCCAGTCAGCAGTTTTGGAGCCTGGCGTGGGGGGGGAGGCAGGCGAAGGAGCCTCCAGGAAGCCCTGGGGTGAGAGGGTCCCCACCTGTGCCGCCACCCCCCCCCCCCCCCGCCCACCTGTCCGGGGCCAGCACGTCTCTCCCCCCGGAGGCAGCTCTGGCTTAGGCAAAGCGATGGCAGAGGTGGTTGGGGACCCCAGACATAGTGACATGGCCCGGGGCAGAAAGAGGTCACGAAGGGGGAAGAGTGACCCCGGCTCTCGCGGAGGCACTCCTGGCAGGGGGGGTGGGAGAGAGAGATCGGTTCCTCAGTCCAGAGTCAAAGGAAAGAGAATGTTTTTGTGTGCGCGCGTCAGTGCGGGTGTGCGTGCGCGTGCGCGCGCTGGCTTGGCCTCAGACACAGGGGTCCTGACGGTCCGGCCGAGTCCTACCTGTAAATGATGCCAGCAGCAGCAGTAGCAGCAGGGCCTCGGGCCCCCACATCTCGGCTCCCAGGGACAGGGCCATCGGTCGGAAGGCAGAGCTGCCCAGTGGTTCTGAAGTTCCACCGAGTTCTCCCTGGGAGCCGGCTCTAGAGCTGGAGAGGGCACCGACCCAGGAGGCAGGAGATCACCGGGTCCACCTGCCTGTCCCTCTGGGGGTCTCTGCTGGGGACCCAGCCCCGCTCTGCCCACCCAGCTTGAGCTGCCCCCAAAAAGCCGTGGTCGGGAGCTCCGAGCTCCCCCAGAGCTGCTTCCCACGCCGTGGCCAACGACGACGGCGGCAGAAACCTGGGAACCTGCTCAGCAGGTCAGAACAGGTGCGTCTCCGGGGGTGGGGCCTGGCACGGAGACTCAGCAGCCACCGCCCCCACGGCCTGGGCTAGCTAATGGGCGCCACGGAGGGAGGGAGGGAGGGAGGGAGGGAAGGACCTGGCGGTGGGTGGGGGGGATCCCATTGTCAGCTCCAGGCTTTACCTGGCAGCATGGAAGGGGCTGGGAAGGGAGAGGCAAGGTGTGTGTGTGGGGGGGGCGGGGTAGAAGAAGGCCCAGGGTGGCTCAAAGAGGGAGGCACCAGGCCAGGAGGAACAGGGGCAAGGCCCTTGTGGGTGGAAAGGAACCCAAGCATCCCGCACCCTAACTAGCCTTGCTGCCTCCCCAGGGCCTTGCCAAGTTCCCCAATCTCCTGGAGGGGCTCAGCTTTGATGCTGAGAATCAGAGAAGCCGGGAACTGAGAAGTACAGTATTGGCCCATACACCTCATTCTCCAGATGAGAAAAGGGGCCCAGAGAGGGGAACGGGCTTGCTGGAGGACACACAGCTTCGATGGTAACACGGTTTTCTTGGACATCTCTATCTCTGAGACAGGGATCTAGTTCAAAGACCCCGGAGAAGGAGCTTAAGTGACGCCCTCCTGGGTCCCATCATCCGTAGGAGAAGCCAAAGGACTGATGGAGAAATTAGCCCCGCAGACTCCTGGCCTCCCTGGAGGGACCCTCTCTCAGCTTCAACACCTCCCTGTTACCCGGCCAGGAATCCCCAAAGTGCATCAGCACCAACTCTCCATGGTTCGTTTTACCCTTTTATGCCATGGTCCTGGGACGAGAGCACATGTCTGGACTTTGCAAGGGTAATCTTCATTTCAAATACTCTGTCCTTGTATCCTTGTAAGTATACTCACACTCGTAGGACCATGTGCATAAAATGTCACCACCAAGTCACACAAAACCTTCCTGGCCAATCTGGGGTAGCCAGAGGAAGGGAGCAAGCTCTGAACTCCCTGAAAACTGGGTGAAGGGGAGGGACAAGCTCACTCGCAGACTGGGGCTAAAAAAACAAAACAAAACAGGTAAGGGGCGCCTGGGTGGCTCAGTCGTTAAGCATCTGCCTTCCGCTCAGGTCGTGATCCCGGGGTCCTGGGATCGAGCCCCGCATGGGGCTCCCTGCTCGGTGGGAAGCCTGCTTCTCCCTCTCCCACTCCCCCTGCTTGTGTTCCCTCTCTCGCTGTGTCTCTCTCTCTTTGTCAAATAAATAAATAAAATCTTAAAAAAAAACAAACAAACAGGTAAATATGGAGTGAAACCTGAGAAAAGGAAATATAGGTTAAGCTTTGCAGCAGGACTCTTTTGTGTGGCCAGAGGCAGGAAGCAGGACTCGAGAGCAGTAAGGGAGGGTCATCTTGTGTAGACTATTTCCCACACCCCACAGCCCACACCCCCAACTCTGTCAAAATCGCATTCATCTTTCAAAGCTGACCTCAGATGCCACATCTTCCACGAAGCTTTCTCAGCTCCTCCCACCCAAAATGAATCTTTCTCCCTCTGTTCTTCCCCAGCCTCTGCTAGTCCCTTTATTATAGCTTATGTACCATAATTTGTGCACATCTTATCTCCTTACCTAAATGTAAGCTTCGGTTCACAAAGCATGGATTGGAGCCTGCTGCGTGCCAGGGACCCAGCAAATGTGTGAAGCTGAGGCACAGGACCAGAGCTGGGGTCTGTGAACTCCTGGAACCGTCAGGCTTGTTCAACGACCTCGCCTCCGTCACCCCTGCTAGGTCAGCCCGCGGCACTTGGTGGGCACTGAACACACTTTTGCCGAAGGCATGAATTGGTGAGTGGATGGACGTCAGTATGGAAAGGGTGGTCCAGGAGGGTCAGTAAAGGGGAGATCCCGACTCCCCTGGTCCTGGGCCGTCCCCCGGACCCTCACCCTGCCTCTGGACCATGACCCCCTACTCTGGTCTAGATCCAACTCTTGGCAGTGACCGTGCTCGTAACCTCTTCTTTGAGGGCTACTTCCAGAGGGTCAGGGGTGGCCTCAAGGGCCAGGCCAGATGCCCAAACTCCCCAGTTTCTCTCCACCTCCACCTTGGCAAACCCCTTCCCCTCCTTAGGTCCCCGCCTGTGCCGGAAGGGCAGCCTCACCCCGATGCCGCTTTGAGATCCGCTGCGGCAGGGGCGGAGTAGGGCCGGGGGGATGGGAGGGGGGAGCATCCCGTGTTATAATTATAATTATCACACCTTGGATCCTATCGCATGGTTTCAGAGGAGCTCCTTTCCTTCCCACGGATTCACCCCTCCTGGTCCAGGAAACCGGAGGAGAAACTGAGGCATGGGGGGTGGGACAGCAGTTAGGTCACGGGGTGGGCATCCAGCGCCTGTATCGCCTCCACCTTCCCATTCACAGTGTACCCCCACCCCTCCACAGTGCCACCGGCCAGGAAGTCTGTGAGCCCCTCCATCACTCACCCCTACTCCGCCATTTGGAGCACTGAGGGGAGGCGGGACTTGCCCGTGTGCAGTCAAATAAATATTGACGTACCCGGTGCACTCAGGCCAGGCGGCCACCCCTGGCCTTGGTTTGAGGTAGGAGTCTGGCCCGCCCTCATCTAACAAATACCCATCTCCAACTCACTCTCCGCCCTGTGCCCTCACCCTTGTGCGTCTCACGAGGGCCGTGCTCTTGGGGGAACAGGCCGTCACACTTAGGCTCTTCCTTCCCTCCTCTGGGATGAGGCCTGGGGAAAGGCAGATTCCAGGGCTGGGGCTGGAAGAAAATCCTGGCTGGGGGAGGCCTAGGCCAGTGCCTGGTTTCCTGGGTTCTGTTCTTTCTTCCTCACTGCCCCCCCTCCCCCCACCCAAAGTCTGGGCCCCACGAACGGGAGCAGTTCAAGCCCGGGTGGCATCTTCAGCGCGTGTACCCGCCCGAGTGGCATCGCCGTGCGTGCCTGCCTGCCTTAGTGTACTCACAGACACTTAGTGAGCACCGCTTCGGGGTAGGCTCCAGGGAGGGGACAGGGACACCTAACACAGGGTCCCTGTGCCCTCCGTGAGCCCTCAGTCAGGAGAGCTGGGACACAGAAACTTAAGGACGCTGTGGTCCACCAGCCTGTGTTCCCTTCCTGTCTCTGTGCACCTGCCGCATCCAGATTCGGGGCTGTTCCTGCGAGTACAACTGCAGATGTTCACAATCTGCTTGTGTCCACGCATCTGCTTACAACTCATCTCTGTCCCCATGGCAGGCTGCACGCCTAAGCCAAACCGGTCCGAGTGGGTTGTGCTGAAAGTTTTGTTTGTGTCAGTGGGGCTTGGAGGTGAGTCAGGGAGGGACAAGGATGCGTGGGGTGGGGTGGTGAGAAGAGTGAGAGCGAGGGTCGGGCGGGGGGGGGGGGGCTGGTCAAGGCGGGGGGGGGGGGGGCTGGGGGGCGGTCAGGAGGATGGGTTGGGGTGGGAGTAAACCAGAGAGCTCCTTGATGAGCAACATCCCTCTTTGCGGTGAGATCCCAGGTCAGAGAAGAGTCAGAGGTTTGGGGGGGGTGGGCAGGGGAGACCCTCGGGCTTTGGGAGAGACGAGAGTGGATTATAAATTGGCGGAACGAGGTAGAAGCCTGGTGTGGACAAAATGTCTGCCGCCCATTTCTACCCGGCTTTGTTTCTCCGTGTGAGAGGAAGCTGTTTCTGAGCTGCTCATTGCCTTGGTTTCTACAGTTTGTACAGAAAGGCTTTGGGGGTGCTGATGGACGTGGTGGCGGAAGACTGCTCATATGGACTCTGATGCCATCCCCCAGGACCAAGGCTTAAAGCTCACTTCTGCTCCTTCCTAGGATGCCCCCCACATGCAGAGAGCCCCATACGGAGCATGGTTTCCAGGAGCTTTTTCTCCACTGAAAAACACCTTTGCCCCCTGGGGCTGGAGCCACTGTGCCCAGTATTAGGATGGTGGCATCTTGTTTTCCAAGAGATTGCATCTGAAGGCTCCATCTGACACGTGCGGTGCTGTTCCTATCTCCCTGTGCTGCAGGCCCAGTGACGCCCAGTGACGCCCAGTGACGCCCAGTGACGCCCAGTCCCCGGCCCCATTCCTTCATGGCAACCACACTTCCTGGTTGCCTCCCAACACCCCTTGGAGCTCAGGGGGCTGGAGCTGCTTGTTCCTAAAGGTGTCTACAGCTGGAGTGACCCACCCGGGGAAGATGGCTCAGCAAAAGGCACGTGCGGGCCCTGTTCCCCAGAAGGCCGTTGGGTGCAGAATCCCCTCCTCCTTGCTCTCACCCCATAGGCTCCCCAGGCATCTGCAAATACAGGACCAACTCAGGGCCCGGGGCCTGGGATAAGAGACAGATGCCTTTATTCTTTGACCCTGTGTCTCTGGATGGGCTGGCACTTTTAGAAGGCTCCAGAAACAGGTCGTGGCAGGTCTAGGACGAGAGTGGGAGCCCTCATGGAAATCAGTCTTCCAAGCGGGGACGGTGGCAGCGGGGGGTACAGCAGCAGGGAGGGGTAAGAGCAAAGGCAAGCAGGGTCCTGGGCGCTTGGCAAGAGAACGGATTCTAGTGAGGATCCCAAGCTGTGCCCCCCTGCCCTCTCCCAGTCTCGTCCCAACCACACAAGGCACCAGGCCCCTCCCAGGAAGCCCACCTGTGGGGAGACATGGAGGCAGCCCCCAGGGCCCAGGTGGCCTGCAGAGCCTGCACCACCAGAGGCGCCTTCAGGAAGCACCAGGCCTTTGGAGTTTCTCACACTCATCCAAACATTCAGCTTGGATGCGGCGGGTATGCTGCCTCTGCCAACCGAAGACAGCCGCTTCCTGGCCATCGCCTGAGCTCCTGTCACCCCCGACTCAGCTGCCCCGGTCTGTGGCAGAAGGCAGGGGTGCAAGCCCAGCAGGGCAGGCCCGGGACTCCCCTCCTGAGCATCTCCCCACACTGGCCCCAAAAGGCACTGCAGGCCTTCCTTGCAGGCAGCCCTAAGTCGCTGCCCTCCAGCATCACCTCGAAGCATTTTTGAGCCTGTTTCTCTTTCAGTTCTAGAAGTGGTGTAAAAAAAGAAGGGCCAGGAAGCAAGAAAGAGAGTGAGAGTTCTTTCCTGTGCTAGTTTGCAGGATCAGGGAGCACTGGTCCATGAACTGGAAGGAAAGGGTAGAGGAGCAGAGATGAGTCTAAGTCCCCCTGCTAGCCTGCTTCCCTCCTGGGCCCGGGCCGCCATGCTCTGCGGTCTGCTGTGGGGAAGTCCTACGCCCTGGAAAGGGCCCATACACTGCAGCTCACTCAGGTCCTCGTCAGGAACTGATACCCTGGGACAGTGCCCGGGGACAGCCTCCAGGCTACAATGCAGCCAAAGGGGAGAAGCCTGGCCACTCCTGGAAGGTTCCAAAGCTCCTTGCAGGAAAGTCCGAGTGTTGGCTCTGTTCAGCAGGACTGAGGGCGAGAGAGAGCAGGGCAGACTGAGAAACCCAAAAGTAGAGCTGGTGAGAGACAGACCTCAGGGCACACGGAGACAGGCAGACGCCTAGAGAAAGAAAGGAGTAGGGTGAGAAATAGACACACACGGAGGGATGATGAGGAGTAATTCAAAGAGACAAAGAAGCTGAGACAAAGTCTGCAACAGAGACAGAAAGACCAGAAGAGAAATTTCTGAACGCCGCCTTGCCCACTGCCGCCCCTTCCGCCTACTTCCCTCTCCTGCGCTCCACTTCAACCACTCACCATGGACCCAGTGACATTTTCCTACTGCGCATCACCAAGTCCCTTAACAATTCCAGTTTTTCCGCATCCTTAGCCCACCTCCCCCCACCCCCAACCTGCCTGATCGCCTCTCCGCTCCACCTTGTCTGCTCACAGTCCCGACTTTCCCTCACACTCCTTCCTGCTCACGTCTCAGTGGAGCGAGAGCTCTCACGATCTGGCCTCTCACCGCCGGCTCTGGTCCTGGCCATTCCTCTGTCCCTCTGTTCATCCATGCCCTTATTCTGGCCGAACTAAGGGCAAAGAGCCAGCATTAGGGCCAGGAAGGCATGGGGCCAGGCAGTCAACTGGCCAGAAGGAGCTGGGGAAAAACGCAGAAGATCAGAGGACAGCAGAGGAGGAGCCAGGGAGGGTGGGACAGCCTGGGGGACACAGGCAGGGGGGTGGAGGCGGTCTGGAGAACGTCTCCAGCCTTTGTGCCCGGAACAGTGCTGAGAACCAGGGATGGCTCCAGGGTCGGAGTGAAGTTAGGGGAAGGAGAAAACAGAGTTAAGAGTTCTGTGGAGGGTTGAGACGAGCCGGTAGCGGTCTGGGGCGGGGACAGACATCTGAGACTGGGAAGCCGGGCTCTAGGCACCCTTGTTCACCAGAAATGGCCACCAGAGGGCCCTGTCAGGCCTGGGAGACTTTCAGGATGGTCTGGCCCCCAGCCCCGCTCCTGCACAGAGGTTGTCCCTGGATATAACTAGCAGGTGAAAGCAGGGCCGGAAAAGGAGCCCTTCTGGCGGCTCTTCTCCTGTTCTCACACAGTCCCCTTTCAGGGCCACCCTTCACTCTGTCTTAATGCCCCTCAGTTTCTGGAACCCTGACAGGGCCATCACAGACCACTTTAGATGCTGCTCTGGGGTATGACGTCACACAAAGGCAGACTGGCTTCTCTTTCCTTTTTGTCTTGTTCTCTCCCCGTCCACCCGTCCCCCACCCCCGCCTTGCTCTTTCCCCTGGATTCTTTTCTGCCTTCTCCAAGATTTGGGCTCGATTCCGACTAACCAGAGGAGGTAGGAGTCCTAAGCAGCTCCTCCCCTGGGTCTATGTAATGGAAACACCTCCAGCTACTAGATCGGACTGGAGGGGGGATGGCCAAGGAGTAGGTGAGGTTCAGGTTCTACATCCAAGTGAAATGCAAACTAGCGAGGACACAGAGTCAGAGTGGAAGCTGGGAAAAGGAACACTGAGCTGTGAGAGAAAAGCTGGAAAGGCCCCTGGGATGGGGAGAGGCAGAAAATGAGTCTATCCTGGGGCACCTGGCTGGCTCAGTCAGCAGAACATGTGACTTGATCTCGGGGTTGTGGGTTCGAGCCTCACGTTGGGTGTAGAGGTTACTTTGAAAAAATAAAAGCTCTGGGGGAAGAAAAGAAAGAAAATGAGTCTGGCAAAATGTGCATATAGGCCACCAAGGGCCACCCCCCAGACAACTCCTTGCCTAAATCCTGGGAGTATGATAGATCTCGAGTCCCGCTGTTAGGAGCCTAGCCAGTCAGAGAAGTCTTGGGGAGAAGGCTGGCTTTCAGATTTCAGTCAGGGACATTAGAAGTTGGTGATATGGGGGGCACCTGGGTGGCTCAGTTGGTTAAGCGTCTGACTCTTGGTTTGGGCTCAGGTCATGATCAGAAGGTCGTGAGATGGAGGCCCGTGTCAGGCTCTGCACTCAGTGAGGAGTCAGCTTCAGATTCTCTCTCCCTCCCCCTCTGCCCCTCCTCCCACTCGTGCTCTCTCTCAAATAAATAAATAAATCTTAAAAAAAAAAAAAGTTGGTGATTTTTTTAGAGATTTTGTTTCCATGATCTGGGAAAACTGAGGATCCTCTCTGTTAGACCTCGTAGACCCTGGGAAATCTGGAAATGAGTGGGTAGAGACTTTCAAAGCTCTTACTGGATCTCGGCTTCAGGAACAAGTGGGAAACAGGTCTTGTGACCCTCTGGTCTCTCTGCGCCTTCCTGCCCACCGTCTCTCCATGCTGTTTTCTCTGAGGACCAAAGGTTCAGGTCAGGGGGCCTATGCCATCAGACCCCTGTATTACACGTTCCTCCCCACTGCAGCCCTGGTCATTCTCTATGCCTCCATTCCTGGGGCATGATGGGGAATTAGCTGATGTGTAGAAACCAAAGGCAAAAGTAGCAGCCATCACTTCCATTCGCAGCCCGGCACTGGGGACACACGTCCTGTTTCTGTCCCACACTCTTGTTTCTGCAGAGTAGAAATCTGTCTGCATTTCCTCCCGTAGCCAAAATTAGTCAGCTTGGATCTGGGCCTCTTCATTCTTCACTGGGTCCTGGAGGGACAGAGTTGGGAAGAGGCTCAGGGACTTGGCTTGAATAAAAGGGAGATACCAGGGAGGGGCGGGAGTCTGTTTTTCTCCCTCCTCCCCTACTACACCCCCATCCAGCTTCTAAGGCTGGGCAGCTTCTGCCCTGGATCTTATAGAAACTCCCTGCCCTTCATCTCCAGTTCCAGATGCCACCGTCCCGCAGTTTCCTTGCATTGTACCAGCCTAAGAGGCAAGCTGAAATAAGGAATTATCCATCCCAGGACTCAGTAGTGAAAAGTTCTCGGAGGCTTAAGCATTTTCCCTCACCGACCCCCAACCCAACCACACACACACACACTCTCTCTCTCTCTCTCTCTCTCTCTCTCTCTCTCTCTCTCTCTCTCTCTCTCTCTCTCTCTCTCTCTCTCTCTCTCTCTCTCTCTCTCTCCCCCCCCCCCACGATGTGCCCTGAGAGGCAAGCTCTACCACCCTCTAGTGGCCAGAGCAGAAAGGACGCTCCCCCCCCCCCCCAATCCACCAGGACCGTCAAGGCTCTAGCAGGGAACGTCTTCTGAAAGACACAGCACAGTTTATAAATGAGAAAGCCGAGGAGGCCTACAGAGACTCACCCTGAGAGTCGGGGGCACGGTTGGGACCAGAACCCAGGATCTCCTGACTCCCAGGCCAGTGCTTGGGCCCCGTTCCCGGCCTCCCCCTCTGACTCACCCCTGGGGAGGGCAGGTGGATTTGGAAACGGGTGTCCCCCTTGCCCCTGCAGAGCCGCGCCTGTACCTCAAATCCGCTCGCAGCTTAGATAACAGGGGTCCTTCTGGGGCCCTGGCTGCCCCCCGACTTCCAGGATTGTTCTGGACCTCGCCCAGCTGCCGTCGCCACGGTGACAGCACCGTCCATTCCCGCAGCTACCCAGGTCTCCTGTCTCCACGGTAACCGGTGCTTTGCGACCTTCACTTTGCAGCGGTCGCGCTGCCGGTGCAGCGGCAGTTGCTGGGCGACGGGAGTGGGAGGCAGGGACTCGGGAAGCTCCGGGGGCAGGGGGGGTGCGGGGGGTGCCATGGCGCTGGCGGGGCCGCCGGGGGGCGCGAGCTGGACCTGGCGGCCGGTGGCTCGGGACGCGCTCCTGGCGCGGGCCTTCCACTCCTGCACTGAGCTGCGGGGCCGCTTCTACCTGGTGGGGGGCCTCCGGGCCGGAGGGGCAAAAGAGCCGAGCGGCGATACGGTGGTCTTCGACCCGGCCGCGGGCCAGGCGGTGCAGATGGGCGCCCGGGGCGGCCCGCGGCGCAGCCACCACGACGCAGTGCCTGCGGGCGGACGCTGGCTCTGCGTGGTGGGCGGCTGGGACGGGGCGCGCCGCCTGGCCACGGTGGCCGCGTTGGACACGGAGCGCGGGGTGTGGGAGGCGTGGAGCGCGGCCCCCGGCAGCTGCCCCCCCGCCGGCCTCAGCAGCCACACCTGCACCCGCATCTCAGACCGAGAGCTGCGGGTGGCAGGCCGGGAGGGTGGGACCCGCACTCAGCGTCGCTACGGAAGCATCTACACGCTGAGGCTGGACCCCGGCGCCCGCACCTACTGGTATGGCACCCCCTGCCCCAAACGTCTCACCCTCCCTTCATCCGTGCTCTAGAAAAGCGAAGGCTCGGCAGAACCGCGGGCACCCTGTCCACACCCTGACCCCCCCTTCCCCCGCATCCACCGTGACAAGAGAGCACAGCGCGCTCTCGGCTGGTATCACCCTCCTCTCCTCCGCCCACGGCACCGTCCGGCCTCCTTTCTGGGCTTGCCACGAAAGGAAGGTGCTGGGGCCCAGGCAGTACAGCCCTTTTGTTTTCCGGGCCGAACTTCTGCATCCCCACAGCTACAAGGAGGAGGGCTGCCACACAGCCTCCCGCTCGGGTCACTGTGCCGCCCTGCTCCGGACTCCCGGGCCCCACCCAGCTCACCAGCTGCTGCTCTTTGGGGGTTGCAACTCGGCTGAACCAGAAGTAGCTGGGCATTGGAGTCCGGGAAAGATTAAGGTATTATCTACTCACATCTTGCTGAGGGTGGAAGGGGGCTAAAATGGTGAGGCCCAAATCCCCCCAGCCAACCCCTTCTTTCTTCCGGAAGGAGGAACCACCTGCTGCCCCCCATTTGATGGAACAGCTTGCCAGGCTTGTGAGCACTGGGCAGGGGTCCCAGCAGGGGCCTCGGGGACTTCGGCATCACTCATGTTCTGTGGTGGGGCCCTTCGCCGTGCTGTTTGGTGGAGAAACTCTGACCAGAGCCAGAGATACCATCTGCAATGACCTCTACGTCTATGACACCCGTGAGGGCTGGCTGGTTGAGGAGGGGAGAAGGTGGGGAGAAGGTGGGGACATGGAAGAACCTGCAGGTGCAGAGAGAGGGCAGAGTGATGGGTAGGGAGGAGCAAAAATTGACAAGTTAAAGGAATACACAGAGTATTCAACTGTGAAGAGGCCCATAAATCAAGTGAGGAGAAAAAAGGCGGGGCAAACCTTTGGTCTTGTGAGGAGCAGAAGCCCCACGGTGCTGAGATGCTGCTGCCTCACTGAGCACTTTCTGACCCAACAGGCAAGCCCCCTTCCACGTGGTTCCACTTCCCCTGCGCAGACCATGCGCTGAAACGCGTGGGCCATCGGACCTGCCTTTGGAATGATCAGCTTTACCTGGTTGGGGGTTTTGGTGAGGATGGCAGGACACCTAGTCCACAGGTTTGCACCCTGGACCTATTTATCTAAAGAGCAGTGCCAAGACACAGCCTCTGCTTTGTTGCAAACTCATAAACCATTACCACCAGAGCTATCTGTCTCATTTCAAGTGCTTATTAAATTTCGATCTGAGAGTCAACTTTGTCTGTGAATCTTTTTTGGGGGGAGGGTAGTCAACAAGTAGCCACATCTTTATTTGCAAGGGAAAGGATAAAATATGGGACCTCCTCTGGTATCATGAGCCATTAGCCTGCTGGACCCAAACCCCACAAGTCATAGGCTTTCCATGCCTCATGCAGATCCCACCCCTCATACTGGGAAAAAGCTTCAGGCTAGAGCTAAGCATTCTGACCAAAACATTTAATTAACAAAAAAATATTACAATAGCAGAGAAAATAATAATAATAACAATAAAGAGAAATTAGAAGAAGTGGGAGTTAGGGTAGAAAAAAATGCAAAGGTCTTGATCCCTAGGAGACCAACACTCCGGCCGAGCTAGACTTCGCCCCAGCCCCTTCTGAGTTCTCCTTGGCTGCTGGTTTCTCATCTTCCCCCATGAGACGAATGTTGTGCTTTTCCCGGAATTCATTTAATTCTCTTCCCTTTGCCTGAAGCTGCTGTGTGAGTGTCTCAATGATCTTCTGTATCTAGAGGGCAAGCGACAGGGATTACATGAGGCTTTCAGGACTCCCTTCCCCTGCCTGGTACGGACTATGGCTGGGGATGTGATGGAGGGATGATACCTCTAGCCTCACCAAGTATTAACAGGAGAGCCAGGCACTAAAAGTACGCCTTTCTCAAACACAATGATTTATAAACTTTAATGTACATTAAGAACCACTTGGGCTGTTTGTTTTTAAAACGCTACTCCACGGGTGCCTGGCTGGCTCAGTTGGTAGAGCATGCGACCCTTAATCTCAGGGTTGTGGGTTCAAGCCCCACGCCGGGCGCCGAGGATTCTTTTATAAAAAAAAAAAAAAAAAAAAGCCACTCCACAGGCCCCACCCACCTCCAACTGTTCTGAATCAATGGGTCCAGGAAGCTGCATTTTAAAATCAGTCCTCCAGGTGACCTGGACGCAGGTATCCATGGACTACACTGTGAGAAACACGGCTCTCCCTGCCCCCTCTCCCCCAGATCGGCCAGGTCACAGAGCGCAGGGAAAAAGGCTGGCAGCCCGAAACTACTCCTGTCTGAGTCTAGACTTAACAGAGCATAAAAAGCACAGGCTAACAGGCTTTTTATGCTGTCTTCAACATGGGTTCCCACCCACTGGCCTACACCCCTCAGCTGCCCAGGGCTTCTCAGGGACCCCTGCTCACCTGCTCCTTGTTGCTCTCCAGGGCAGGCAGCACCTCTTTGACCGTCCGCTCGACCAGCACACCTCCAACCATGCGGTAGCACTTGCGGGCCTCATCCACCCCCTTCAGCGTGTCGATCACGAGGCTGCGGCAGGAGGACAAGGCGCAGCTGAGAATTTGGCCCCACCGACCGCAACCAGCCCTCACAAAATGGCCCGGCCAACTCTCCTTCCGTTTGCTGCTCCCCAACCTCCTCACCTGTGCTCGTTCAGCTCCATCTCCAGCTCAGCGGCTTTGGACGCCAGACCCCGCTGTTCCTGCCGAAGGCGATTGAAGCCAGCAATCACCTTAGAAGACGAGAAAGAGTTAAGTGAGAGAGGAGACGGTGGACATGGCAGAGGCTCCGGAAACAACACAGGAGGGCAAGCTCTGGACACCTACCTCGGAAAAGGAGTGGAACCCAAGTTTGTGATTTCTACCTTTAGTCTGTCAGGACTTCCACTCGCGCAACACTTACGGAGAGCCTACTGCGTGTGAGAACTGTGCCGGGCCCTCCTGCGGCTTCCACGTGGGGAGGGACAGGCGCGTGTACTACAGGTGGGGGGGGGGTGCTCAGACTTGCAGGGAGAGAGAGCTGTCTGCAAAGGCTTTGTAGTGGGTAACTCTCGTTTGGGGCTGCCCAGCATTCCTCCCACAGGGAAACTGCCCTTCCTGAGCTCAGTGGGCTGCTTGTGGGGCTACTATTCACAGGACCCATGCTCCCTGACCACGGGGGCAGCGACCTGTTCTATACCAGAGTCTCTGTATAGGAACCGATTTTGGGGGAGGGACAAAGAGGTCTAGAAGACAGTGGGAGCCAAGACAACTAGCTGTCCTGCACAGATGATCCTCGGTCCCTCTTCCTGAAATCCCCAAAGCTGCCTGGTTCTTGAACTTGGTGTGACCCAGTTCTTGAATCTTTCTTCTCATTGTGTTCAATTCTCTGAATGACCCACTCTCCTTCCAAAACACTACTTAAAAAGAAACAAAAAAACGTTGGCCAGAGTCCGTTTCTGTAGCCTAGAAACCCTAACACAGGCTTGCGGAGACACACTGCCTTCACTGAAGCCTGAAGGATGAGAAACTGGGAGAAGAAGGGGTGCAAGAGATGCATAAGAAGTAACGTATGTAAAGGCCCAGAGGAATGATTACTACGAGCTCCTTGTTCCCCAGAAATGGAGCAGGGAATTAAAATTTCATGAAAACCAGACTGGGTACTACTACCACCACCCCCATGACTTTAAGTACAGGGCTGAGGACTGTGTGTGGAGAGGAACATCAGATGAAAGGTAGAAAAGGTAATGAGGACAGCAAATTGTGGGGGTGGCTGGGGTAGGAGAAAAAAAAAAAAAGGAAAACCTGGGGCCCAGGGACAAAAGACCGGGTTTCAGGTTTTGTCTCTGCCGCATACTGGCTCTATGGCCTCGGACATTTAACCGTATGGTTCTCAACCCTGGCTACACATCAGAATCCCCAGGGTAGCGTGAACAGTGGCGTCTCAGAACAATTACACAATCACTGGGTGAGGCCCAGGCATAAGTATTTCTTTCTTTCCTAAGATTTTATTTACTTTTAGAGAGAGAGAGAGAATGTGCATGCACGTGGGGGAAGAGCAGAGGGAGAGAGAGAATCCCAAGCAGACTCGCACTGAGCCCGGAGCCTGGGGTTCGATCTCATGACCCTGAGATCATGACCTGAGCCGAGATCATGACCTGAGCCGAAATCAAGAGTGAGACAAGTGGGACACTTAACCCTGAGCCACCCAGATGCCCCAGGCCTCAGTATTTTCAAAAGCTCTCCCACATAATTCTATTAGTGCAGCCAGAACTGAGAACCACGGGGTTACTCTCTTCGAGCCTTAGTTCCCTCACGTGTGAAACACACAGGGAACCTACTCTATTGAGCTGTTGTATCCTGTGAACCAGTTAGTATGAAAGGACTCTCTAAGCAGGAGAGTACATTAACTACTATCACAGCCTTCTCTCCAAACCCACACGGCCTCCCCTCCGGCCCCTCCTGCTCAGCGGAGAGCAGTGAGCCCACCCACTCAAACTACTGCTGAAGCTCTCACTCCCGTTCACATCATGTCCAGTCTCACTGCCACTAATGAACAACCACCTCAACCTTACTAGGATCTTTTATCTCTAGCGCTCTCTGCAAGGCTCACTGACAGCTAGTAAGATCCTTTTTTTTTTTTTAAAGATTTTATTTGTTTAGGGCGCCTGGGTGGCTCAGATGGTTAAGTGTCTGCCTTCGGCTCAGGTCATGATCCCAGAGTCCTGGGATCGAGTTCCACATCGGGCTCCCTGCTCCTTGGGAGCCTGCTTCTCCCTCTGCCTCTCTCTCTCTCTCTCTGTCTCTCATGAATAAATAAATAAAATCTTAAAAAAAAAGATTTTATTTATTTATTTGACAGAGACAGACACAGTGAGAGAGGGAACACGAGCAGGGGGAGTGGGAGAGGGAGAAGCAGGCTTCCCGCGGACCAGGGAGCCCGATGTGGGACTCGATCCCAGGACCCTGGGACCATGACCTGAGCCGAAGGCAGACGCTTAACGACTGAGCCACCCGGGCGCCCCCAGCTAGTAAGATCCTAACGGCTAACCTGTGCCACCCCTACATCCCTCTACTGCTCAAAAAGCCAAGGAACAGGTCTGGCTAGGACCCCGCCACTCGAGCAGCGTGCTGCATCTCCAGGCCCCCACCGATCCATCTCCACTCCGTCCACTCCGTCCACTCTGTCCACTCGTTCCAACAGACGCCTTGAGAACCTAACTCGTTTATAAGCTGTTCTTCCTTCACCTCCACTGCCTATACCAAACTATTCCATTTATAGTTAGCTTTTTCTCCACTGTCAGTGTTACAGATCAAAATAATTTCACCTAAGGGGCGCCTGGGTGGCTCAGTCGTTGGGCGTCTGCCTTCGGCTCAGGTCATAGTCCCAGGGTCCTAGGATGGAGCCCCGCATCGGGCTCCCTGTTCGTTGGGGAGTCTGCTTCTCCCTCTCCCACTCCCCCTGCTTGTGTTCCCTCTCTCGCTGTGTCTCTCTCTGTCAAATAAATAAATAAAAAATCTTAAAAAAAAAACAATAAATTCACCTAAGAAAATTCCACAACTAAACCAGATTCTAGATGCTCTCCTAGCACCCAAATGACCCACTCTTCTAGATGTATGTTGTTAAATACACCAATGAAATCAGCTTAAGAGTCTAAAATTTCTGAGGCCTGAACTTATTTTCCTTAGTAATTAATAAGAATCTACTTTTCAACCACCAATTTAACACAACTAAAGGCAAAAAAGAGATTTTTTTTAATTCCAATTTTTCTTCAAACATTCTTGTTAATAAACAACCCCTATTTCCTCCTGGTCCAGTTTATGAACTTGTAATCAAATGTCAAACTAGAATAAATCTATTGAAATGTATGAGTTACCACAGTTTTATGGAAAATTTCAGCCACTGGTGTACTTAAAGAAAATGACATCTCTTAGCAGCTAACTGTAACCTAACTGGAAATTAGATGTAAAATAAACTAATATTAACCTGCCATCTCTGGGGTCTGCCACATAATGAAGACAGAAGGGCTGTGATCTATTCCCACATTCTTCCTGTTAAAATACAACTTTTCTAATGGTCTTCTCCCTTATGGCTAGAATTAAATTTCCTTCTCTTTCCCTTACTCCCCGTTCTCCTAAAGTTGTCTGGTATAAGCAGGGATGGCCAGGTCAGTGTTGATTCTCTCAACCCTACTAAAATCATCATCTTACATGTAAACATTCCTACTGAAAAAGAATCCAATTAAATTAAAATACCAGCTGTTTATTCAAAAGTAACTGCAATCCTGGTAACTATGCAGAGCTCTTTACATTCTCATAATTGGCACATACAAACAATTTTATACAGGACATGGTTTTCTTCCCCCGCCCCAGCTTTACTGAGATATAATGACATATGACATTGTGTAAGTGTAAGGTATACAACATTATGACTTGATGTATGTACATATTGTGAAATGATTACCAAAATAAAATTAGTTAACACATCCCATATGTTAACCCCTTCTATGTGCTCACATATAAATGTGTATCATGTCTGGGTGGTTCAGTCAGTTAAGTGTCTGACTCTTGATTCTGGCTCAGGTCATGATCTCAGGGTCATAGGATGGAGCCCCACGTCAGGCTCTGAGCTGAGTATGGAACCTGCTTTGGTTCTGAGAGAGAACCTCTCCCTCTGCCCCTCCCCCTCACTCGAGTGTATGCGGCTCTCTCTCTCTCTCTCAAAAAAAATAATAATAAAGCATATCAGGGCACCTGGGTGGCTCAGTCGGTTAAGCGTCTGCCTTCGGCTGACGTCATGATCCCAGGGGCCTGAGATCAAGTCCCGCATCGAGCCCTCCATTGGGCTCCCTGCTCTGTGGGGAGCCTGCTTCTCCCTTTAACCCTACTTGTGCCCTCTCACTCTCTCTGTCAAATAAATAAAATCTTTAAAAAAAAAATTAAGAATAAAATAAAGCACATCAATTCCTTAAATTTTTTAGAAGATTTTATTTATTTGAGAGAGAGCGAGAGACAGCAAAAGTGGAGGGGGAGCAGTAAAGGGAGAGAGAGAAGCAGACTCCCAACTGAGCAGGGAGCCCGATGCGGGACTCGATCCCGGGACTCCAGGAT
>NW_027397150.1:2783256-2880356 GCF_003265705.2 Callorhinus ursinus
CAGACTCCCCGCTGAGCAGGGAGTCCCGGGATCGAGTCCCACATCGGACTCCCTGCTCAGCGGGGAGCCTGCTTCTCCCTCTGACCCTCTTCCCTCTCGTGCTCTCATTCTCTCTCTCTCAAATAAATAAAATCGTAAAAAAAAAAATTATTCCAATTTTATTGCGTTCCTAACTTTCAATCATGCAGCCTGCCTTCTAATCTTTGTTACCTTCTTTGAAATTTTAAATATGCAAATGCAACCTCTTTTTAAATACCTATATTTTCCACAGTCCTACAGTAAAGCACCTTCCTCCCAGTTTATAAGTAAAAGAACACTACTATATGCCCAGCACTCTGCTACTCTTTATCTCATTTAATTCTAAAATAAAAACACAGTTTAAGACACATACTTCACTTTATAGATCAGTAGAGCAAGGCTGGTAGGGTGTGTGTGTGTGTGTGTGTGTGTGTGTGTGTGAAAGTAACACAGTGAACCAGTACTTCTACCCAGGTTTGTTGAACTCAAAGAATCCATTTTCTACTGATGTATTATTACTGGCTTGTCATGTATCACCTCTCATTAAGGTCAAACTAGGGGGCGGCCCCTGGCGGGCTCAGTCAGAAGAGCGTGCAACTCTTGATCTCAGGGTTGTGAGTTCCAGTCCCACACTGGGTGTAGAGATTACTTAAAAAAGAAAGTCTTAAAAAAAAAAAAAAGTCGGGGCGCCTGATGACTCAGTTGGTTAAGTGGCTGACTTTGGCTCAGGCCATGATCCTCAGGACCCATCAGGCTCTGTGCTCAGTGGGGAGTCTGCTTTTCCCTCTCCCTTTGCTGCTCCCCCTGCTCATGCTTTCTCTCTCAAATAAATAAATAAAATCTTAAAAAAAAAAAGTCAAACTATTTCCGATGATTTATTTTCCCATTTCCTTCCTTTTTTTTTTTTTGTTGTTTATTTAATCAATACCACACAGTGTTGATAACTTCAGGAAAAATCTATAATCATTACCTTTATCTCCAAAATGTCCTTTGGTCTTCTTACCTACATGATGTTTACTCTTACTGGGTTCAGTGAAAAATAGAACAACAGATCAAGAATTATGACTAGATGCATCTGGAAAAGCATTTTCTGGGGTGTCACTAAGAATCTTCTTTTCAGTTTAGTGCCCCCTTTCCTGACAAACATACTCAACTATCAAGAAAACGTCTTTGACCAGGGGCGCCTGAGTGGCTCAGTCAGTTAAGAGTCTCCCTTCGGCTCAGGTCATGATCTCGGGGTCCTGGGATCAAGCCCCACATCATCAGGCTCCCTGCTCAGTTGGGAGTCTGCTTGTCCCTCTCCCTCCGCCCCTCCTCCCTGCTTGTGTGTGCTAACACTCTCTCTCTAATAAATAAAATCTTTTTTAAAAAAAGAAAGACAAAAAAAAAAACAAACGTCATTGACCTTACTACTCCAACAAATAACGGTTCTCAGCCCTTCTCTTCATCTTCTACTTTAGGACTAGTCTGTACTCACTGCTTCTACTTCCTCACCTCCCCCTTCACTCCCAACCCACTTTAAATTGCCTTCTATCTATACTAGTAATTAAATTATTATTACTTATTAAACTACCCTCTCAAAAATCATGAATGGCCTCCTACCGAATTCAACAATTTTTTCTCAATTTTCACTCTGCTTTTTCAAACTCTCTTCCTTTAAGTAGCAACATGGTAGGGTGGAAATAGCCCAAACTTCTGTGTCTGACATGGGTTCATATCCTACTATTGCTCTTTACTTGCTATAATGACCGAGTTACTTAACTTTTCTCTTGGTCTCCTCATTTATAAAATGGAGTTCATATACCATACAGAAGGGTTTCTAAACATCAGCACTACTGATACTCTGGGCAGGAAAATACTTTCTTATAGGGGGCTGTCCTCTGCATGGTAGGAGATTTAGCAACCTCTCTGCTGCTACCCACTAAAAGCCAGTAGCAGCTCCTACTTGTGACAACCAAAAATGTCTCCAGGCATTACCAAATTTCTCCTGGGGTAAAATCACAGCAGACTGAGAACCACTGCCTCAGGGTAACAAGTAGAACTAAACTGAGGGAATATGTCCAGTGCCCAATACAAGGAAGGTTCTCTTCTCTCTTTTAGCTTCCAGGACCCTTTGGTTCATTGGTTCTCCTACCTCTCTTAACACTCCTTTCCTCTTTCTGAAGTTCCTCCTCTCATCCCCACAATGGAGACAGGATCTAAAATTCTTTTCATAGTACTTCTCCCTTTATTACCTAGTCTATTTCAATTCCTATCTTAGCTACTTCTATGGCTTCAACAATTGCCTTTATTCTACTGCCTGCAAACCCAGGCCTTCTCGGAAATTCTAGACCCATACTTCCAAGTTAGAGGAAGGAGCTCTGAAGTCGGTAAGAAATGGTTTCACAGTCTAACCATGAGCAAGTTATCTCTTTTTTCAATCTTTTCTTTACCAATAACATAAAGATAATAACTGTCTCCTAGGATATTGTGAAGATCAATTAGTTACATCAAGGACTTAGGACAATATCCAGTATATAACAGGTTGTCAATAAATAGCTATTAGTACAGAACATTTCCACTTAAATGTCCTACAGATACCTTACACTCAGGTCATCTGAAGCGGAATTGATCATCTTTTACCCCGTTTTAAACTGTTCCTTTTCTTGTCTCCATTTCTTTTTTGGAAAGATTTTATTTATTCATTTAAGAGAGACAGAGAGAGGCAGAGGCAGAGGGAGAAGCGGGCTCCCTGTGGAGCAGAGAGCCCAATGCGGGACTTGATCCTAGGACCCTGGGGATCACAGCCTGAGCCGAAGGCAAACGCTTAACCGACTTAGCCACCCAGGCACCCCTGTCTCCCCTATTTCTGCTAATGACACCACTCTAACCCTCCAGGTAAGAAACCCTGGTTTCATCTTTGAACACACCCTTATCCCAACAACTGCCAAATTTACTGCACCTGCTTCAGCAATTTTTCTTAGGCTCTCTCTCTCTTTTTTTTTAAGATTTTATTTATTTATTTGACAGAGAGAGACACAGCGAGAGAGAGAACACAAGCAGGGGGAGTGGGAGAGGGAGAAGCAGGCTTCCCGCCGAGCAGGGAGCCCGATGTGGGGCTCCATCCCAGGACCCGGGGATCATGACCTGAGCTGAAGGCAGACGCTTAACGACTGAGCCACCCAGGCGCCCCTTCTTAGGCTCCCTGACATCACCCTAGTCCGAGCCTTCATTACCCATGGAGTCTGAACTACTCCTGTAGTCTTCTAAATTATCTCCCTATTTTTGGGCTCTCCAAATTCATCCTATACACTGCTGGTAACTTAATGTTCCTAATACTTGGATGACATAGAAAAATGTTCATGATATATTAGACTTAAAACACAGACTACAGGGGCACATGGATGGCTCAGTCGGTTAACTGTCTGCCCTTGGCTCAGGTCATGATCCCAGGGTCCTGGGATCAAGCCCTGCATTAGGCTCCCTGCTCAGCAAGGAATCTGCTTCTCCCTCTGCCCTTCCCCCCTGCTCACGTTCTCTCACTCTCTCGCTCACGCTCTTTCTCCAATAAATAAAACCTCTAAAAAACAAAACAAACACAGATTACAAAAGTATACATTGTATAACACTAATATTATAAAGTATATAAATACGTAAAGAAGACATGTTCTCCCTTTCCACCTACACAACATACAAAAACATAAAGGAGGGGGAGAAACCTCCTTTGGAGTATTATCAAAGGATATATTCCAAAATGGTAATAGTAGTTATCTTTGGATACTAGGATCATGGGCAATTTATTTTTTATTTTGTACTTTTTCCTGTGTTTTCTACATTTCCACAATGAACATGTCTTATTTTATGTAAAAGAAAAATAACAACAGCATACCATACATCCTTCTGTGACTCCCTCACTGCTTACATTAAAAAGTTCCAAATTCACAGACATTGGGGAGGGTATGTGCTAATGGTGAGCACTGTGAATTGTGTAAGACTGATGAATCACAGACCTGTACCTCTGAAACAAATAATACATTATATATTTAAAAAAAAAAAAGGAGATAGGAGGAAGGGAAAAATGAAGGGGGGGGAATCAGAGGGGGAGAAGAACCATGACAAACGATGGACTCTGAGAAACAAACCGAGGGTTCTAGAGGGAAGGGGGGGATGGGTCAGCCTGGTGATGGGTATTAAGGAGGGCACGTGCTGCGTGGAGCACTGGGGGTTATATGCAAACAATGAATCCTGGAACACTACATCCAAAACTAATGACGTCATGTATGGTGACTAACATAATAAAATAAAATAAAAAAGTTCCAAATTCTCTGCCACGCAAAGACTCAGCTTGCTTTAAGCACCACATCTTTCTTATACCTCATGATTTAGCTAAACTCGCCAGTCCCCGCACCTCATGTCAGCCTGCGCCTTCCCAGTCTAGCTCTCCTCTTCTTATCGTGTTCCCTACGTTCTATTTCCATTACCACCTGTTCAAATCTACCCATTCCTTCAGGCTCAGTTCAAGTATCTTTAATATGATCATGTATACATGGAAAAATATGTCTGTCTGATTCTCAAATCACCCACTCAAGTGAAAGCCCTGCTCTTCCAGTTACTGACTTTGGGTAAGTTAACTAGAGTCTCTGAAATGCAAATATCCTTACCTATGAAGGGAGAACAACATAACCTACTCCAAATGGCAGTAATTAAGTAACAGAAGAAAAAATGAGTACCTAGTACAATGTGTTACTTCCTTCCATCTTGTTTATAAGGGACATATGTAGCTCACATTTGCAGGAATGATAAATCATATATATATATTTTTTAATTTTTTAAAGTAATTTCTAGGCCCAACATGGGGCTTGAACTCACCACTCTAAGATCAAGAACCACATGTTCTACCTACTGAGCCAGCCAGGCACCCCAATAAATCTAGTATTTTTTACCCAGTGTTCTCTCTGGAACACAAAGGCCACACATTGTTAAGCAAGAACAGCCTCAGAACTCAATTACCACAACTGCTCAGTTTCTTTTGAGGGCTTCTTCTCTTTCTCCATAACCCCTTATATTGGTTCCACCCTTGTTCTGCTTCTTTTTTCACTTTCTGTACAAACCCTAGATGATTTTGCCCATAACTATGACTTTGTCTACCATCCATAAGCTTCTAATTCTCTAATCTGTATCTCTGACTCGGATTTCTGTAACTCAATATTTGTAAGTCAAACCGACTATTAAAAATGTCTCTGCTTGAACATCCTACAAGAAACCCAAACTCAAAACCCCCAAATAAACTTATTCCCCAGCCCCCTCCCCCAACATTTCCTGTCTTCCTACATTCCCTATGACACCAGCATCTATCAAAGACAGAAATCTGAGAAACATCCTAGATTCCTATTCCTTTTTCTTTACATTGAAGGCTTGCATTCCATCCCATACTTTAAGTCTACCTGCACCCTAAACATGCCAGGCAGGTTCATGCCTCAGTGCTTTTAAGCATATGAGTCCCTCTACCTAGGAAATTCTCCACTTCCTTCTTGCTTGACTAATTTCTCTCATCCTTTAGAATTGAACTGAAGGATTATGTCTTCCAGAAAAACAAACATACTATATTCCAGTCACTGTGCAAAAACACTTTGCATGCATTTCTTGTCTAATAATCAAAATAGTGATGAAGTATGCACCATTATATTTTTACAGGAGGGCAAGGTGAGAGAAGTAACTCACAGGAGGTCATCTACACATAATAAATAGCAGAAATGTGATTCAAGCACAAATCTGCCAAACCCCAGGGCACTTCTTACGCTCTTAGCCACCCCACTATACCACAGCTCCCGTTTCCCACCCACTCTTCAAATCCCATAACCTCCTGCTTAGTTAGAGGGTCCCTCTTCTAGCTACCATAAAGAGGGGCCTGTGTGGAATACTGTACATCTTTACTGTTTGGTTTGTCTTTTCTCAAATGAGTCCGTGAGCAATCTTGAAAACAAGGTCATTTCATGTTATCTTTTCCTGTACCAAGCAGAGGGCCTAGCACATGGTAGAGCCTCAGAAAATATTAGGTTCCTTCTCCCTTCCCTTCCACCACAACCGCTCCCCCCCCACCTGGGGGCAGAAACTATCCTTTCCCCCGTCCGCAAATTCCCACAGCACTTTATACCTGTTAGGACACTCATCCGTTGCCTCATGTTAGCATTTTGTAGGCCTTATTTTACTATGAGCTCTTTGAAAAATCTTTATGCAGACACCTCTGCCTGTAGTAACTGTTCGACAAATAACTGATAAGTGAACCTGTAATTAAAAGAGCTGTTGTTTATGTTTTCCTTTCTATTATGTAGATTTCTTCCCACCTCTATTAAACACTAGCCCCCACCATTAGCAAACTATGGCTCCCACGCCACAGAAGGCTTTCGGAGTTATTTATCAAACGTTTCCCGATCCTAGACACTGGGGGAAATGCAAACTCGGGTTAGAAAAGGGTTTCTGGCCGCTACAGAAATCCAATCTAAGAAGGACTTCCGAGTCAAAATAGTATGGAACACTAGACTCTTCAAGTATGTGAGTCACGTGGCTCTGCAGCGTGAGGGCGACTGTCAACGTCGTTTCAGGGTCACGTAACAGACCACACCACCAGCCCGTTGACTAATCCCCCGGGATTCGTTGCGAGCCGCCTGGCCCAGCCTATCCTGTTTGAGGGTGCGGAGAAGTGGGGAAAGCGACGACCTATCTCCCCTCACAACAGTGCATCCTCTCACACGCCGCATTTCGGGGCTCGGCCTCCTGCGGGCTCACCCAACACCCCAAGGGAGGCGTGGCCTTCACCTACCAACTCTCCGGCTCTCTCCCCGGGGGCTCCGCCAGCTTCTCCAAGGACCCTCCCCTCTCTGGGCGGCCTCGCAAAGGTGAGACCGGAGTGAGGCCTGCACCAGCCACAGGCTCCCCCGTCTCCTCGCATCGATTCCGGACTCGGCCCGGTTGCCCTCCTTCGGGTTCTCCGCTCCTCACCTGCTCCGCCGACACCGCCCCTTTCCCCGCGCCGCTCCCGCTGCTCTTGCCGGCGCGACCGCTGCTCTCCGCCATCTTCGCCGCCTGCTGGGCTTCCGGCGTGCGTAGCTCCGCCCCGCCGTGCGTCACATCCGGCCTGCGAGTTACCGCCCACTCGCCCCGAGGCCTCCGCTTCCAGGCGGCTCTTCGCTCTCCGGTTCGGATCCTGCGGATGGTTTTGGCTCTATCTTCATGTAGGACCTCCTACCTATCCCGCCCGCCGCGGTGAATTTCACCTGCGGTGCTTTAACTTGTGCAACAGAGACACTGTCCCTGGGAGAGGTGGAAAGGACGGGTTAACCGGAGAGTAGAGACGCGGGTTGGGATCTGCGTGGGTGCCAGTGCCCTCTGCCCTCCACGGAGTGGTGGGGAACGAGGGAAGGTGAACTTCCCCTCCGAGATTCTGGGGTAAGGGGGGGAAATACGCTTTGAGCAGTAAAGCTGAGCAGGTGCACAGTCAAGAAGAGAGGCTGGGAAAAGCAAGGAAGTTTCTTGGAGATGACTTTTGAACCGCGGATACGATCCGCTGGGGAAAAGGGCTTCAGTTTAGTATGCAATCCCTGGAAGTGGAGGTATTCAGGTGCCGAGCAAAGCCCTTTCCTCCATCTTCCCACTTTGTGATCTCTTCCTGTAGCCCATAATTACTTACACTAAAGAGTGTTTTGAAGACTTAGGGTGTTTTACTGGGAGGGCCCTGATTCAGCCAAACAGTATGAAGAGAGAAGTCAGAGAATCCTAGAAATATACTGCTTGAGGGAGCGGTTGGTGTCCTGATTTCTCACCTTCCTCAGGCTGGGCTTCATCGTCAGACCTTCTCACCAGTTCCTGTCCTTTCTTTTGTGTCCTGGACTCCAGATACCTCGACTCTCAGTACTTTGTGCACAGCCCAGGTAACGTGTTTTGCTCTGACCTCAGTGCCTGGCACTTAATTGATGCTCAAGAAATGTTTGTTAAAAGAATAGATGGTGGGAAACACTGGGGTGCCAACCATCCACAGAACATTTCATCAGTGGGTGCCCTCAGGAGGAGAAATCAAAGGGCCATGCAGCCCTCCTGCCTCCCCATTTGAGACCCTTATCATTAAACTTCCATTTCCCCGGGGCGCCTGGGTGGCTCGGTTAAGCGACTGCCTTCGGCTCAGGTCATGATCCTGGAGTCCCGGGATCGAGTCCCGCATCAGGAGCCTGCTTCTCCCTCTGACCCTCTTCCCTCTCATGCTCTCTATCTCTCATTCTCTCCCTCTCAAATAAATAAAATCTTAAAAAAAAAAAAAAAACAAACTTCCATTTCCCCATGCTGGGAAATCTGAGTCCTGCCTGTGCCATCCACAGGCCCAGAGCCATGGCTATCTCCTCTTCTTCCTGGGAACTGCCGCTGGTGGCTGTGTGCCAGGTAACATCAACACCAGACAAACAGGAGAACTTTAAAACATGCGCTGAGCTTGTTCGAGAGGCTGCCAGACTGGGTGCTTGCCTCGCTTTCCTGCCTGAGGCATTTGACTTCATTGCAAGGGACCCCGCAGAGACACTACGCCTGTCTGAGCCACTGGGTGGGAACCTTCTGGGAGAATATACCCAGCTTGCCAGGTATCGGGAAAAGGGGGAGGGAAAGGTAGTTTCTTTGTTGGGCAGTGTCCCCGAATTGGCAGATAGGAGGGTAGAACGTTGAGAAGAGTTGTCAGTTTGTCTCCTCCCCTCTGCCTTCCCTCCCCCAGGGAATGTGGACTCTGGCTGTCCTTGGGTGGTTTCCATGAGCGAGGCCAAGACTGGGAGCAGACTCAGAAAATCTACAATTGTCATGTGCTTCTGGACAACAAGGGTGAGACTTCGTAACTTTTTAGCCGTCTCTTTCCAGGCTCTTCTACCTAAACTAACATTCTCCAGAATTGGTTCTCAACTCAGTTTCCTTGGTCAGGAGTTTTCAGGGTGTTTGTGCTTCTGATTCTAGCTTATAAGCTAGCTCCCTGGGAGCACAGGCACTAAGCTGGGCTTCTAGAGCACCAGCACTGAGTCTTCCTTCTCTTCCTCCAGGGTCAGTAGTGGCCACTTACAGGAAGACCCATCTGTGTGACGTGGAGATTCCAGGACAGGGGCCTATGCATGAGAGCAACTCTACCATTCCTGGGCCCAGTCTTGAGTCTCCGGTCAGCACACCAGTAGGCAAGGTGGGAGTTGTGAAAGGACGAGGCGGGGAAGAGAAACAAGAGGGAGAATAAACATACTCAAAGTAATAGAGGATGGAAAGCCCTAAGGAGTGGGGTAGGTGGTGGGTATGACTAGATGCTATGACAAACAGGACAGGGGTATTAGGCTGTTTTTCATTCCAGATTGGTCTAGCTATCTGCTATGATATGCGGTTTCCTGAACTCTCTCTGGCATTGGCTCAGGCTGGAGCAGAAATACTTACCTACCCTTCAGCTTTTGGATCTGTTACAGGCCCAGCCCACTGGGAGGTAAGAGGACCCCTGTTCAAAACATAAAGGACTTCAGGGTGCCTGGGTGGCTCGGTCGGTCGAACATCCGAGTCTTGATTTGGCTCAGGTCATGATCTGGGGGTTGTGGAATCGAGCCCTTCATCGGGCTCTGCGCTCAGCACGGAGTCTGCTTGGGATTCTCTCTCCCTTTGCCCCTCCCACTTGTGTCCTCTCCCCTCTCAAATAAACCCAACAATCTTTAAACACACACACATACAGGCCTTCTTTTAACTTCATTCTCCTCCCTTGGCCCTACTAGCTGAAGGATTTTCTTTCCCTCTCCACCTAGTGGGAAAATTCATTCCCTAGATTGTTGCCTCTCGTGATGTTAAAGAATAATTAACATAGTAAATCATTCCCAGGCAATTATAAGAATGGTCACAATGAGTAGATTGGCCTGTAATGTTCATCACCTATCAATTTCCCACTAGATGCTACCTTCTTAAGTGAACACACATTTCCTCATCCCCAGGTGTTGCTGCGGGCCCGTGCCATTGAAACCCAGTGCTACGTAGTGGCGGCAGCACAGTGTGGGCGCCACCACGAGAAGAGAGCAAGCTATGGCCACAGCATGGTGGTGGATCCCTGGGGAACAGTGGTGGCCCACTGTCCTGAAGGACCAGGCCTCTGCCTTGCCCGAATCGACCTGCGTTACCTGCGGCAGTTGCGCCAACACCTGCCCGTGTTCGAGCACCGCAGGCCCGACCTCTACGGCACTCTGGGCCACCCGCTGCCTTAAGACTTTGACTTCTGGGACTTGAGACTCCCACTGTGGGCTGGCGTGGCCGGGACCTGAAGGCAGGGCCCAGGCGCAGCTCCCCTCACTTGAAGAACCTTGACTTTCTCGATGGAACACAGGCTCAGCTTCTTGGGAAAGAAGAAACTTTCACCTGAGCTCAGATTTCAGCTTCAGAAAGGTGGACTTTTATATAGTCACTGTTTATTTCATGAAAACTGAAGTTATGCTGAGGGCTGAGCAGCACTGGCATTGGAAAAAATATAATCATCAAAAGTCTGTGTCTGGGCATCTCCTTTGGGAGCTGAAAGGGGAGGTGGTGGTGTACCAAGCTGGACTAGGCTCCAGCTCTAGGCCTCCTGGCTCATTCGACATGCCTCCCTACCCAAATAAAAGTGCAACACTCCGTGCATGTCCCAGCCCCGCGCTCCGAGGCTTGGGAGTGGGATAGAATGGGGAAGGAAAGAGAAGACAGGAGGTGACACTGAATGACTTCACTCTCACCTGTTATGCCCTTTGCCCAAGCCAGAAGAAAGCCAAGGGGAAAGGGCTGCAGGGTACATGATTTATTTTCACTTGAACATGGAAGGGAAGTCTCACACTCCCCCTTCCCCTTCTCAGGGGGGAGTGTATTTTAATCAGCACCCCCTTCTCCGTCCGCCCTGTCGGGAGGGGCAACTCGGCTGACCCAGTCCTCCCTTGAAGAGGGCTTGGCAAAGGGGACAAAGGACGGAGCCGCACCAGAGGTCTGAAGCCCTGGAACGGAGGGAACGGGGCGGAGAGGAGCAGCACCAGAGGCCAGGAGAGAGCGGAAAGGGCCACAGCTTCTTCGTTTTTTAAAAATTCTATAATTTGGGAGAGGGTGGTGATTCATTTCCAAAATACACTTCAGAGTCCCACCTTCCACACAGCTCCCTTACTCACAGCCCTTTGGTTTTTCAGACAAAATTGAAGAGCCCTCATAAAGCCAGAAGCACGGATAACCCCGCGACGCACCCAAAAGCAGTGTTCGCTTCCATCCCTTACAAAGACTACGTTCTGTAGCCTCTGCTTCTCCCTCTACGTTTGTCTTACGGCTCAGTGGCAAGGTGGCTGTAGAGACACATTAGGAGGGTACGTGGAAAAGGGAAACAAAGGGGAGGCCCAGGCACGTGGGTGCAGGGAGGGCTGGGGAACACCACTTCCATTTTCGTCTTTTCCTTTAAAAAAAAAAAAAAAAGGCAGGGGTGTGATCGGTCGGAAGGGCAGAGAACCAACCCCAGAACAGTATGTGAGCTCCAGAGGCGGGCGGTGGGAACAGTCCTCCAAGAGGTGAGAGGGGAAGGTCAGGGCAGTGCCTGCAGCATCAAGTTCCTCAGGAGTTTCTGCCGGCCCAGCTCGTAGTCCTCCTCATCCACGTTCACCAGCAGCTTGATGGCTTCGTGGCCCACAGCCTGCTTGAGGGAGTCTGTGATAAAGACGCCTTTAAGCGCCTCTAGCAGCGAGCCATTGATGTAGTCGCGCCAGAATGCGTCGAGGTAGGTGAGCTCAGAGAACTTGATGTCACAGATGATGGAGCCCAGGTCCCGAGACTTGAGGATGGTGTTGGCCTGGTTAAAGCGCTCAAACTGGCGCTCAAGTGGGTCCTGCTTGTTAGAGAAGACGTTGCCTTGCAGAGCGGTCTCATGCTGGCAGTACTCAGCCCGCACCCGCAGTCTGATGTCTGTGGGGAAGAGAAGACACGCACGAGTGGTTGCAAGGGGGGCGGAGGGGGCGAGACAACCCATGCTCAAAAGGTGGAAACGAACAGCTGAGCAGTGAAGTTGCGCGCATCGCCTGCCAGCCTTTCTGCCCATCCCCCGGGACTAGTTCTTTTCTATGTACCCCTGAAATCCTTGCCTGAATGCAAGAGTTTCCCTTAAATGGGCCAAGCCCAGGTCAGATTATCACTACTGCTCACAAGCAGCACCTTAACTTCTAGATCTTTTCCTAACTAACAGGCACACAAGTTCATTTTAGTACTCGATCATGCTTGGTTCATCCTACAACAAAGATGTTGTAACAGCATCCCTTTGATGTAGTATTAACTAGAAAGAGCTGAAAGGTACTCTGCCACAAAGAGGAATTCTCTCCCAAGGGACTAACGCATTCAATCCCACCACATCATTCAAGCATTCAACACGAGCCCTGCACTGCCCGGTGTCTCAGCAGTTCTGTCGCCCCCTCAGGTCGCTCCGCCTCTAGAACTCTTCAACTTCCTCACCACAGGTCTGCTTTTCCTTGGGGTCTGGTGTTACTGACTTCCGGCGTTTTCGCTGGCTCCCAAGTGTGGCTCTCCCTCGAGCTGGCCGCTTGCTACACATCTGAGGGCCCGAAGTGGGGCAGCACACCACAGGATAGTGGGGAGGCACTGATCAGAGAGTAAAAGGGAAAAAAACATCATAGAGTAAAAGCAGAAATGCAAACACTTCCCTTGGAATGAGAAAGGACTCCTTTAGAGTTAGCACCAAAAACGGTATCAATAAAGTGACCTGAAAAGAAGACAGAAGGTGGGGACAATTACAGGACGCAGGTGAAGCATTAATACCTCACCTGATTTTCATGGGGGCCAGATACTGGGGGGGTTGGGGGGGGCAGTGAGAGAGACACAGTGTACTTTCATTCAGGCTGGCAAAGCTGGGAAAATGACGGGTTTTCCTCAACAAAGAGGAAAGAAAGAACGTGCACATCTCTGTGTGTCAGGTGGGTGCCCACGATGTCAAACATGTGGTGCAGGGTTTTGTTGTTGTTGTTGTTGTAGATTTATCTATTTATTTGAGAAAAAAAGTGTGTGTGTGCAGGGAGGAGGGGCAGAGGGAGGAGGAGGAAAAGAGAGAAAGTCTCCAGTAGACTCCCCACAGAGCAAGGAGCCCAACCCGGGGCTCGATCCCACGACCCCAAGATCATGACCTGAGCCGAAATCAAGAGTCAGATGCTCAACTGACTGAGCCACCACACACCCCCACGCCCGGCCTTTTTTAAAAGATTTATTTACTTATTAGAGAAAGCGAGAGAGGAGGGAGGGAGAGAGAAAGCACACGCAGGAGCACGTGGGGGCAGGGGGGGGGGCAGAGGGAGAGAAAATCCCAAGCAGACTCTGTGCTGAGCATGGAACCCAACACAGGGATCGATCCCAGGACCCTAAGATCACAGCCTGAGGCGAAACTAAGAGTCGGATGCTCAACCAACTGTGCCATCCGGGCACACCCCCCTTTTTTAAAAGTAAACTCTATACCCAACACGGGGATCGAACTCACGACCCCGAGGATCAAGACTCAGATGCTCTACTGACTGAGCCAGCCAGGCGCCCCTGGTTTCTTCTTTCTTGAATACAAAAATTAGGAGGAGTTAATATTTTCTTACCTGTTTTGGGGGGTTGTGGAGGCCTCGGTTCTGGATCGCTGAGGGCTCTGGGGGTCACATAGCGAATTGACGTCTCCTCCAGATACTTGTCTACAAGATCAGGGCACACTATAGGAGGGGAGGGAGTCATTCAGGAAAAGATCCACCCCCCCTTCTAATCTCCCCCTCCAGGGAGCCTCCTAACTTGTCCTAGGTACCCCCTAGGGTCAACACCTCCTCCCACTTGGACTCCTACGCTGCTCAGTCCCGGCCTCCCACAGCTCTGCCCAGATTCCTGTGTCCCCGGCCCCCAATGCACCCTCACCAGCCCGCCTCCTCTTGAGGGTGACGTAGGGCAGCAGGTCATGACGAGTAATGATGCGCAACAGCTGCAGCACCTGGCGAAAGTTACTCTCATCACAGCGGCCCTGGCGCTCCAATGCCAGTAAGAAGTCACGTCCGTTTCGGATGAGGCCACGCTCATGGTCATCAATGACATCAACAAAGAGGAAGGAAAGAACGCGCACGTCTCTGTGCGTCAGGTGGGTGCCCACGATGTCAAACATGCGGTGCAGGCTATACAGCCCGTGCTCCCGTTCACCTCGCTCTTCCGGCCACACCTGGCTTGCCCGCCGCTTTAGGCCCGCCATGCTGGGGGCTCAGGTGCGCAGTGCTTCCCAGAATCCCTGCTCGGCAGCTGCAATCCCCACTATACTGTAAGGACAAGGAAAGAACCTATGAGCTACTCAGTGGCAAGAACTGGTCTCATTCACTTGTCTATCCCCAGTGCCTAACACAGTGCCTGGCACGGAGTAGTGCTTACTAAGCCTTTATCAAAAAAGCGTTCATTGAGAAATAAAGCCTAGAGCTCTCCACATCCAACAGATGTTGTCCTACGTCCAGACCCTACTGGAGAAATACAGTCACTTCCCCTAAGTGAGAATGTTCTATGCAATTTCAGTGCTGCATATTCAGCCGGAGTTGCTATTAGATGTTACCCCAATTGATTGTTCTGTCCCCAATATACTACTTTTGGTCCCTTGTGCTCTCCCTCCCACCCCCCGACTACCTCACTTCTTAAATGTACGCAAAACTGAGAAGAAGTAGAGAATTCACTCTTAATATGGCAGCTGCAGCAGATGAACTTACAGACTGACAGCAGGGAAACTGAAAATCTCTAGGTTGAGAACTAGTTTAAATTCTGCCTGTGTCATTCACAAGCCGTGTAGCTGTAAGACCTTACACGAGTCACTTCGCTTCAAAGCCTCACTGCCCCCACCTACAAAACACGAATGAAACTACTCTTCAGACTTGTCAAGGATCCAATTAGAAAATACATGTGAAATTGCTGTGTCAACAGAAAGAGATTTCAGAGAGATAAGCATCCTTAACCTCTGCAGTCCAGACCCATCCCCCTACATTCCTAACCTCATTTTTCCTACAATCCAACTAAGCTCAAAAGCATAACTGTGCAGGTTAATAATATTCACCAAAATTCATGGATTTAGATCAACAAACATTATTAAGCTCCTGCATTGAGCATTCTTCCAATTCTCCTATGCCAGGTGTACTCCCTTGATGGTCACATACCATGTGGATATACCCCCTTCTAACCTTCCCTCCTGGTTGTCATCTGCCCATCCCCTCAAAATGACTGACAGCAGCCTGACACTCATTCTGTAATTTGGTGTTTGATTCACAAAGTTCCACCATCAAGCTGGGTAATGTCAATGACCAGCCAGTAACCAAGCCTCAAGTCCAGAGGCTTTCATGTCCACTCTAGTCACACATGTGTGCTGCTCCTCCAGACAGTGCCATCCAATACTGCTCCACCCCTGACCACAGCTCCAATCACTTGAATCATTATAAATTCCATTGAAGCTACTTCTAAGTATGTCTTAAATCACCTCATCTTTCCACTGCCACTGCCCTGGTTCAGGTCCTGATCTCTCACCTGGACTATGGTAACACCCTCTTCAAGGGCTCTCCTTACCAACAATCTTAACATACCTAAATCCATTCCCCACATCCAGCTGAATTAGCTAGCTAAAATGCGCAACTGAGGGGCGCTTGCGTGGCACAGGTGGTTAAGCATCCGACTCTTGGTTTCTGCTCAGGTCATGATAGCAGGGTCCTGGGATAGAGTCCTGCATCGGCCTCCACACTCAGCACAGAGTCTGCTTGAGATTTCTCCCTCTACCCCTCCTGCTTGTGCTCACTCTCTCTAAAATAATAAAATCTTTAGAAAAATAAATACAATGCACAACTGACCACATCACTTTTCTGCTTAAGACCTATCTACAGCCTCCTCCTTACCTATAAGAATACTGGTAAACTCCTTACACAACACACCAAACCTCTGAGATCAGGCCCTGCCTACCTTTCAGACCTCATAACCCACTTTTTATTCTCCTCCATTATCAATTTGGTTATAGCTCAAATACAGCATGCAGTTCATTTCTGTCCCTTTCTTCAGCCTACTCCTTTTGCCTGAGTGCCCCTCTCCCTTCACTGTCCCATATATGCCCCATCACCACCCTTTTTCAGATGGCTAAACTCCTACTAATCCTTTAAAAGTCAGCTAAGATCTTCAAATTCATTCTCCACACCTCCATGCTGGGGCTAAGTAGTACTCTTCTGTGCTCCTACGGAACATCATGCATATTCTCTTTAAACTCCTTATCAAAGTGTACTAAAACTATCCGTGTATTATTATCCTAGTATAGACCTTAAACAACTCATGTAGACAAAGTCTTATTCATCTTTATATCCCCAGTGCCTAGCAATGGATAGAGACTGGCACATAGTACTCGCAACCTACTGAACTCAGTGTCCAGGACATCATTACAAGCAATATCAATTAAGAAACTCACACAAGTCTGAGAGAGGACTTCGTTAGAAACAGATACACACAACCTAGCTACATGCACACACTCTAGCTAGCTGCAGCCTCCCCTACACTGTGCAGAACTGCCCACACCACAGCACCCTACTCAGCAACAAGATAGGCTGTCCTGACAATTTATATGCCAAGAAACTGAGGCTAAGTTAAGAAAGAGAATAAACGATAAGCTGCTTCAGAAGAGTCAAGCTGATGGGCTCTAAGAAAACTGAAGAGCAAGTACGACCTGGTCCTCTCTTGCTCAATAATCCTAAGAAAGAAGCAGAGACTCCTTCCCTTAAGAAAAGGGGAGGTCCACCCTGGAATCACTTAGCCCCATATCATGGGTTCTGATATGTGGACAAAAAATATAGCTCATATCTGCTTATGAGAGCCTAGATGCCCCCACCCCACCCCCAACCCCAAGCATGGGAAACAGCTGGGAAAACAGTTACCCAACTATGGGCTGGTTTTCTCTGCCTCTTCCTCTTGTTTCACCTGTTGTAGTTACTGGGTACAAAGTGGCGGGGGGGTGGGGGGGCGGGGGATGAAGGAAAGTAACTCCTTGCTCATCGCAGGCAACATGAGAAAACTGAGCCTTAGACTTCTTGTTCCCCATCCCACCTGTTCCTTTGGCCAGCTGTTGATTATGAGGATCCCAGAAAAAGCAGATGGGCAGGTTTCACATTCAACCAATCCAAAGAGTAGGCTGCTAAGAGAGCTCCCGAATTCTAAGTGTCCTGACTATAAGCCCCTAGAAATGAAGGAATATTGTCTCCACATACCTTCCCACTGGAAAATGAGGCCATAGGAAAGCACTATGGTCCTAATTATGTATCAATGGATACAATTCTATAATAGGTCTCAGTCCTCTGAGGGTTAACTCTCTAGATATGAGAGAAAAAACAGCCACCTTTAAGTCCTAGATCGCAGGCTAGATCATTCAAAGTACCAGGAATTATCATAGCTTCTAGGTCAATGGTTCTCAACCAGGGAGGATTCTGCCCCCCAGGGGACATGTGGCAATGTTGTGAGACATTTTAGACTATTATGACTGGAGGGGGGCAAGGGACCGCGCTACTGGCCTGCAGTGAATAGAGACCATGGATGCTTCTAAACATCTTATAATACACAGGACAGCCCCCACAACAAAGAATTATCCAGCCCAAAATGTCAATAATGAGGGATGCCTGGTTAAGCATCTGCCTTCGGCTTGGGTCATGATCCCAGGGTTTGGGATCAAGCCCTGTGTCGTGTCGGGCTCCCTGCTCAGTGGGAGTCCCTTTCTCCTTCTCCCTCTGCTCCTCCCCCCTCTCATGTTTACATGCGCTCACACATGCGTGTGTGCTCTCTCAGATAAATAAATAAAATCTTAAGAAAAGGGGCGCCTGGGTGGCTCAGTCATTAAGCCTCTGCCTTCAGCTTGGGTCATGATCTCAGGATCCTGGGATCGAGCCCCACATCAGGCTCCCTGCTCCACAGGAGGCCTGCTTCTCCCTCTCCCACTCCCCCTGCTTGTGTTCCCTCTCTCGCTGTGTCTCACTGTGTGCTCTGTCAAATAAATAAATAAAATCTTAAAAAAAGAATAACGCTGAAGCTGAGAAACCCTATTGTAGATGGACCATGATGAAGGGTCAAAAGAAGAGAGACAGCATGTCACTTTCCACCCTAGATCTAGAGAAGGATGCCATTGGGTCCTTCCGACCCAAACCCATCAAACAATATTCCAGAAGAAAAGAAAAGCCAGTCAGATATAGACTTATTTAACTCCTAAGTTCAACGAGCACTAAGGAGCTCCATCCCACTCCAATCCTGGCTTCTCTATCACCTGCTGTTGCCATTCAGGTGAGCAACCAGTGGTGGGGCTATACTCTCCTCTGCCCCATCCCAGGAGATCGAATGTGACCTAGTTCAATCTGGACCTCTGTGAAGAGAAATGCCATCCTCTGCAAGACAAACAAAAAGGATCCTGCACTTAAGTCTCACAGCCATCTTTAAAGTCCTGAAACTAGGGGCCCCTGGGTGGCTCAGTTGGTTAGGCGACTGCCTTCGGCTCAGGTCATGATCCTGGAGTCCCGGGATCGAGTCCCACATCGGGCTCCCTGCTTAGCGGGGAGTCTGCTTCTCCCTCTGACCCTCACCCCTCTCATTCTCTCTCTTTCTCTCAAAAAATAAATAAAATGTAAAAAAAATATATTTAAAAAAAAAGATAAAGTCCTGAAACTAGACCAGTTGCAGACCCTTCCTTGTTTGACTGCTGATCAGATATTCTGCTTATTCAATGAAGCAAAATGTAGAAGTGTAAGTTTCCCAAGGCCATGTCCTTGAAAGAAATGTCAGCAGGCTGACATGCAGGCTAACAGGCAACCCCCCCCCACCCCTTACTTATCGTCTAGGATGGTGAGTTCACTCACTTAGCAATCCAGATGGGGTTCCAAGAATCTAACTTCAGCATTAAAAGAACATGGCCAACTTCCTCTTAAACCAAAATATACTCAGCTTTCTGTGGCAATGAAGCTTAGGAACACAGCTTAAAATATAGAGAGATCCTAGATGAAAGATATCAGAGTAGTAAGAAGAACGTACCCCCTGTAAACAGTAGATTAAAAAGAACTCCTAAGTCCTGAAATATTGCCAGATATCAAGAGACAAACAAAACACTCCAAAGAGTCCTGATCCCGCTGGCTGGTTTGGGTCCATTTGGGAACCCAACATGAGTCCCCCCTGTTACAGTTTCCCAAGAATATATATATATATTTTTTTTTACCCCCAAGAATAATTCTGTATTCCCAGGAATTGCTGCTTCATTTCCTGGAGTTGTAGTTTTTTGTTTGTTTTCTTTAGGGAGGTCCAAACCAACCAAATGCCAACAGACGGTTTGTATGTATCTACAGAACTGCCTATCAGGTTTCTACTTCCAAGCAAAGTCTAGTCTCATCTCAACCAGGAATGACATCTGTATTTTTTGAGGTACTTGACTCTCTCGGGAGTGCGTAGAGGAAAGTCATGTGTAAGAAATACAAAAAGAGGGGCGCCTGGGTGGCTCAGTCAGTTAAGCATCTGCCGTCGGCTCAAGTCATGATCTTAGGGTCCTGGAATCGAGCCCCACATTGGGCTCCCTGCTCGGCGGGAAGCCTGCTTCTCCCTTTCCTCCCTGCTCATGCTTTCTCTCACTGCCTCTCTCTAATACATAACAAAAATCTTAAAAAAAAATACAAAAAGAATGATTTCTTGAAACGAAGATGAAAGTCTAGTTTCATCTCAACAGGGATGGCATCTATATTTTCACAGAACCAGAAGTATTTGACTCTCTCTGAAGCCCTCAGGGAGGAAAGTCATGTGGAAGAAGTAAAAAAGAGTGATGTCTTGAAACTTGGAATGAAAACGACATGGAAAAGCTTCAAGATGACTGAGAGAAAGTAAAGACCTTTCTTGCTGGTGGGACAAGGAAAATGTAACCAAGTATCTGAAAGTCAGAATTACATAGTATGTTTTCAAAAGGAAGATTCCAGGAACCCTGAACAACTAGAAGGAAGAGTAAGCTAGAGGAAAAGCCTTCCCATGGAAGGTGCCTCAGCAACCCCCCAAGGGTAACATTAGTAGATGTCGTGTTAGAGTACAATGTTCCATATGTTAAACAATGTTTCTCTCGGAGCAGACCAAGAAGATTAGATAGTAACAAACCAAAGCTGGGGGCTTGCCCCCAAACACCTAATTTCTGCTCTCTTTTCCTTCCTACCAATCTTCAGTTACCCAGAAAAAACAGTGACTGCAACAGATCTTATTCACTCAGCTGTGTACGTGAATACTCATTTTCCCTGGCATCTAACCCATTACTGGGCCAACCCCAACACACTTCTCATGCCATTCCCATCCATTCCCTTCCATTGTTCAAAAACAATAAAAAGTTCCAGACTTACCTTTGCAAGAAAATTAATTTCCCAGGTCTCTTCCTAGCACAGGGTTGGAAGCCAGCAGCAAAACAAAAACAAATAAGGGGGGGGAGGGGGAAAGAGTCAATTTTCAAGCCTTATTTTGAAACATCAAAGGCCCAAAGAGTTAGTCTCAGTTACAAAAATACACAAACACACCTAAAGCCATTTCGATTAAAGTGATCCACTCCGAGCGAAATGAGAGAACTCACCCCCAACCAAGTCCCCAGGTTTCCCTCTCTACTAACCAATTCACAAAACAATACCAAATCAAGAGTTTCCAGACTCAATGGCTCATGGCAACTTGTGAGAAAACCAATTATCCTCTGATACCTTCTCACCTGACTCCTCAGTTCCTTATGAGACCCACCTATTTTGTTACAATATTAACGCTGATTTTCAACTTTAGGGAGAACTGGGGGCGGAGAAATGGTTACAGCCAAAGAAGGTACTTTCTATCACTTCTCTTATCAGACCAGAACTATCCTCCAAATTTTGTCTTCTGCCCTTTCCCTTAGCACACAGAACAAAATATCCACTGGGGCCGAATTCACTCAGGCATCTACATTTCACCAGGGAACGTTTTCTATATGTGAATACTGACCCCTCCCTCTTAGCACATAAACAGCAAAAGAAAGGTCTGGAAACTAAAGCACTCATTTAATTATCCAGGTTGCCTAGATGCCATCATGTTTTCTGTTCCCTTTCTCGGACTTCCACAGCCTCCTCCTTGGCATATAGGGGTCCAACTCAGCACGGCTGTTTCCCCAGTCCTAAACTGCTAGTTGCTAGAAACTAGAAAAGTCCTTTACCCCTTCTACATTTTGGCGGGGGTGACACTGGCTTCCCCATTTCCCCTTCTTTCAGTAACCAGGAAAAACAAGGGAGCAGTAAGTCAGGGAGCCTTTGGAAAGCAAATCCAGTTGAACCTTCATCCAACCCCAATTCTCTGAACCATTCCCTTCTGCCCTTCCCACCCTATTAAAAGCTAAAGGCCTGGCAATTAGAATTGGTTGCAACTGATGCTGCTTAACTCTGCTCTCTCTTCCTTTCCAAGGGGGGGGTGGGGGGGGGGGGAGGGAAACCCCCAACCTCTATCACCCGTGCAGCTCCACTGTCCTATCTACCAGCCCATTCCCCTTCCTCCCAAACTTTCCGCCTAGTCTCTCACTTTCCCCATTACCTCGTCACACCGCCACGCTCTCCATTCCCCCAAAACCTCCGTGCTCTCCTTTTCCACCCAAATTCTCCCCTAGGCCCTTCCCCCTCCCACCTCCAATTTAACACTTTCAAAGCCTCCCCCAAAACGTCTGAAGTCCCTTCCTCATCCTTTCCCACCTCCTCACAACACCACTCTCAAGCGTCCAGTCCCTCCCACCACATGCCACCAGCCCCTTCCCCTTCGCACCCTCCGCCGCTCCCTCCCGAGCCCACCGCCCTCAATCCGGCGGGATCGCAGCCCCACTCCCACCTCGGCCGCGCCAACACCCCCGGCCCGGCACGGCCCTTGTTTACGCCCCTCCCCGCGCCCACTCCCCCGCCTCGCCCCTGCCCTCTCCCACAGTTGCCACCTCCCCCGCACGCCCCCTCGGCCGCTCCCCTCCCCCACCTCGCAGCGTCCCGTCACCTCCCTCTCTCGAGGTTCTCGGGCTGGACGTCGCCTCCGCCTCCCCCTCCACTTTCCTTCCCCAAGCCCTCCGCGGCCCCGCCCGGCCCCGCCCCGTCCCGCTCGCCTCCCCCTCCCCACTCCGCCGCCCCGCCGCCTCACTCTCGGCTCAGGCTCGGCGTCGCCATGTTGGATCCATCCGCGCCGCCCTCCCGTCCCGTCGCACGCCGCCGCATCCGGGCTCCAGCCGCTGCCGCTGCCGCCGCCGCCGCCGCCGCGGGCGTGGAGGGGGGGGCGGCCTCGTCCTGAGCAGCGCCTCCCGGAACCTGGCCGGTTAGCAGCGGCTTCCAAACCATAGTGAGGCTTGAGCCGGGGTGGCCATGCTAGGTGAGGGCAGCCTGGCAGCGGCATTAACCGGGGCGTGGATAGCTTCACTTTGGGAGGAGAGACTAGAGACTGGTAGCCATCTTGCTTTGGGGCAAGCGGGCACCGCAGGTTCTTCCTGACGGCGGCTTCAGGGCCCTAAGTGAGGAAGTGAGGATTGTATTCTCGAGTATGAGAACATTGGGGGCGCCAGAGCTGGCTGGTGTCGACTTCAAGACCCATCGAAAGACTGGGACTAGCAGCCATGACTCATAAGGGCGGAATATTGCAAGGGTCGGACTGCCCCGCGAACTTCGGGAAAGGTTCACGATCGGGATTTGACCTTTGCCTTGGACTTCCGGTAAATCCGGACGTTCCGTAAACCTTAGTCCGGAGCTGAAAGCGCAGCCCAGATGCTCCTCGGGTTTCATTCTTTGAGCATTTGCCTTTTAAGCACCCGCTTCCTGAAGGAAGTGGTCGCCTGAGCCGAATCCTGGACTGGTGGGAAATGGGGCTGGGGGCCCGGGTACGTTTTGGAGCTGTCAGCAGCCTGTTGGTTAAAGGAGAGGTAATAAATGAGGCCCGTGAGAATGGGAGGGACCGATTACGCAAGGCCTTGTAAATTAGTTGATTTTATCCGAAGGGCAACGAATAGGCTTAAAGAGCTTGGCTGAGAAGTGAACAATTGTATTTGCGTTTGTAAAAGATCGCTGGTTGCAGTGGGGAGAATGGATAGGAGGGAACGAAGTTAGAGGCCAGAACAATTGGGAAGCTCTTCTCCAGGCAAGAGACGGCAGTGGTCTGACCTAGAGGAGGGAGACTGAGGATGGAAAAGAACATCAGAAATGGGAATGAGGCAGAGGTTATTTCCCAGTATTCTGAGTTGGGTAACCGGGGGAAAATTATGCCATTTTCTCTTTGGTTTGGGGGAAGAGAATGAGTTTAGGTGCCTGTGGATGGATATCCATCCATTAGTTGAACATTAGATCATGTGGGTTGGAAACCCAAAAGTTTGAGGTGTGTGCGCGAGCGAACGTGTGAATACAGTTAGGTGTTGAAGCCATGGAATTGGATACGGCCTAGAGAGGAGTATCTGCATCTGGAGAATGAGATGAGGGAAGAAAACAGAAAAAGGGACACTGAGAAGGAGCAGACAGAAGGGAAAGAAGTAATCCAGGAGTGAAGTACCAGGGAAACTGGTCAAGGTGTTAAAGGTAACAGATTAGGTAAGGTATGTACTACAATGTGTCCATTGGGTATTGCGAAAGGAAGTCCTTTGGTAATTTTAGAGAAAGTTGTTTTCAGAGATACGGTGGGATAGAAACCAGAGTGAGGTAAACTGAATATCTGGAAACAGACAACGTATAAGAGTTTTCTCGTGGTGTTGACTGTAAAAAAGAGGCTAGAGGTAGGGTGTAGCATGAGGCAGGATTCCAAAGAAAGGGAAGGATTTTTAGATGCCTGTGGGACAACCAGACCTACTGTACCAATGGCAATTGAATACACAGATCTAAATGTAGGAAAATTAAATGGAAATTATTAAATGAAAAAAAGCATGAGTAGAAGAATACATATGGCACGTTTACACAAGCATTTAAAAATTAACCATGGGGGCGCCTGGATGGCTCAGTCGGTTAAGGGTCTG
Organism: Callorhinus ursinus; assembly: GCF_003265705.2. NCBI lineage: Eukaryota > Metazoa > Chordata > Mammalia > Carnivora > Otariidae > Callorhinus > Callorhinus ursinus. The sequence continues at coordinate 2,807,288 of NW_027397150.1, forward strand.
CCTTCTGTTCAGGTCGTGATCCCAGGGTCCTGGGATCGAATCCCATGCTCGCTCGCTCGCTCTCTTTCTCGTGCCCTCTCAAATAAGTTTTTTTTTATTTTTTTATTTTATTTTTTTAAAGATTTTATTTATTTATTTGAGAGAGAGAGAATGAGAGATAGCACAAGAGGGAAGGGGGTCAGAGGGAGAAGCAGACTCCCTGCTGAGCAGGGAGCCCGATGTGGGACTCTATCCCGGGACTCCAGGATCATGACCTGAGCCGAAGGCAGTCGCCTAACCAACTGAGCCACCCAGGCGCCCCAAATAAGATTTTTTTTTTAAAGGTTTATTTGAGAGAGCGAGAATGAGAGAGAGAGAGTACATGAGAGGGGAGAGGGTCAGAGGGAGAAGCAGGCTCCTCGCCGAGCAGGGAGCCCGATGCGGGACCCGGGACTCCAGGATCATGACCTGAGCCGAAGGCCGTCGCTTAACCAACTGAGCCACCCAGCGCCCTAAATAAGATTTTTTTTTTAAAAAGTAACCATGAAGAGTGGGTCTGAGAAGGATGAAATTTCTACTTTTTATTTTAGATCCATCTTTACTGTGTGGATTTGTTTTACTATGTACATATATTACTTTTATAGAAAACTACTTTTTTAAAACTCCAGTGATGTATAGGCCAGAAATTCTGAATCATGAACATTTCAGTGGCAGTTGAAGCCATAGATTTGGGCAAACTCCAGAGAACAGCAGAGGGCTAAGAAGAGTGCTCTGGGGGAATTCCAACATTTGTAGTACGCAAAGAAGAGCCCTTGGAGAATCTTTGAAAAGAACAGCCAATGAAAAGGAATAAAAATTAGGTGATGATTCTTATAGAATCTGAAGGAAGAGAGTGTTTCTTTTTTCCTTTTTTTAAACTAATTTATTTATTTATAAATTTGAGAGAGAGAGCATGAGCAAGAGGAGGGACAGAGGGAGAGGAAGAAGCAGACTCCCTGCTGAGCACAGAGTCTCATGGGGCTCCCTGGGATCGTGACCTGAGCCGAAGGCAGAAGCTTAACTGACTGAGCCACCCAGGTGCCCCTTTTTCTTTTCTTTTCTTTTTTTTTTTAAAGATACTATTTATTTATTTGAGAGAGGAATAGGGAGAAGCAGACTCCCCGCTGAGCAGGGAGCCCGATGCCAGCTTTGAGGCTCGATCCCAGGACCCTGGGATCATGACCTGAGCCAAAGGCAGATGCTTAACCGACTGAGCCACCTAGGCGCCCAGGAAGAGAGTGTTTCAAGAGGATCAGAGTTGTCCCCAGAAAGGCAGCTAACAGGAAAGGTGATTTTAGCTCCAGACCTAATTTTCCTGGAAGCTTGGTACAAAGGTCAAATCCAGATCATGAACCTTACCCCCAGATAATATGTGGAATTTGATCCCTGTGCTGTTCCACCCTTAACGCATCATGGCTGCCAGTCCCCGTCTTTCAAGGGGCCTTGAAGCCCACTCTGGCGCCACCAGTGCTGCCTCTCCCGTTCCTTACTATGGCCCTGAAGCTGCTATCAAGGAAAACCTGGGGGCGACTGGGTGGTTCAGTCAGTTGAGGTCAGGTCATCATCTCAGGTCCTAGGATCGAGTCCCTCATCGGGCTCCCTGCTCAACGGGGAGTCTGCTTCTCCCTCTCCCTCTCTCCCTGCTTGTGCTCTCTCTCTCTCTCTCCCAAATAAATAAATAAAATCTTAAAAAAAAACCAAAACCTGTGTGGGGGTGCCTGGCTGGCCCAATGGGTAGAGTATGCAGCTCTTAATCTCAAGATTGTGAGTTCAAGCCCCACATTGGGTATAAAGATTACTTGAAAAAATAAAAGAATAAATTGGAGGTGGATTATCTCTTTAAAAAGAAAGAAAGAAAGAAGGGGGAAAAACCTGTGTTGCCAGAAATGGTGAAGATAAGGAATTGAAAGTAGGAGTAGGGGTTGGAGTTGAGACGGTCAAGCGGTAACTAGGGGGAAAAAATATAAATAAAAATAAACTCATTAAAAGAAAAGAAATAACGGGGCGCCTGGGTGGCTCAGTTGGTTAAGCGACTGCCTTCGGCTCAGGTCATGATCCTGGCGTCCCGGGATCGAGTCCCACATCGGGCTCCCTGCTCGGCGGGGAGTCTGCTTCTCCCTTTGACCCTCTTCCCTCTCATGCTCTCTATCTCTCATTCTCTCTCTCTCTCAAATAAATAAATAAAATCTTTAAAAAAAAAAAAAGAAAGAAAGAAAAGAAATAACTAGGAGTCACATGGATTTTCCTAAAACCACCCAGAATGAGGGGAAGAGCTGGCTGAGAGGTTAATGAATAAGGTGCTGATGTCAACAAGCACGAGGGCTAAAGGGCCATAGAGCCAGTGGCATCAGCTTCAAGGAGGAACGAGTTTTTGCAAGAAAATGAAAGCACAGTCGTCTGAAGATGAACAGCCTCTGCTTTAGAAGGTTGCTTCCGTTAGACAAAGTCAAAATTTCTACCCCACTCATTTTCCCTGAGCCCACGGGGAACTCTGTTCCTTTGTACGCACCCTCCTGTATATCCTCATTTTCTTCACAGAATGCTCCCTGGCTTTTCCTAGAGGAAGACTCATCAGGGCAGAGGTAACTGTGCTGTTCCTTTACATCAGCTCCTGTCCCTTCCTTGGAGCCTCAGCAGAGAAATCGTCCCTCCAACTTTCCAACACTGGCCCCTTCAGCTTGACCCCAATTCCCTTCCTCTTCTGCTTCTCAACACTATTCCCACAGCTGCCTCTTCCTTCGGTGGAGTCTTTACCGTGACAGCGCTCAGCTACCTTTCACGTACTCCCATTTCCCCTATGTCCTCCCCTATAGTTCGTAACTCACTAATGCTCAGTGATTAGGAAAGCATTTTTTCTGAACTTAGAAAAATCTATCACTTCTTATTGGTCCTATTTTCCCCCCTCCGGGTCGGCACAGTACAGCTTGTATATCAGTGCTCCAGATAGCTACCATGTCCCCACTAAATGTTTTTTTTTCCGAATCAATGATCATACCAATTCAAATAGTAGATGTCATATCTTTGTTTATCTGAATACTCTGTTAAGACCGCTTGTCGCCGTCCGTGCTGTTCCCCAGCTCTGCCAAAATTAAAATCTTTTCAAACTAGACATTCCCTTAAAGAAGCCTCCACTGTTAACAACCCACTGTTGTAAGTATCCTCTTGACTCTTCCAGGGCCATTCTGATTCCTGTATCCCTGTCCCCTTTACTCTTGAACTTTATCCTATAGTGACTCCCCGACCTGACAGTTCTCTCCAGTTCTTGGGTCCCCCTTAACTGCAGGCTGTTCCTGTTACTCATTTTCACCCAGCATCTTGCTAGCTCCAAACTTCGTTTGAGCTTCAAACCTAAGTATAAGCCCTTCACTAGAATTCCAATGTCTCCTGGCTCCTGAATAGAAGAGGAAGGACCACAGTCACTGAGTCCTAGTGATCTGTCTAAAAATCTCCTTAGTCTGTTCCCTTTTCTTCGTTCCCCTGCTCTGACTTTCACCAATAGGACTTTGGGCAAATTCCTTAATTTCTCTGAGCTTTTCTCATCTGTAAAGGGCAAAGATAACATCCACCCCATAGGTCATTGTTTTAATGATTATATTAAATTAGCATATGAGATGTTAGCATACGGCCTAGCCCATTGTAAGTGCTCTAAAAGTGTTACCTAATATTTATGCATTACGCTTTTCACCGGGTTTCAGAAATTTCCAAGGTTCTTTATCATCGCTCTCTGCTGCCCCCACGGGGATAACTTTTTCTGAGTCACTGGGTATCCTGCAGGCCCTGCCTCAAAACAGCCCTGTTACACCAACCTCACCAGCTAATTAAGAGAATCAGTTCTTTGGTTGTTTGTTCAAATGAAAATGCTTCTGTATTCCAGCCCATTCGCTGTCTTTTTAAAAGAATGTGTCAGGAAACCTGTGTGTTTCTGAAATCAAGACATACTGTCTGACATTTTCCTAGTTTCGTTAATTTAGTAACACTGGCAGGTGCACCTGGGTGGCATCAGTTGGTTAAGCATCTGCCTTTGGCTTGGGTCATGATCTTGGGGTGCTGGGATCGAGCCCCACATCGGGTTCCCTGCTCAGCGGGGAGCTTGCTTCTCCCTCTCCCTCTACCCCTCCCTCCCACTCTTGCTCTGGCTCGTGCTCTCAAATAAATATATTTTTTAAGACTTTTTTTTATTCATTTGAGATAGAGCGAGAGCACAAGCAGGATGGAGGGACAGAGGGAGAGGGAGAAGCACCCCGAGATCATGACCCGAGCTGAAGGCAGATGCTTAACTGATTGATGTCACCCAGGCACCCCAATAAATAAAATATTTTTTTAAAAAAGAAAGATTTGGTACAGCTGGGTGGCTCAGTCAGTTAAGCATCCAACTCTTGGTTTTGGCTTAGGTCATGATCTCATGGGTTGCGGGACTGAGTCCCACAGCTGGCAGGCTTCCTGCTCAGTGGGGAGTTGGCCTGAAAGATTATTTCCCTCTGCCCTTCCTCCCACTTGCGTTCTCTCTCTCTCTTTCTCTCTCAAAGTAAATTGTATTTAAACAATCTAGTAACAGTGGCAAGGAAAGTCATTCAGTCATTTACTTAATAAGTGTATGGTAACCATCTACTAATGTCAGATGCTGTGATAGGCATATAGGAGAGGATACACAGTGGTGAACAAAACAGACATGTCTTCACGGAGCTCACTAAGGAAAGAAAAATATTGTAAATTGAGATAGGTGCTATGAAGAAAAAGAACAGAATGCTATGACAGACAGAAAAATAAGTGATCAGGGAAAGTCTCGTTGAGGAGGTGACATGGAAACAGACCAGAAGGCTAAGATGAAGCCAGCCATCTTGCAGAGAATGGGGAGGAGTATCCTAGGCTGAGGACACCTGCAAAAGGTCCAAAGGCAAGAAATAATCCTGCACCCTGGGAGCCTGGATCACTGTAGGCATCTGGGGATCACAGCCTTCATTGTTTGTAAATCATTCTTTAATAACTCCTCTATAATTTTACTAAGAATAATCTGTTCTTTTAGTTTCCAGAGTTCACCATCTAGAATTTCCCTCTTTTTGAAAATGTGGACATTTGGGGCGCCTGGGTGGCTCAGTCATGAAATGTCTGCCTTCCGCTCAGGTCATGATCCAGGGTCCTGGGATTGAGCCCCGCGTCGGGCTCCCTGCTCGGCGGGAAGCCTGCTTCTCCCTCTCCCCCTCCCCCTGCTTGTGTTCCCTCTCTCACTGTGTCTCTCTCTATCAAATAAATAAAATCTTTTAAAAAAAGAAAAAAAACTGTGGACATTTGCTGTATTGTGAGTTCTTTAGATTATATAAAGGGGACACAATTTCACTTACATAATACTTCTGATTTCTAGAATACCATGTGTCCAGGGCCTGAACTCATTTAAAAATGCTAAGAATCCTGTTACTATTTTAGTTTATCATTAATGAACTTATAACTAATAAATTTTCCTCCTCATATTTCATCATTTCTTCATGTTTCAAGCTATAGCTATTGATATACAGTTTTATATAGCTAAAATAATAATGTAATTAGCTTTATTGCAGATGATGTCTTATTTACCTAGACAACTCATGAGAATCCACTTTAAAATTACTACAAATAATAGAATTGGGCGCCTGGGTGGCTCAGTTGGTTGGGCGACTGCCTTCGGCTCAGGTCATGATCCTGGAGTCCCGGGATCGAGTCCCGCATCGGACTCCCTGCTCAGCGGGGAGTCTGCTTCTCCCTCTGACCCTCACCCCTCTCATGCTCTCTCTCGCTCTCTCATTCTCTCTCTCAAGTAAATAAATAAAATCTTTAAAAAAAATTTTAAAAAATAGTAGAATTTAGTTAAGTGGGAAAAAAGTAACATGCAGAAATAAATATCCTTTATATATATAAACAGTAAGTTAAAGATGTAATTAAAGAAAAGACTCCATAGCAACAAAACAGATAAAATGCCTAGGAATAACCTTAACAAGAATGTGCAGGATCTGTCTGAATTTTAAAATGCTACCCACATAAAAGAAAACTTGAACAAATGGAAAGTAACATCATGTTCTTGGATAGAGAGAATGAATATATAATGATGTCACTTTCCCAAAGTTGTCTATAAATTTAATATCTGTAGAAAAATATTGGCAGGATTTTTTTAAAGCAATTTTTAAAGATTTTATTTATTTGAGAGAGAGCACAAGCTGGGGGGGGGGGCGGAGGCAGAGGGAGAGAGAGACAAGCAGGCTCCCCGCTGAACAGGGAGCCCCATGCGGGGCTTGATCCCAGGACCCTGAGACCATGGCCTAAGCCAAAGGCAGATGCTTAACCAACTGAATCATGAAGGCGCTCCTTGGCAGAATTTTTAAAAATAAAACAAGCTTATTTTAAGTTCACATGGAGAAATAAAGAAGAATTGAAAGGAAAATCCTGGGAAAGAAAAGGAACGAATAGAAACTAGCCCAACCAGATAGAAAAAATGTATTACAAAGCTACAATATTAAAACAATGGGAAAACACCCTATGGACAACTTGATGGAACAGAATAGAAGTGAAAAGACCTAAATACATACAGAAATTTTGTATTGATAAAGGTGTCACCTTAGATCAGTGGAAAGAATTTGTGTTACTTAATATGTGGTGTTAGGACAAGTTAATCAACATCTAGGGGGAAAATGTTGGATCTCTATGTCATACTCTTCACCAAAATTAATTCCATATACATTAATAGCCAATCACAATTAATGTAAAATACTAGAAACTAAAACATAAGGGCACAAAAATGTTGAAAGTAAAACAATGGCAAAAGATCCACCATGCAAACAGAAACCAAAAGAAAATTATGTAATAACAGATAAAGTAGATTTCAAGGCAAAAACAGTACTAGAAATAAAGGGCATTTCATATCAATAAATTCAACTTACCAGAAAGCTGTAAATTTGTATGTATTTAATAATCTCAAATTATGTAGAGGAACAGAGCTACAAGGAAAAAAGTAGACAAATTTACAGTCATGATAGGATATTGAACATACCTCACTGTAAAGAGCGTCCCTTAACTGATAGAGAATATTTCTTTAAAAAAAGGGGGGTTTGCCTGGGTGGCTCAGTCATTAAGCCTCTGCCTTTGGCTCAGGTCAAGGTCCCAGAGTCCTGGGATGGAGCCCCGCATTGGGCTCCCTGCTCCGTGGGAAGCCTGCTTCTCCCTCTCCCACTCCCCCTGCTTGTGTTCCCTCTCTCGCTGTGTCTCTCTCTCTCTCAAATTAATAAATTTTTTAAAAAAATCTTTTAAAAAAAAGATTTAGGGACGCCTGGGTGGCTCAGTCGTTAAGCGTCTGCCTTTGGCTCAGGTCATGAGCCCAGGGTCCCGGGACCTTGCCCCGCATCGGGCTCCCTGCTCCGCAGGAGGCCTGCTTCTCCCTCTCCCATTCCCCCTGCTTGTGTTCCCTCTCTCACTATCTCTCTCTCTGTCAAATAAATAAATAAAATCTTTAAAAAATTAAAAAAAAGATTTATTTTAGAATCAATAGACCAAAAAAATCAGTAAGGATATAAAAAACTTAAATAATATGAGCAGCAAGTTGAATTCAGCAAGCATATATAGTTCGCTATACCCAACAACTGCAAATTACAAATTATTTTCTTTGTCATTTGTTTGTTTCAAGTTTTTATTCAAATTCCAGTTAGTAAACATATAGTGTAATATTGGTTTCAGGAGTAGAATTTAGTGGTTCATCACTTAACATATAACACCCAGTGCTCATCACAGCTGCCTTCTTAATACCCATCACCCACTTAGCCCATCCCCCACCCTACAAATTATTTTCAAGCACATTTGGGACATTTTAAAAACTGACATATTGTGCTATAGAGCAAATTTCAACAAATTTCAAAGGATTGAAAATATACAGTGTTTCTTGTTCTCATTACAGTTAAGCTAGAAATCGGTGACAAGGTGACTAGAAAGTCTATTTAGAAATTATGAAATACACTTCTAAATAACCCCCCAAATTACAAATGAAGTCAGAGAAAAATTTGAACTGAATGATAATAAAAATACTATATGCCAAAACTTACGGGATGGGGCTAAAGCTATGTTTGTTTTGTTTGTTTGTTTTTAAGATTTTATTTATTTGAGAGAGAGAGAATGAGAGAGAGCACGAGAGGGAAGAGGGTCAGAGGGAGAAGCAGACTCCCCGCTGAGCAGGGAGCCTGATGTGGGACTCGATCCCAGGACTCCAGGATCATGACCTGAGCCGAAGGCAGACACTTAACCACCTGAGCCACCCAGGCGCCCTAAAGCTATGTTTTAACAAGAAAATATGTAGTCTTAAGTGCACGTATTAGGATAAAAGAAAAGCCGAAAATGCATGAGCCTTGCATTATCTCAAGAACCGAGAACAGTAAATTAAACCCAAAGAGAGTAGAAGAAAGAAAGTGTGCACACAGAGATGTCTGGAAGGATATATACTCAAAATGATATCAGTTTTTAATCTCTTGGGGTAGGATTTTTAATTTCATTTTCCTATATCATTTAAGTAAGGTACAATAAACAAAGCCATTTTCATTTTAGGAAAAAAAGTAGTAGAGGAAAACATGGGATAATCTTTTTGTTGTTATTGTTGATGTAGTCTGTACACCCAACGTGGGGCTTGAACTCAACAATCCTGAGATCAAGGGCTGCTAACTCTAAACACTGAGCCAGCCAAGTGCCCCGAGGGTAACTTTTATAAGATAATCTAGACTGTTGTGGTGACATACCAGAAGCTGTAAGTAAAAAGACTGATTAACTCAGGGCGCCTGGGTGGCTCAGATGGTTAAGTGTCTGCCTTCGGCTCAGGTCATGATCCCAGGGTCCTGGGATCAAGTCCCGCATCGGGCTCCCTGCTCCTTGGGAGCCTGCTTCTCTCTCTCTCTCTCTCTCTCTCTCTCTGCCTGAATAAATAAATAAAATCTTAAAAAAAAAGTTAAAAAAAAAAGACTGATTAACTCAACCTCATATGTGAAAAATGTATACATGGTTAGAGATATTGTGAAAGAGTGCCAGGGTGGCTCAGTCGGTTAAGTGTAGGACTCTTGGTTTCAGCTCGGGTCATGATCTCAGGGTTCTGGGAGCCTGTGTCTGTCTGGCTCCCTGCTCAGTGGGGAGTCGGCTTCTTCCTCTCCCTCTGCGCTTGTGTGCTCTCTCTCTCTCAAATAAATAAATAAATAAATAAATATTTTAAAAATACTGTGAAGAAAAACAAAGACTGATAATAAACAGGGAAGATTATTTATAACTCATCACAAATGTCTAATTGCTTTGATACAATGACAACAAACCCTCACACAAATCACTAAGAAAAAAATGAATAGTAATTTTAAAAAGGCGAAAGATGTAAGAATTTATAGAAAAGGAAAAAGAAAATACAAATGAATGCTAAACCTCAGAAGACATTTAGCCGGGGGGCCTCGCTGGCTCAGTTAGTAGAACATGTGACCCTTGATCTCAAGATCCTGAGTTCAAGCCCCAGGTTGGGCACAGAGCTTACTTACTTAAAAAAAAAAAATTAAAAAATTAAAAAATTAAAAAAAACACAACTATCTTGAAATTCCACTTCTTCAATTAAGGAATTGGCAAAAACAACTGATTTGTTTTGGAGGAAACCTTGATATTTCATTTATTGCCAATGGTAATACAAATTGGTTTAATCTTTATGGAGGGCAATTTGGCAATATTTAATAAAATTTAAAATGCACATATCTTTTGAGGCAATAGTTCCATATCTGCGTATTTATTGCAATGTACAAAATGGTGGGTGGACAAACCTATTAACTGCAGAACTGCTTGTAATAACAAAAACCTGAACACAATCTAAATATCTATTCACTAGGGTCTGGTTGAATAAATTATGGTAGATCCCTACAGTGGAGTGTATCTACTACAGAAGAAGAGGGGGAAAGAGAGAAGGAAAAGAAAAATGAGATAGTGTTATAAGCATTAACATGGAACAGCCTCCAAGATATATTATTTAGCGTGGGGCACCTGGGTGGCTCAGTCGTTAAGTGTCTGCCTTTGGCTCGGGTTGTGATCCCAGGGTCCTGGGATTGAGCCCCGCATCGGGCTCCCCGCTCCGCGGGAAGCTGCTTCTCCCTCTCCCACTCCCCCCTGCTTGTGTTCCCTCTCTTGCTGTGTCTCTCTCTGTCAAATAAATAAATAAAATCTTTTTTTTTTAAGATACATTATTCAGTGAGAAAAGGAAAGTGCAGAAATGTGTATGGTGTGCTCCCATTTGTGTAAAAAGTTTAAAATACATATGTGTGTGTGTAGATATTGGTAAGTGCATAGAATATATCTGGAAGGATATACAAAAAAACTAGCTGGAGGAGAGGGGCCCTGGAGAAGGGAACTAAACAGCTAAGGAATGGGGTAAGAGGGAGACTTAACATTTGACTCTATACCCTTTTGTACCTTTTGAATTTTGAGCAGGTACATGGGTTAGCTATTCAAAAGCAAATATTTTAGGGGTGCCTAGGTAGTGCCCGACTCTTGGTTTTGGCTGGAGTCATGGTCTGGGAGTCCTGAGATGGAATCCCACATCGGGATCCACGCTCAGTGTGGAGTCTGCTTATGACTCTCCCTTTCTCTCTGTCCCTCCCCCCCACAACCAGCACTCTCTCTCAAATAAATAATCTTTTAAAAAAAGGGGGGGTGTGCCTGGGTGGCTCAGTTGGTTAAGCATCTGACTTTGGCTCAGGTCATGACCTCAGGGTCCTGGAATTGAGCCCCCCCACCCCCGCCCTTGAGGTCCCCGCTCTGCAGGGAGTCTACTTCTCCCTCTCCCTATGCCCCTCCCCTCATTCATGCATGTGTGTGTGTGCGCGCGCGCATGCGCGCGCGCGCCCGCTCTCTCTCTCAAATAAGCAGAATCTTTTAAAAACATTTTAGGGGCGCCTGGGTGGCTTAGTCATTGGGTGTCTGCCTTCGGCTCAGGTCATGATCTCAGGGTCTTGGGATCGAGCCCCACGTTGGGCTCCCTGCTCGGCGGGAAGCCTGCTTCTCCCTCTCCCACTCCCCCTGCTTGTGTTCCCTCTCTCACTGTCTCTCTCTCTCTCTCTCTGTCAAATAAATAAATAAAATATTTTTTTAAAACATTAAAAAAATAGGGGGGCCTGAGTGGCTCAGTCGGCTAAGCATCTGCCTTTGGCTGAGGTCTTGATCCAGGGGTCCTGGGATTGAGCCCCACGTTGGGCTCTCTGTCCAGGAGAGAGTCTGCTTCTCCCTCTGCCTGCCACTGCACCTGCTTGTGCTCTCTCTGTCAAATAAGTAAATAAAATCTTTAAAAAAATTTTTAAATAGAAATAAATAAAAGCAAATATTTTAAAACCACATGTATGTAAAATTTTGTGTTCTGATATATTTATTTCACAAGTATTTTCATATAGCATATGGCATAGAATTTATATAATATTAATGGTTTTTAGGAGCATTTTCCCCCTTCTGTTATAAATAATGATCTGGATATTTGCTATTAATGTGATATTTTCTCATGCCTTCCTGCCTTACCTGTGCTGTCTGCCTAGAATGCCATACTTCCCCTGCTCTCCTTGTACTCATCTTGAGAGTTCTGGTTCGAATGCCATCAGCCTTACCCTATTCTCTCAGGCATTGTTACTCAGACAGTACTTTGTATATTTCCAGAACAGAGATTTATTTTATGATTGTCTGCATATTAGTTTCTCCTCCCCAAAGACTATGTCTTTTCATCTTTGTTAACCAAATCCTCTGGCACCCCAACCCTTGCCCAGATCTTACTAGCTAGTAGGTAGAAGTGAAGTCACATGAACAGTTAAACTCAAAGTCCATAGTTCCAAAGTTCCTGTGAGTCCCCATTTCAGCCCATTTCAGGGAAGAGGTTGGTTGTCTCATATACGTGCCTGCCGTTCTGCAATGCTTGGCTCAGAACCACCAGATTCTCTTTGTGTTTCCAGGAGCCCAGGTTTATTACTGAGAGCTGTCTGCTCTTTTGGAGTCATCAGTAACCCCTTGCCACCACCTCCAATTCCTCATATCCCAGTTGTTAATTTTATTTTGGCCTGGAAATGGTAGAAGGACATATCTGTTGGTTAAAGATGTGATCTCTAGAGCTAGACTATCCAGGATTTAATTCCAGTTCGAAAAAAGCCCTATATGACATAGTCCATTTACTGACTATGTCATATAGGGCTTTTTTCATTGAGCCTGAGTGTGCCTCAGTTTCTTCAAATGTAAATGAGGATAATGAGAATACTTTCCTTAAGGTTGTTGCCAGATTTAAATGCTTAAATGCTTGGGACATTTGCAAAATGCTTAGGACAGTGCCTAGCATATAGTAAGCACTGTATAAATGTTAGTTATTATCATTCTCTTTACCCAGTGCTTCTAAGTACAGACCCAATTTCCTGCAGCATAACAGAGACCAAGTTATGATTTACAATAATTCTTTGCTGAAGAATCAAGAATAATTAAAGTCAGTAACAGAGAAAAATTTCCAAAATTGTCCATCTACACTGATTCTCTTTAGGGTGGCTCCCTCTCTGTAATAAAGCCAGCATTTCCCTCACCATTCTTTTTTTTTTTTTAAGATTTATTTATTTATTTGAGAGAGCGAGAAAGAGAAGGAGTGTACATGAGAGGGGGGAGGGTCAGAGGGAGAAGCAGACTACCTGCTGAGCAGGGAGCCCGATGGGGGACTCGATCCCAGGACTCCAGGATCATGACCTGAGCCGAAGGCAGTCACTTAACCAACTGACCCACCCAGGAGCCCTCCCTCACCATTCTGAGGTATCTTCCTGCATATTGGAGTCTGGACCAACCCCTTAAAGACCAGAATGGGGAAAGATTTCAATTTCTTCCCTAATCCAAGATTTACTTCTCCTTTTGTCCCAGGAGCTACCTTTTCCTATGATGACTGACCATGGGACTTTCAACTACTTTCAAGGGCTCTCCCATATACCCAACTGTACTATCCCATTAAAATAATGATCTGACATCAGTGCATTTTCTAGAATTGAGTTATCCAATCAATACTGTTCAATTCCTTTTTGTAGCTGTTTTAGGATAATTTCCATGAGGGCAAGGACTCTGCCTGCCTTGTGCACTACTGTGTTCCCAGTGCCTGGATGTAGTAGGGATTCCATAAACATTTGCTCATGAATGAGTTCCTTTGAAAAAAGAAGTTCAGGGGTGCCTGGTTGGCTCAGTTAGTTAAGCATCTGCCTTCCGCTTCGGTCATGATCCCTGGGATTGAGCCCTGCATCAGGCTCCCTGCTCAGAGGGAAACCTGTTTCTCCCTCTCCCATTCCCCCTATTTGTGTTCCCTCTCTAGCTGTGTCTCTCTCTGTCAAATAAATGAATAGAATCTTTAAAAAAAAAAAAATGTCGCATGCTCTACCAACTGAGCCAGCCAGGTACCCCAGATTTTTATTTTAAAAATATTGGTTGAGCCCTTACTTTGTGCTAGGCCTTACAGTATTACATTTTAGAAATACAGCAGTGAACAAGATAGACACATGGTCTCTACCTTGAGCTTCAAGTCTTTCAAGACAATTAAACAATTAACAAAGTGTGATGTGTCATTAACATAGGGAAGTATGCTAAGGACTAGAGGTCTGCCTGCATTTGAGTAAGGGCAGCTCTGCATTGACCATTTTTGTATTTTGAGATTCCAAGTCAAGATTTTCTTTTCTTTTCTTTTCTTTTTTTAAGATTTTATTTATTTATTTGACAGAGAGAGAGATAGCGAGAGCAGGAACACAAGCAGGGGGAGTGGGAGAGGGAGAAGCAGGCTCCCCGCAGAGCAGGGAGCCCGATGCGGGACTCAATCCCAGGACCCTGGGATCATGACCTGAGCCGAAGGCAGACGCTTAACGACTGAGCCACCCAGGCGCCCCAAGTCAAGATTTTCTTTGTAAATTTTCTCCACTACTATAGAAAGCTTGAAAATTCTTGCCATATATTTAATCTGAGTTTCATTCTGACAGCCTATTATGTGAGTGAATGAATGGACACTGCATATATAGTTATAACCCTGTAAGCATTACTATCCTCCTTTTATACATGAGAAAATACTCTCCAAAATCTTTTTCCCCCAACTGTATTGAGGAGTAATTGACAAATATAATTGTATATATTTAAAGTGATGATTCAATATGCATGTATGTGTATATATCATAAACATATATGCATGATGATCATAAATACATATACATTGTACAATGATTACCAAGATGAAGATAATTAACACATGCTTCATATAGTTGACTCACATTGTTAATTCTTTTTTTGTGTGTGTGAATGCTTAAGATCTACTCTCAGCAACTTTCAAATATACAATACCAGATTACTAACTATAGTTACCATGTTCTACATTAGATCCTCAGAATTTATTCTTTTTATTAGAAACTCTGCACCCTTTGACCTGTATTTCTCCATTGTTCCCTCACCCCATCTACAAAGTCTTGTGACAATTAAATAGAAAGCCTCATTCCAAATCTCTGTACTCTGTACCACCGCACAGTGCCCACACCCAAAAGTGAATAAATCTTTATTTCCCCTAGAAGAGCAGTCTCTAGTGAGATACTACAAAGCTTTGCCTTAGCTTTCTCCAGCATGTAAATTTTTAAAAAGATTGTATTTATTTATTTACTTGAGAGAGAATACAAGACGGGGAGGGAGAGGGACAAAGAGGGACAAGCAGACTTGGTGCCAAGCATGCACTTGATCCCACCACCAGGAGACCAAGGCTTGAGCAGAAACCAAGAGTTGGACCCCCAACCGAGGCCCCCAGGCGCCCCCCAACATGTAATGTTTTAAAGAAAGTAATATAGCATTCTAATAAAAGACAAAAACTACATTATCATTCTAATGAACACAGAAAAAGCATTTAGAAAAAAATCCAACATCCATTCATGATAAAAACCCTCAACACCAAGATAGAAAGGAACTTTCTTAACCTTACAAAGAGCATGTACAAAGAGCTTACAGCTAATATCATACTTAATGAAAAAAGATGATGCTTTCCCCCCTAAAACCAGAATAAGACGGGGATCTGTGCTCTCAAAACTTTTATTCAACATTGTACTGGAAGTTACAGCCATTAGAAATTAAGATATAGCATGCTTATAATTAAGACATAGTTTTGGGGCGCCTGGGTGGCTCAGATGGTTAAGCGTCTGCCTTCGGCTCAGGTCATGATCCCGGGGTCCTGGGATCGAGTCCCGCATCGGGTTCCCTGCTCCTTGGGAGCCTGCTTCTCCCTCTGCTTCTCTCTCTCTCTCCCTCTCTCTCTGTCTCTCATGAATAAATAAATAAAATCTTTAAAAAAAAAAAAAAGACACAGCTTTGTAGATGGACTATAGAATTTGATGATTAATAGAATCTGATCCAGAATTACTGCCACAGGCTGGAAGATTAAGGGAGTAAACATGAAATATAAATTAAAGCCAAAATTAGTGTGTTCAGGGTGAAAAAGCAACAGGAAGATACAAAATTCTGCAAAAGCATTAACAGGTACCTACTGCGTGCCATGCACTAGAATGCACTAGATTCCTCACTAGGTGATTTGATTCCACACCAAAAAAAATGTCTAGCCTAGACTAAGGCAACTTTTCCTGCGATCCCTAAACTCCTTTGACACTTATTAAGAATTCTCTAATTCGACTCTGTTAATTCTTCAGGATCGAGGCTGTCAAGTATACTTAAGATTTTCCATGGTTTGCAATAATTAGCACGAGTTTAATGCCCTTCTATTGGATGACCGCTTTGCTTCCACTACCTGAGCCAAACTACACAGAAGCTAAGGAAGGTTATTTACACATGTGAACAGCGCATTTCAGAAAGACAGTGCCCGGCACGGTGCCTAGAACAGCCTGAAAATCTAACAATTTTCCCAAGTTTGGGAAGGCGTCCAGGTTTTCTGAGATTACTTTTCTGAGCATGAGCGGAAGTCACCCTTTGGTGCTTTGGGCAGTCTGCGGTTTTTTTTTTTAAATGATAGGTGCTATATTAAGGAGCAATCAGCTTCATTCTGCGTTTCCCGTTGCACCCACAAGCAAGTGCCCAGGTGGCAAATTTGTCTTCGTTACAAGAAAATAAAGACCGCGCTCACAGAAGTCCTGAGGCAGCCCAACACCCCATCTTCCCATAGTAAAGCTGGCGGCCCCCTGACTACAGACTACAGGCAGTACCACTTCCGCGTTTTTCTTGCGCCCTCGTCCAACATGGCGGACGAGGCCACCCGGCGGGTGGTGTCCGAGATCCCGGTATTGAAGACTAACGCCGGACCTCGAGATCGTGAGTTGTGGGTGCAGCGACTCAAAGAGGAATATCAGTCTCTTATCCGGGTTAGTTGTGCTTCTGCGGCCGACCGCGTCGCAGAAGGGTTGCGGGTAATCAGGTGTTCTTAGGAATAGGCTCCGTGTGGAAGCCGCTTCCGGTTAGAAAATTTAACTCCCAGATTTCATAGAAGCTGGACGATTGTGGGGCTGGGGGAATTTAGGGAGGTATGTGGGGAGGAGGCAAAAGAAACTCTGTTTAGGTGCCCCATTGGGGCCGAAGCAGCAGTTATTTTAGGGATACGCCCTCCCGGAAGGTGACGTGTCCCTCTGGCTCCAGGTGTTTGCTCTCCTGGATGTAGGGGAGGTGGTCCAGAGGAATTCCTGGGGCTCTAAGTCCCAGTCCCTTCTCTCTGTTCCCTCTTTTACTCTTCCTGAGGGAGGAACACACGCTAGGGGTGAAAATTCAGGTAAGCGTTAGTTGCAGAGGGTTGAGGAGTTAAGATCACGTTAGGAGTGAACCATCTTCTCAGCAAATCTCCCTTCTGTGGAAAGAGAAGATAGTTTATCTTCCTTGCAGTGGTCTCTGCCTGTTTCAAAGGCCAGCAGCTCTCCTGACACACGTATTTATTTTCACTAAAACAAAAACAAAAAACACACATTTGTACACCTAGCACCTATGGACAGGATCCAAATCCGAATAAGGTGGAGCCTACTGAGATAGATGGAAACAAATCATTATAATAACATTAAGGGGAGGGAAAGGGAGAGATTGCTAGGATGTTTTGAGAGCAGACAACTCATCCACCTTGGGTCTGGTTGGGAAAGGCTTCATAGAAGAGGCAGTGCTTGAGCTGAACCTCAAAGGGTAAACATAAGTTAGCCTGATAAGCATGAGGATGAGAGAGGGGTGTTCACGGCAAAAGGAACAGCATGAGCAAAAGCATGGAAGTTACAAACAAATGGCATGGTGTGTATGAAGAAACGTAAGTTCAGAGTTGCTAAAGCATCAAGTCTATGGCAGGGAGTGATAAACAAGGCTTGAGAGATAGGCTTGAGTACTTGAATTTTATCTCTCGGAGGCACTGGGATGCCTTTGAAGTGTTTTAAGCTGAAGAGTAATCTGTTCAGATTGGATTTACACCAATCACAGTGAGTAGAGAGGAAAATAGAGGGCGCCTGGGTGGCTCAGTTGGTTAAGCAACTGCCTTCGGCTCAGGTCATGATCCTGGAGTCCCAGGATCGAGTCCCACATCGGCCTCCCCGCTCAGCGGGGAGTCTGCTTCTCCCTCTGACCCTCCCTCACTCATGTGCTCCCTCTCTCTCTCTGTCTCTCAAATAAATAAATAAAATCTTTAAAAAAAAAAAAAGGAAAATAGAACTAAAAGAGATAAGATTGAAGGCAGAAAACAAATTAGGAGGCTGTCATTAATCCAGGCAAAAGAAAGGTGATGATCTAAACTGGATAGTTTTAGAGAGGACAGAGAGAAGAGGTAGATTTGAAGAACCTTCAGACACCGTGAAGGATTGGTGGAGAGGAGAGGAGAGGGAGCATCAAGGATGATTCCCACGGTTTGGCTTCCATTACTGAGTGAAGGCTAATAGTGTCATCTGAGATTGATGCAGTGGAGAAATGGTCTGAAGAATGGGGGGAAATGCTGAGTTTGAGGTACCTGTGAAATGAAATTAGAAATTTCAGTATATAATTGGATATAGAATCCAAAGCTCTGAGAAATGGTCTGGATTAAAATAAAGATTTGGAAATCAACACCATGTGGGTACTAGTCAAAACCAGGACTATATGAGGTCCTCCGGGGAAGGAGTATACCATAAAATGAGTTGTGGGCTGAGGGCAGACACTATCAGAAGTGGGAAGAGAACCCAGACAATGTCATCAAGTATTTAGTCCTTGCTAAACTGAGTGGGACCCAACTGTTCTATTCTCTGCTCTGAGCAAGTCTTCTGCTTACCAGTGTAACTTTGTCTTCATCTTTGCTTATGTCAGAAAAGCTGGGTACATACTAAGAGAGAAAGTAATCACATGCTTTTCTTTTGAGGGAAGAGGGACTGCCTTTGGCCTCAACTTCCCTCTCAAAGACCTCATTCTCTGCTTTTAGTATGTGGAGAACAACAAGAATGCAGACAATGATTGGTTCCGACTGGAGTCCAACAAGGAAGGGACTCGGTAGGCAGACCCTCTTGGGAGTTTTGGGGGTGGGAATCTTACGTGGCTTGAGCATTTTAACGTCCCAGAGCCCACTGCCGGGCCTTCCCTGCCTCCTGTTAGCTGTCTCCACTCCCACAGCTCCAGAGTTCCCCAATTCCCATCCCATGAGTCTCCCAGAAGAACGGGCAGATTGGACTGAGGTTTGGTCTTTGTTATAGGTGGTTTGGGAAATGCTGGTACATCCATGACCTGCTCAAATATGAGTTTGACATTGAGTTTGACGTGAGTATGATGAAATGGGAAGTATGGAGGTTAGTGGAAGGGGAGGGATTAGGTGATTGTTAACAAGCTAACCTTTCTTGGAGGGACCAAAGAAAACTTTTAAAATGGGAGGGGAATGCTGAGGTTTGAAGGAAGCATAGATTACAGCTACTCATCTCCATATCCAGAATCCTGGTGTGTACATGCTTCTTGGCGGGGGTGGGGGGGTGGCATTGTCAAACATTTCAGTTCAACCAAGAAATGGGTATTGATTAGATTAGTTCATTTCTATCCTGCTATCCTGCTTCTGTTTCATTAAGGCCTTGTAATTTCTCCAGATTCCTATCACATATCCCACTACTGCTCCAGAAATTGCTGTCCCTGAACTGGATGGAAAAACCGCAAAGATGTACAGGTGGGACTCAATAGGAGATGGGAAAAGGGCAAAGGGGACTTAGGAGAGAACTCTGGGCCAGGAATTTTCCCAGAGTCAGCTTGCCTCAAGGGCCTCTAGGCCTCCCTCTGCCAAGTCTGGGCAAAGTACTTAGCTAACCTTGTGCTCAGTTCTGATCACTAGTAGTTATATTGTGCTTCCCAGAGGCCACTATGCTTTATGGTAAACTTTGCATGTCAACACCTTCTTCCTCTTGTCCCTCTCATAGGGGTGGCAAAATATGCCTAACTGATCACTTTAAGCCTTTGTGGGCCAGGAACGTGCCCAAGTTTGGACTAGCTCATCTTATGGCTCTGGGGGTAAGTTTGGGGTATTTGATATATAAGGGGAGGGGGAGGAATTAGGCACGGAGCAATATAAGAAAAGTAACTGAGAAGAAACAAGGAATGACAGTGTTTTCCTTGGGCATGTTCCCATAGAATCTCTCTGGGAAGGAGCTTCTGATGGAGCAAGAGGCATCGACCGGGTGGTAGTAATCTCACAGGGTCTCCCTTGTATTGCAGCTGGGTCCATGGCTGGCAGTGGAAATCCCCGATCTGATTCAGAAGGGCGTGATTCAGCATAAAGAGAAATGCAACCAATGAAGGATCAAGCCACTGAGGCAGGACAGAGGGACCTTTGATAGGCTACGTTCCTGCTTTCTGTGCATCACTCTTACTCGTCCAACTGCTTCCTCCCATACCCCTTCACCCATCATTGTTACTAAGTAGCTGCATCAGGCATTGCTGAAAAAAAGAAACAACAGCATTGCTACTGAATTTCTAAGGCTACACAGGAGGGGAAAGACTGGGGCTTTGGGGAACCAAAAGGCAATTTGTATCCCTTCCCCAGGTGGAGCAATGTGAGATCCAGGAAGGATGGGAGTGCTGAAAGTGGGTGCGTAGTCTTTTTGGTTTCTGGAGATAACTCATCAATAAAAGCTGCTTCCTCTGGTGGCCCGTGGTTCTCATTGGTGGCTGTGAAGAGCGGGTGAGCAGGCTAACACCCAAGACACATGTACAACTACATTAGTTTGGGTGGGAGGGGAAAATGGAGGAGGATGCTGTGGTCAGGAGCTGGGAAATGAAAGGAAATCTTGGACTGCTCTCCCTCCTGCTGAGATCGGCTTGCGGAGATCTGCTCGTGTCCTTTAGCGGGGTGCCTACTGCTTTGGTCTGCAAGATGCTTGAAGAATGGTTTTGCAGGACCAGCATTCCCCGCCCTGCAGGGATCTTCCCATCCCTATGTGGAGTGCTGGATGCTTCTCCGCTGGTCTGCGGGCTGGACCCAGGCATTGCAGCTTCCCACACTCGCACCCCTGCTGCCTGGGAAGGATCTGTGCTGCAATCCTGGAGGCCATACTACGATTATCAGATCTACAACCCTATGGTTTGGAGCGATGGTTTTAAAACAATTCAGGGCAGATCTGGGAACCCGCGGTCCTAAAGTTGGCTGCGTTTCCATGGTGTCGGCGGCGGAGCCAAGGGGGCGGGTTCACGCAAGCGCCGAGGAAGCAGGTGGGTGGATTCCGAGTGGGGGTGCGCAGGCGCTATGAGAGGCGGTGAAGCCGGTGGCCGGTGGCCGGGCGGGACCAACAAAGATGGCGGCGGCCCCTGCGGCGGGAGAGATCTGGGCAACAGCTGCGGCTAAAGCTGCAGCCCGGCCCTCGGGGGGGCTGCACGGGGGTAGTAGGGGGTGGCCCTGAGCTGGGGCTTGGCCCCGGCTGGCCTCCCCCGCCGCCTCACCGGGGGACAGGTACGGGCCGGGGCGCTATGGCGTGGGGGGGCCGCGGGAAGACTGCTCCGGACCCGAGAGGACGCCCTCCACAAAGGCAGGGCGCGGGGGGCCCGGCAGGCCTGGGGGAACTGGGCTGGAGGGACAGCATCCATGCACCGCAGGGAATACGCCGCTGGACCCCGTAGCCAATCAGCGGCCTCGGCCTTTCTGCCCTCGAGAGGGGCGGACCCGGCTGAAGCCCTGCTGTGGTGGGAGAGGTGCGGAGATCAGGGTCGGGAAGTCGTTCCTCCTCCCTCGCCGCCGCTGCCCCTGAGCCCGGACACCTCGTTGGAGCTCAGGGGTGGGGGAAGGGAGTGATTCGCAAATCACTCATTTAGTCTGCTTCATTTGCAGCCCGGAGGGACAGGGGTTTGAGGGTGGAATGCTGTCTTTTGGGTTGTTTTCCTGACATCCACACCCTCATTTGTCCAGAAATCCTGAGTTACCCAGGGCACATCCCACTTGATTAGCCAGGTGTGGGGGCCCTTGTCAAGAGCGGTTAGATTTTAAGGACTGCCGAGATAGAGACTATCATTGGCTTTTCAGTAAAGCTGTATTCTGCAGGAAGGGCGTGAGGAATTTATAAAGAATCAAAGCGGTGCGCTGCTATCATGCATTCATTTACTCAGTGGATACTAAGTATTTACTTTGTGTCAAACACTATGCTAGGTACTGGGGATACAGTGACTGATATGATAGACACAGTTCCTGCCCTCAGTGTATGTAGAAGCTAGAGCTAGTGTGGTAATGTAGGTTCCCTTCTCCCTCCACATTCAAATGCTGACCCTCTCTTCTCCTCCCAGGTCCAGCCCGTGGTGTCCACAATGCCCCAGGCCTCTGAGCACCGCCTGGGCCGGACCCGAGAGCCACCTGTTAATGTCCAGCCCCGAGTGGGATCCAAGCTACCATTTGCCCCAAGGGCCCGAAGCAAGGAGCGCCGAAACCCAGCCCCTGGGCCGAACCCCATGTTAAGACCTCTGCCTCCCCGGCCAGGTCCCCCTGAGGAACGGCTCAAGAAACTGGAGCTGGGACGGGGACGGACCTCAGGCCCTCGTCCCAGAGGACCCCTTCGGGCAGATCATGGAGTTCCCCTGCCTGGCTCACCACCCCCAACTGTGGCTCTGCCTCTCCCTTCCAGGACCAACCTAGCTCGTTCCAAGTCTGTGAGCAGTGGCGACTTGCGTCCTATGGGGATTGCCTTGGGAGGGCATCGTGGTACTGGAGAGCTAGGGGCTGCACTGAGCCGCTTGGCGCTCCGACCTGAGCCTCCCACTCTGAGACGTAGCGCCTCTCTCCGCCGCCTCGGGGGCTTTCCTGGTCCCCCCACTTTGCTCAGTATACGGACGGAGCCCCCTACTTCCCATGGCTCCTTCCACGTCATATCTGCCCGGCCCTCTGAGTCTTTCTACTCCGATGACAAAATGGTGAGGACTTGCCAGCACACGTGGCCTTTCATGCCCATGAAAGGGGCATGCCTCCAGCTTTCTTGCCATCACATGGCTTGCTTTTGCCTCTTTTCCCCGAGTTCCTTTCTCAATCCCTCATTACAGCAGCTTGGACTCTCCACTCCCTTACTTAAGTACCCTTGAGCTTCATAGACCTTTTTCAGGTTTTCTGGGAGTCTCCAGCGTGGTGTGCCATTTCAGTCTCCAGGGAATTAACCCAACCATTTGGAATTCTTCTCTGGGTCCCCAGGCCCTTACTCTCCCTCGCTTCACCTTCTCTCCTAGGATGCTGCCTAGGCCTAATTAATCTCTGGAGCTGAAGAGGGGCGGGCTCAGAACATCTGAGTTAGTGTGGTCGTCCATTTCCCGAGCTAAGTGAGCTAGGTTTGATTGCAGTTGGAGCTATCAGGAGAGGGTTCAGGAAGGGGCCACGGGGGCAGGAGGGGGCTTTGGGAGAAGCAGGGTGGGTGTGGGGAGCAGCTGGGCAGCCATGCCAGTGCTTGGGGAGCTGCCCCAGGAGCTGCAGCGCCGGCTGGCTGGGCAGAGGAGTAGGTGGGGAACAGGTGGGACAGCCCTGGCTGAGTCCGTGGCACACTCAGCCGTGATGGGCTTACTGTTCATGGCCTGTGAGGTAGGGAGCCCCCAAGACCCTGTGAGGGAAAGCGGGTGGAGTTTGGGCGTGAGGTTCAGGGGTGGGAAAGCAGTGGGCAGCATGCTGTTGAAAGGTTAAAGAGCCAGGTGGGATATACATGGGACCCTGCCGATTCACCTCTGACCTTCCAGGCTCATCACACACTGCTTCTGGGCTCCGGCCATGTTGGCCTCCGAAATCTGGGGAACACGGTGAGAGCCGCTCTCCTGCCCTTCGTCTCTAACAGGAATGTGGAATGGTGCTGGGGGAGGGGCGCTGACGCGGGGAAGGCGGGAGGGTGGGGAAGGAGAGCACTGAAGCTCTTCTAGGCCTCCTGGCCCTGGTCTGCAGAAATAATGGCCGTGTCTCTCCTGCTCCCCCAGTGCTTCCTGAACGCAGTGCTACAGTGTTTGAGCAGCACTCGGCCTCTTCGGGACTTCTGTCTGCGAAGGGACTTCCGGCAAGAGGTGCCTGGAGGGGGCCGAGCCCAAGAGCTCACTGAAGGTGGGGCAACCACTCCTGCTCCCACCTCGCCAGTCGCCTCCCCAACTTCGGGGTCCATCCGCCAGTCACGGTGGCCCCAACCCTTAAATCTGGCTGTTGTGTTGTTTTTTGCTGGTGCCTGCTTCCCTAGAGATTGTTTTCCACCCTCTGAGCCTGCTTGGGCTTGCCTCTTCCAGTCATGAACCTCTGTTTCCCCACACCCACCCCAACAGCCTTCGCAGATGTGATTGGTGCCCTGTGGCACCCTGACTCCTGTGAAGCTGTGAATCCTACTCGGTTCCGAGCTGTCTTCCAGAAATACGTTCCCTCCTTCTCCGGATACAGGTGGGAGAGCTAGAGGGTATGAGATTTCTCTCTGGCCATGTCTGGGGGTTGGGCCAAGCCGGGGCCCTGGTGGCGCTGTTCGGAGCCGTCGGATGTTCTTCATCCAGGAAGTGGGGACCGATGTCTGGGCAGGAGATTAGTGTCTTTGGATTCGGGGACGGGGGTGGGGGAGGTGACAGTTGCCCACACTCTTGTTTCTGGCTGTAGCCAGCAGGATGCCCAAGAGTTCCTGAAGCTCCTCATGGAGCGGCTACACCTCGAAATCAACCGACGGGGCCGCCGGGCTCCGCCGATCCTGGCCAGCAGTCCAGCGCCCTCTCAGTCCCGCCGGGGAGGAGTGCTGCTGGAGGAACCCGAGTTGAGGTAAGGTCACTGTCCCTCCCGTGCCCTCCCGGCACTTTCTCAGCAGCATGCATCCTTCACGGAATGAGGATGGGAAAGGCTCAGTCCAGGCAAAGGCTCAGCCTAGAAGATGGTTTGAGAAGCAGCACAGAAGGAGGAGGAAGGAGGCTAAGGGGTGGGGATGCAGGCTGAGGCTAGGGTAGGGCTGTCCTTCGGCTGGAGGGAGAGGGGATAGCTAATTCACAGCCAGGCACATAAAGGGTTTAAGGCTCAGGGAAGTCAGCTGTTCTTCTCTTGTTCCTTTATTTTCCTCTCACCTTGGATTTCCCCCAAAAGTCTTCTGAAGCGTTACTCCTTTGCCACTTCTCTGAAATGTCGAGAAGGAGCTGGGGTATGGGTGGGGTGCAGGACTGTGGGTCCTTTCCGTGGTGCTGGGGTGCCCTCTGATGCCCCCTGTCTCACGGGTGCTCCTGCTTCCCTTGATCTGCGGTAGTGATGATGACCGAGCCAACCTAATGTGGAAGCGCTACCTGGAGCGAGAAGACAGCAAGATTGTGGGTACGGAGTGGGCAAAGCTGCACAGGAGGATTGGTGTGTGTGTGGGGGGCGGGCTTGGGAGAGGAATTGACACTGTGAAGGGGTGTGGGGACAAGACTAGACGATGAAAGTGTGGACGGACGGGGTGAGGGGTTTGTTAGGAGTGCTGGCCTTGGGAAAGGAGGGGACGGGCAGAGGGGTGGGAAAAGACGGGGACCCAAGGAATCTCAGGCACCCCACAGTGACTGTTTCTCCTGCCTCTTCTCTTCCATTTAGACCTGTTTGTGGGCCAGTTGAAAAGTTGTCTCAAGTGCCAGGCCTGTGGGTATCGCTCCACGACCTTCGAGGTTTTTTGTGACCTGTCCCTGCCCATCCCCAAGGTGGGATTCCAGAGGATTCCAGGGGTGGATGGGACATGGGTTCTGTGACCCATCCCTCCCCACCCCCAGAGCGTGGGAGGGAGCCCTGTGGGTCTCTGGAGTAGAACTGAAGCCTGGATTGGTTGAGAAGACTTGGAGAAGGAAGTTTCAGAACACGCTGACCTTTCATTCCCATTCCCTCCCCTCCCCCCAGAAAGGATTTGCTGGGGGCAAGGTGTCTCTGCGGGATTGTTTCAGCCTTTTCACCAAGGAAGAGGAGCTAGAGTCAGAGAATGCTCCAGTATGTGAAGTTTCACAAGGGCTACAGTAGGGGTGGGAGACCTGGGGAGGCGGGGGGCTGTGGGTGAAAGGGGTTGCATGATGCTTTGGTATGGGGAATAACACGTGGATGTCGCGGCTTGTGTTGGAGTCTCAGATGTGTCCTGATAATCCTCGGGCCAAGGGGAGTAGCCCGGAGGGTACAGAAGTCACGGGGAGCAGAGTGAATCGGTGCGCGAGTCAGGGGTCAGAAAAGCCAGTGGAGGCGAGGAGCGCATTAACATGACATTATTTGACATTTATTCAGGTGTGTGACCGATGTCGGCAGAAAACACGAAGTACCAAAAAGTTGACAGTACAGAGATTCCCCCGAATTCTCGTGCTCCGTATCCTAAAACTCAAATTCTTACTTCTCCCGTCGTTTTACCACCCCCCCCCATGCTCCATGTCTGCAGAGGCGGCACACTTGGGAATTGACCTTTCCCACCACACTCCCAGGGTGTGTTCCCAGAGGGGAGTGTGGACACCATTCACGACCTCGGCCCCCCAAATGCTCCTTAACTCGGGCTTAGATCTTAATCGATTTTCCGCCTCCCGAGGCTCTATCAAGAAAAGTTCAGTAGGTGTGGATTTCCCGCTGCAGCGACTGAGCCTAGGGGACTTTGCCAGTGACAAAGCCGGTGAGTCTGGAAGGGAAGGACCTGCTGAGTTCCTCTGAAGGGGAGGGAGAGTGGGCGCGGGCACAGCTCTGACGGCAGAATTCGATGGCCTCTAACCCCTCAGGAAGCCCCGTCTATCAGCTGTATGCCCTCTGCAACCACTCGGGCAGCGTCCACTATGGCCACTACACAGCCCTGTGCCGGTGCCAGACTGGTTGGCATGTGTACAATGACTCTCGGTGAGAACAGCCTCCCTTCGCCATTCCTGCCCCGTTCCCGCTGCAGCGCGCACACGGCACACACACTTTTCCCTAATACGAAGCGCCCCGGGAGAGCACAGTGCTCTCCCAGCTGCTGGGAGGTTGATCGGGTGGGGAGCAGGGGATGTACAGGAGTGACCCCAACCCCTACCCCATCTGCCTTCTTCCCAGTGTCTCCCCTGTCAGTGAAAACCAGGTGGCGTCCAGTGAGGGCTACGTGCTGTTCTACCAACTGATGCAGGAGCCACCCCGGGGCCTGTGACACCCCCTTTAAGCCCTGGCACCTGTGAAACCCGTTCAACACCCTTAAGCCCCAGGCTCCCCATTTACCTCAGAGACGTCTATTTTTGTGTCTTTTTAATCGGGGAGGGGGGAGGCGGTGGTTGTAGCTCCCATTATTTTTTTTATTAAAAAGCACCCTTCCACCTGGAGGCTCCCTTGTCTCCCAGCCCCATGTACAGAGCTCCCCAGGCCCCTGCCCGTGTACAGCCCCCAGCCCCTCTACAATCTCACTTTTTGTGAATAAATTTATTAAGAAAACGTGATGTCCTTATTTCTATTTGTGCTTAGGGGGTGGATACAGAACTGGGCCGAATTGGGAGTGCTCCTCGGACCCAGTTCCCTCTGAACAGATGGGGTGCTCTCGGAGCCGGGGGTGCCGGACGCGGACACGCGGGTGCCGCCGTTTGCCCAAGCAGCGAAGGTCTACGTTGGGGGGAAAGAGGGAAGGCGAACCGGGGCCCCGTGAAGCTGCGGAGAAGCCGGTGCAAGCACTGGGGCGCCGGGTTCTGCCCGGAAGGGGGCTGCCCCTCGAGGGCGAGGC
This sequence comes from Callorhinus ursinus, assembly GCF_003265705.2. Classification (NCBI taxonomy): domain Eukaryota; kingdom Metazoa; phylum Chordata; class Mammalia; order Carnivora; family Otariidae; genus Callorhinus; species Callorhinus ursinus. The sequence goes on from NW_027397150.1 coordinate 2,834,380, forward strand.
ACCGAGGACCCCTGTTGACAAACACGGGGCACGTTGCCGGGCGGCCCCGGCTCCCGTAGGCCCAGGCTGTTGCCAACATCAAGGAGCTGTTTACGGCGCCGCCTCCCCACGGAGCAGCCCCAGCGTCCCTATCTGCTCTCCGCACACCCCGCGCTCGCGTGGCCTCCCCGCGGGCCGTCACCCTCCCCCGGCCTGGGAAGCCGGGGTCCGCAGACCGGGCTCCAGCCCTCGCCGCCGCAGCCCTGGGGGCTGGCAGGGCCGGGCCGGGGCGGGCCGGGCCGAGCGCCCTCCCCCGGCTGGCGCCGAACCAACCAGTCAAGCGCCGCTCCCCGCCGCAGCCGCAGCCGCACGCAGCGGCCGGGCTCCGCGGGGTGGGCGGAGCCGCCGCCAGCTCTGTGCTTTCATTGGCTGACGTGATCCGGGCCTCCCGGGGGCCACCAATCCGGAGGCGGGGGAGCCCGGGGCCGCGGGAGGGAGTGGACGCGGAGTCGAAAGGCCCGAAGAGGGCGGACGGAGCGGCGGCCTTAGGGCCGCGGGGGCACCCCGAGCCCTGCGCTGGCAGATAGCGTGGGTGGGGCTCTTATCTGCCCCCCCCCCGCCCCGCCGAGCGCCGGCCGGGGGGCCCCGAGACCTGCTCTCCCCCTGGTTCCCTCCGTCCTCTCGCGGGTGAGTCCTGGGCCCTGGGCGGGAAACTCACTGGCCCCACCTCGTCCGCCGGCTCTGCCGTAGTTTCCCCCGAAGCAGTGAGTGGCCGGGGGTGGAACGTGGAACCTGCGGGGGGCTTCTGCAGAGCAGGGTGCTCCGCGGCCAGCCTGTCCGATCGCCCCTCTCCCCTAGGCTTCCCAATGGGCCGGACCGTGGTCGTGCTGGGCGGTGGCATCAGCGGCTTGGCCGCCAGTTACCACCTGAGCCGGGCCCCCTGTCCCCCCAAGGTGAGTGCCCCATCGTGCCAGAGGGAGCCTCCTTTAATACTCTCCTCCCGTTTCCGGCTAAAGGGAGCGCGCCACCGTCTTCCCCTGCGGACCCTTTACCCCGAGGCTGTAGGTCGTGCAGCGTGTCTCCCTCCTGTCCCCAGGTGGTCCTGGTGGAGGGCAGTGAGCGTCTGGGAGGCTGGATCCGCTCGGTCCGAGGGCCAGGTGATGCTATCTTTGAACTTGGACCTCGAGGAATTCGGCCGGCGGGAGCCCTGGGAGCCCGGACCCTGCTCCTGGTGAGAGGATTACGGAATGCCCGGGAGGGCTTGCCAGAGGGGCCTTCACTAGAGGACAGACAGACTTGGGAGGAAGTATTGGTGGGCCAGTCCTTTCCTTAGTTTCTCCTCTTCTTGAGGATGTGTGGAGAGCAGGTTTCTGAGCTTGGCTTGGACTCAGAAGTGTTGCCTGTCCGGGGAGACCACCCAGCTGCCCAGAACAGGTTCCTGTATGTGGGTGGTGCCCTGCACGCGCTGCCGTCTGGCCTCAGGTAATGCTGTCACCTCCTTACTGCCCGCCTTTCTGCCTTGCCCGCACGCTCTCACCCCTTCCATCTCCCCATCTCCCAGTCTGTCCGCCCTCCCAGCAAGAGGAGCCAGATGAACAGAAATGACTATGCCTTCCTCCGTGTAGGGGGTTATTCCGCCCTTCACCTCCCTTCTCCAAACCTCTGTTTTGGGCTGGACTGAAGGAGTTGACCACGCCCAGGGGCAAAGACCCTGATGAGACTGTGCACAGTTTTGCCCAGCGCCGCCTTGGACCTGAGGTAACACGGCCCAGAGGCCCCCAAGTCCCTCTCCTCCTAACCAGCAGCAGAGCCCCCTGCTCAAACCTTCCACCTAGGGGCTCTTCTGTATCATTTGGGAACATCCTCTCCCTCTCCTCACCCCCAGTAGTCCCCAAAACTCAACGTTGAGACCAAATTCCTCCACTTCCTTCCCATTCTTTTGTTATAGGGGGACTGCTCCCCACCCCAAAGCCTAGTCCACCTCCCGTCCCTACGACACAGCGGCACAGGAAAGTAGTCTGTGCAGCTTCTTCCTTGGCCTCTCACTGCCAGTCTCTCCCTCAAGGTGGCATCTCTAGCCATGGACAGTCTCTGCCGAGGAGTGTTTGCAGGCAACAGCCGGGAGCTCAGCATCAGGTCCTGCTTTCCCAGTCTCTTCCAAGCTGAGCAAACCCATCGTTCTGTTTTACTGGGGCTGCTGCTGGGGGCAGGTGAGTGGGGGTGCTGGTTCAAGGGACAAAGATATTAAGGATCGCTGGAGTAAGGGACTGGAGGTCAGGGGTGCTGTTTCAGTGATCCTTCTTTGCCTCCTCATGTGCAGGCCGGGGCCCACAGGTGGACTCAGCACTCATTCGCCGGGCCCGAGCTGAGCGCTGGAGCCAGTGGTCACTGCGTGGAGGGCTGGAGACGTTGCCCCAGGCCCTTAACACCCACCTGACTAGTAGGGGGGTTCGTGTTCTCAGAGGGCAGCCTGTCTGTGGGCTCAGCCTCCAGGCAGAAGGGCACTGGAAGGTAGGAGAGCCCCCTGGTGTGTAATGTGTGTGTACGAGTTTGCCTCCATCTTTGCCTAAATGGCCAGGGTTGGCAGGACTAGTTACTCGTTGTTTTCCTGCCCTAGATGCTATTTAAACACGGGCTATCTTAGGGTCTTGGGCCTTATTTGTAGACGTTCGTCCAAGACCTGTTGGATCCAACTCTGGACAGAAGTGGTGTTTGTGAGTGGCTTAGGTAGGGGAAGGGTCAGCCCAGCCCCACTGCACATCTCCGAGTGGCCACGCTGGCTTCCCTCCGGCCCACTGCCTGGAGTGATGGTGGGGGTGGGCTCTGTGCCGACTGCAGGGGGGGCGTCTCTTCATCCTGGGGCAGCACTCAGTGTCTCCTGCCAGTTCGGTGCCTGGGAATCTGAGGCAAAATTCCCAATATCTCTGTGTTCTCACATGTTTTCATCCTGTCAGGTGTCTCTGGGGGACAGCAGTCTGGAGGCAGACCACGTGGTTAGCGCTGTTCCAGCTTCAGGTAATGGGGTAGCCCCCCTCTCCATCCCCAGCCATAGTGAGGCCAAGCGTAGCTTCCTGGGCCCACGGGACCACGCTGTGAATGCCTCCTGAAGCAGGCCCCTGGCTGCTGTCCCCTAGTGCTCAGCAGGCTGCTCCCTGCCCAGGCCGCACCTCTGGCCCATGCCCTGAGCACCATCCCTGCTGTGTCCGTGGCTGTGGTGAACCTCCAGTACCGAGGAGCTCGTCTGCCTGTGCAGGTGGGCGTGGGCACAGATGAACGAGAGCCACAGGCCCAACCGGAACCCTCCTTCCTGACCCGGGCTCTTCCTTCCTCCAGGGATTTGGCCATTTGGTGCCATCTTCAGAAGACCCGGGCGTCCTGGGAATCGTGTATGACTCCGTTGCTTTTCCTGAGCAGGACGGGAGCCCCCCTGGCCTCCGTGTGACGGTGAGAAGCAGCAGCTTTGCTTAGTGGGGGTTTCCAGAGGGTCCCTCTGTGCCCACTAGGTCAGGCCAGGCTTGTCAGTGCCACGTTCTCTCCCTAGGTGATGCTGGGAGGATCCTGGTTACAGACGCTGGAAGCCAGGGGCTCTGTCTTATCTCAGGAGCTGTTCCGACAGCAGGCACAGCACGCGGCTGCCACCCAGTTAGGGCTGAAGGAGCCACCAAGTCACTGCTTGGTCCACTTACACAAGGTGAGTTGAGGACGCGCTGCTCGGCTCCCACTGGAGGCAGGGACCGGTGTATCTGTTGGCGTCTACTTGGGCTTGGCCGTCACCAACGAAAATTTCCCCGCATCCCCTCTTCTCTCCTCAGAACTGCATCCCCCAGTATACGCTAGGCCACTGGCAAAAACTGGGTGAGTTGGGAAAGCGGCTGTGTGAGAAGGGCAAGGAAACCAGACCCCCAGCAGTTACAGTCCCTTCATCTTCTCCTTCCAGAGGCAGCGACCCAGTTCCTGGCTTCTCGGAGGCTGCCCTTGACTCTGGCTGGAGCCTCCTATGAGGGGGTTGCTGTCAATGACTGTATAGAGAGTGGACGCCAGGCAGCAGCCCGGGTCCTGGGCTCGGAGCCTAACGGCTGATCCCCAACTCCCACCTCCTCGCCCTGCTTTACCCACGAAAATACAAGTTGCTGGAGCTTGGCTGGGTCTGGTGGTTCCGTATGTTCCTCCAGGCATACGGTGGCGGGGGGTGGGGGCGCTGGGGGTGGAGGAGCGGGTCGCAAAGGTAGGCACAAGGTGCTTGGGATGTAGCAAGCAGGAGCAGAGGCAAGACAAAGTCCTTTATTAGAAAATATATCAAAATCCCAGCCCCCTGAGCCAGGTCCAGAAGAGGAAGTGACTCCAGCACTGGCAGAAAGTACCCAGGGAGGGGCTTCCTTTACCAAACGTACTTCCTCGGAACCATAAATAGAATAAATATTCACAGAGGTCCCAGGAAAAGCCAGATCACTCTTCTCTCCACGGAAGAGGAAGGGACTTGGGGTCCAGCCCTGCTCTTACCCCAGGGGCCAGGGACTCTGAGGAGTCATCACATAAAATCATGACATCAAGGATTCACAGTCATAAGCCCTAGCAGGTGACCCTAGAAAGAGGGACCGCCCAGGACTGAAGGAGCCCAGCTCCAGTCCAGCAGTGAGGAGAGGCCCTTGCCTCCAGCGCAGCCCTGGAGTTCAATCCCCCCACATCCCTCTAAGACCAGTGAGGAGCTGAGGGTGGGGAGAGTACAACCCCTCTGATTCAGTTTCATGATTGAGGAGGGCAGGAAGGAGGAGTCAGTGGGAACCACGGGGGGCTGTGTGGTTGGCGGTAGGCAGAGGGCCAGGCCTGGCTGGGGGCCGGCGCTGCAGCATCTCTTGACGGAAGGCCTGGGAGGAACCCGGTGGGTAACGGGGACCAGAGGGAGTCCGGGGGCCCCGAGGGTCAGTTCCAATGTCTGCCGTGATGTTGGTATAGAGAGGGCCCAGCTCTCGAGCCAGCAATCGGTATGTCAGTGAGTTCATCCCATCTTGTGTCCAAGAATTCTGAGTACGGACCAGGAGGTCAAATCTGAGGGTCAGAGGTTGGAGAACTAAGGCCCAGAAAGAAACAGCCAGGAACCTAGGGAACGTTAGGATGCAGTACTTTCCCTGGGGGTGCAGAACCCTATGGAGCCACAGCGACGCCCAGGCAGCCCTCCCTACCTGTGGGGGTTTTCCTCGTTGCCCTTATCGCCTCGATGCTTCACCATCTTGTAGTGCCCCACCGACGTGGGGGGGCGAGAGATCTTCATCCCAGCCAGACGCACCCTGCGGGAAAAGCGAGGGCACCTTGGAGGACCCCAAGTGGAGGAAAGCTGCTGACAGGTCAACAGGGAGAGCTACAGCCCCCGAGGAAGCAGCAACATGTTTCTGTACACAGCGACTAGTACTAGTTAGGCAAAAAAAGTACCACGTACTGGAAGAGAGAAAGTCAAACAGAGCAAAGGAAATGGCACAAGAGAATGTAAGGGCTGGACACAGCCAAGCCCGGGCACCCTTTGGCCTTTTAACAACGGGCAGGTAGGTCCGCACCTCCCATCTTTGTTTTCTAAGTGGCTCCCAGGAACTGCCCCGGCATTTGCTCAGAAGGACAGGACAAGCCCAGGAGTTGCAGACCCAAGCTCAGCAATTCCTACCTAGAACAGTGGCTGAGCTGCCTCGACTCCCTCACCCTGCACCCCCCCCAACCCTCAGTGTTAGGAAAAGAATGGAACCAAGTAATCAGGACCCCACCTCTGACATACAGAAGCAAGAACTGAAGATGGCCTGGGAAAGTACTGAAGGAATAATTCCGTACATTTAGAAATTGCTGGGTCCTTTACACACATACAGAGGACAAGAACTCAGAGAGGTCATCTGGAGGACACGAGGGGGAGGGGAGGCAAGGGGTCCAGCACAGCAAGCCCAAATTTTCACACCACAGATAGGAAATTGGGTCAGCTGAGGCTGAAGGTCAAAATGTTTCACATGCTAAAAATGAGCTGGCATCATGCCAATGGCACAGACTTAAAACCGGAAAGCGATTCGGGGCGATATGGAGCAGAGCCCCTCCTCCACAGCCCCATAGGAAGTGGTCTGGATGCAACGTTAGCAGAAGGCAGGACTGAAGTATCTCTAGGCCCCTTTCCAGCTCTGGAATCCCATGATTACTACAGCCTGTTGATCTTCTTTTCTCTCCCAGAAACAGAATCAACAGATCTAGGAGACTGAAGGGCGACAGAATGGGGAACAGCACGAAAAGCCTAACCTGGGTAGATGGGAAAAGCTAAGGGAGAGGAATGGGCACAGTGCAGGAGCCAGAAGCTAAAGACTGGTGTCAAAGGGTTAGAGCCAGGGGTGGTCTCAGAGGATGGATCCAGGCCGAGGTGGGGGTGGGGAGTGGTGGCAGGAAGTCTGACCTGGTAGCAATGTCGTCATCCTCACCACCCCAGCCCCAGTATTCATTGGGGAAGCCATTCATCTTCAGGTACTGGTCAGGAGTGAGCGCCGAGACTCCTCCAAAGTACTGGGGGTACGGGAGGCTAGGGAGAGAAAGATCCTTGGGTTCCATGAGTCTCTTGGGGAGACATCCCTACCCCACAATCCCCTTGGCTCTCCTTCTTCCAATGGATGGTGCGTGTCCCTACTTCCCAGCACCCTCTCATGCCCTCTACCTGTAGCCGAACTTGTTCATGGCAACAGCAACATGCCGGGGTCCCCGGGGGTCACACACATACAAATTGTGGTCGTTCTCGGGCAGAAGGTCCACGTCGTGCAAGAACAGGCAGTCCCACTCCTCATCACGCAGGGCCTCCCGCACCCCAACGTTTAACAGCTTGGCCCTGTTAAATGTTCCATTTCCAGCCTGGAAGGTAATGGAGAAGAACCAGACCACATCTGTAGGTAGCAGCATGGAGAAGGGGGGGGGGGGGGGGGGAAGAAAAAAAGTGAGAGGAGGGGGATCGAGGGGGGGTGGGGCAAGCATGAAGAGAAAGCCAAACTTTCATTTTTTCATCCAACAAATCGTTTTTGAGCATCAGTATGTGCCTGATTACTTACATGCTACTGTTTAGCATTTAATCCTGACAACCAACAGCCATGGAACACAGGTGTCTATTAGTTTTCATTCTTTGCCTCACTTTAGGGGGTTAAGAATCTTGTTCAAGGTCACATATGGGACAAATGGCAGAACTGATTTTAGTCCACATCTGTCCAATTCCAAATTTGTGCCATTCCCAATTCAACCAAGGAACCATCATGGAGAGTACAGGGCAGTCGGAATACCCTGAACAGAGTAAAGAGGACTAGGGGCTAACAAGCTGGCAGAGCAGGGCCAGGTGCTTCTCCACATTCAACAGTCTGACCCTCTTAAAATGATTCCCGGGACCCACAGTCGGGAGAGCGGTGCGGCATTTCCTCGAGGCTTCCTTACCGGAAAGTCCGAGTGGAGGAGGTTGGGAGTACCTGGTGGATGACATAGATGCCGTAAGCAAGCTGCTGACGCTGCAGGAAGGGGTGCAGGTGGTAGAGCAGCAGGCGCAGGTGGTGCTCCCGGGCCCGGTGGGGCACAATGACGGCTGTTCGGGAGCGGGGCTCACACCCGGCGGGGCGGTACCGGCCCCCCGGTTCCACCCGGGGATTCCTCTCCACAATCTCTGCCAGTGACGGCACTGGGCTAAAGGACACGGACACGGGACCCACTGTTGGGAGGGAATGGCGAGGTCAGGGATTAGAGGGGCGACGAGAAAAGAAGGACCTGCAGGGCCTGGGAACACTGCTGGCCCCGGCAGTCTGGTTCTCGGACTCTGCTCCCCCAAGGGCTTACACAGAAATCTACACACCTTGAGCTTCCCATCATTGGAACAGCTTTGCAAAGTCTGAAAGGCGCAGGCTCTTTACTTAGCCTATCTTATTTTAGGGTTCCACAACTCCTGCCTCACTAGGTTAGAAGATGGAGAACACAGAAGGGCCTCCAACTAACTAACTAACCCGGGGCTCATCTATAAAAGATGCAATCCCCGGCCTAAGGCAGCAAGAGCACATGAATGGCCGGGCAATGAAAGGTTGTGGCTCAACCCAGGAGTCCGATCTAAATTCCAAATCCAGAGCCTGCTGATCTCAACCTCTGCCCACCTTTGGTTACATTAACCCCAGGTCCTAAATCTCACGCCTGCCGCCCTAGCCCTGTCCCCACACCCTGGCCTTCCCTTTACCTCCTCCTCCTTTCTGCACTCACCTAAAAGAGGAGATCGTTCTGGACAGTAGGGCAGACCTTGAGGAGCTGGAGGGGCCCCTGGGGCAACAGGGGCCCCAGGTAGGTGACTGAGGTTACTGTAGACGTCATGTGGATGAGAATAGTCAAATGTCGGCCCCTGCTCTCGGCCAAATAGGGCACTGAGGCTTCGGAAGCCCCCCAGTGACAGGTACATCATGACAGCCAGCTGGGAGCCCACAAGCAGGGCCAGTGTGCAGGGCCGCTCCAGCAGCCTCCGCAACATCCTGGGCTCAGGTCTGAGGAGGGAGAGAGGAGAGTTCTGGGGGCAGGCAGCGAAGAGCAAGCCAGCAGAGAGATCATCAGTTACGAGCCAAGGTGGTGCCAAGAGTTGAGAGGAAAAGACACAAAGAGCAAAGTCACAGAAGGGAGCACACAGGTGTACAGTCATGCGCGGAAAAGAAACAGAATGTAACCACCAGCAGCCCTACCACCTGCCAGTTCCAGCCTAAGTTTCACTCTCCTCCACCTCCTCTCCAAACCACTCAGACCAATTACTCTCAGTCCCCACCCCCAAGGATGCTTACATCATTCAGGTCCTTTCCAAAGGAGTCTCTGGAGAACCTCCCTCCCAATTTTAGAGAGGGGCGGACTCACCTAGGTTCAAGCTGTCTTCTTCGGGATCATGGGGACTTCAGGGGGTCCCGGGGGGGCAGAGATGTGAGGCATTATCTAAAATTGGAAATGTCACAGAGGACAGAGAAAGGCTCCATCCAGCACTCCAACAGCGATCCTGGGACCAGCTGGAACAGAAGTGGTCAAGGATAACCACTCGCCCAGAGGGGCAGAGATCAAGATCTCTGGCGGAACCGGTTTCCCGGCAGTGGAAGTGAGGGAAGGTGGTCTGGGAAAGAAAAGGGGAGGACCCAGAGATGCTAGGTCCCTGGCCTCTGCCCCAGCTGCCCTGGAGTGTCAGGTTTATGTGTACTTAACCATACCCCAACCCGACAGGACCAACCTGTTTGGGGAGTGGGGACGGGGCTGCTAATGGAGACATTATTCTCGCCAAGGGGTGAGGCAGTCACGACAGGATTGTGGAGTGGCCTCAGGAGAACCCAGGGCGGAGTAGGAAACAGGTTCCTTTCCGTTCTTCACGTGCCTGGGAGCTAGCTCCGCAGGTGCAGAGAGCGTGACCACCTGGGAGCTGCAAGCAAACAGCCCCGGAGCGCGGCGGGGGGTAGGATGGGGGTGGCGTCCTCTACCTTTTCTACCCTACCCCAGTCCTAGCGGGGGTAGGGCGGAGGGTTACCGCTAAAAGTGAGATGGGGAGTGGGAGGGCTGGGCAGAGCCCGTCGGGGGTACCTGGGCTGGCTCACCTAAGGGGAGTGGTCAGCGCTCTGCGGAGGGTCACAGCCCAGTTCTTTCGGAGCACCCCAACCTCCTAGTGCATTTGCAATGTGAGCCCACCGGCCTCTATCCATATTTCCACCTGGGACCCCCTCCCTGCTCAAGCTGGTCTCCAGCCTTTACCCGAAACTTCTCATCCTCCTAGTCGCCCGAACCTTTCTCCCGGGCCTCTCACCCCATCACCCCCAGCCCACATACCTGCTCTTCTGCTTCCCGTCGTCACCGCCACCCCGACAGCCTGGCAGGCATCGTCACCGCCATCTTGGAAGCGGGCGCCGCTGGGCGGGGCCTCGCGTCACGGGGCGGGGCCTCGCGTCACGGGGCGGGGCCTGGGGGAGCCGCCCGGACGGGCGGGGCGCCGGGAGGGGGGGGGTACCGAGGCCGGAGCGCAGCCCCGCGCGGCGGGACCGCTTGGGGAGTCGTCGGGGGCCTCTCCCCTGCGGTTCCACTCCTGACGGGATGCCATTTCCCACCCCTCAGACTGGGAGGATAGCAGCTCAAATCAGGACTTTCTTGCAGGGCCGAGCCTGGCCCAGAGGCCAGTGCGACAGTTTCTGGCGCGTCCCAAGACCTGTCACCGCGGGCCAGCCCCTTCCCGGAGTGTCCGTGGTGCCCCCGCAACTTAGTGCCACTTAGTGTCAGAATTGTTTTTTGCTCAGGGTACATCGTTGCGACTGCTCTGGCGCATTTTTGTATCCCCATGGTGTCCCGCAGGCCTTGAAATAGAAAACGATTAGTTAATAAAACAAGGAAACATTGAGTGAGGAGGGAAGGGCGGCGTCTGCTTTAACGTAAAATTGTGTTTTCCCAGATATTAGAGTAAAATGGACCCTCCATTAGTACGCAATATGTTTATCTTGTGGTTTCCACTACCCTCTTAGCATGTTGTGTTTCTTAGAAGCAGATGTTCACACCCAGGAAACTTAGCATAACTCACAATGTGTGCCTCCAAAAGGGAGGGATATAAACAATACAGCGCGATAAATATGATTGCCCAGAAACTGCAACTCATTCACACGTAGAGACTTGGGAAAGACTTCCCAGAAGTGATGGTTAATGGGGAACCAGAAGGACTCATCCTTCTGCCCTATGAGATTCTGTTTCCGAGGGAGCTATTTTACAACTCTGTGTAGGTAACTGATCCACATGCAAATTCTGTGAGGACTGAGGTTCAGTGAACCCCCTACTCCCTACATTGTACAAAACAAAAAACAACAGTTTTTGCTTCCATGTTCATATTCATTTCTGTGTTCCTGATCTGTAAACGTGTGTTCTTTAGATTTCTTTTAAACTAGGTATTACATTGCGTTGAATGGACAGAGGTTTCTGTGATTTGTCCTGCATAACCAACCACCCCACCCGCACATTGGCAGGCAAGCTAAAGAATGTTGTCTGTGAGACGTAAGTGACCCAAGGAGCCTGGTTAATTGACATTAACTGGCCTCCAGGTCAGAACTGGCCCTTCTGGTCTGGGCGCCAAGAGCTATAAAATTTGCCTACAGCCCCACCGTCTCCAGGCTGGGCTGGCTCCCCAGAATGGAATCCGGGAGGGGAGGCAAACACACCTAGCCCAGGCTCCTTGAATATGTAAAGACAAGATAACATAGGAATGCAGCTAGCTCCAAACTGCACATAGGCAAACAAATGTTGAACTTCAGACCCCAGCATTTGCCCTACAAGTACGGCCCTTATAGGGATGGTCAGTTGGAAGTCTCACCTGGAGAGGCCTCTCTCCATCGGCCTTCCATTTTGGCTGACTCCATGGGGGCTTCCCTACCCGCTGATGAGGTTGGATGTTGTAAGTACTCGATTCGATTGCCTTCATCCATGCGCAGATTTTCCTCTTCTTCAGTTTCTTTTAGATTTTTATAATATCAATAAAGTGCTTTTTTCCCTTTGAAACTGAGAGTACAGCTGCTGAGAATCTTTTCTTTAGAACACACATCTGTCAGTTCCCATGTGAGTTAAATAAAATCTGTAACACACGTTCATTTTTTTTTAAAGATTTTATTTATTTATTTGAGAGAGAGAGAGAATGAGAGATAGAGAGCATGAGAGGGAAGAGGGTCAGAGGGAGAAGCAGACTCCCTGCCGAGCAGGGAGTCCGATGTGGGACTCGATCCCGGGACTCCAGGATCATGACCTGAGCCGAAGGCAGTCGCCTAACCAACTGAGCCACCCAGGCGCCCCACACGTTCATTTTTATTTGGGTATTGACAATAACTCTGTCCTTGGCCAAACTTTAGACTGGCTCCTCTCAGGCTTCTTTTCAAATAAGCCTCATCCTTGGACCACTGGCCACTTTCAGGAAGAATTCTGCTGAATCAGTTTAGCCAGAATCTCCTCATCCCTGATGTAATCATCCACTGACCCTATACATATCCCCTCGTCCTGACTGTATTCAGAGTCAAGTTCCACCTCTCTCCGGTTGGGATAGTCTTCACACTTACTGCAATCATGCTGAAAAAAAAGTCTTCCTTACCTCTTGAACAAGTGTCAGAATAATTATCTCTTCAGCAGTGGGAGAGTCATAACTTCACCTTTTTCTGAACATTGTGTTTTATATGTTTTTAAGATTTTATTTATTTATTTGAGACAGAGAGAGCACGAGCAGGGAGAGGGGCAGAGGGAGAGGGAGAAGCAGACTGCTTACAGAGCAGGGATCCCAGGACCCTGATCTCATGACTGTGAGCCTAAGGCAGACGCTTAAATACCTGAGCCACCCTGGCGCCCCAGAACATTGTATTTTAATAGCTGTCTAGCGTTCTGGACACAGGAAACCATAAGTGCAAAAGTCTAAAAATGAGAAGAAAGGAGGGAGTTTGGGAAATTAAAAATGGATCAGTAAGGCTAGCCAGTCGGGTGAAGGGCATGGTGAGCCAGGAGTCAGAAGAGGTGAACAGGTGCCAGGTAGTAAAAGTCTCCATAAACTAGTTAAAAAGAATGGGTTTTATCCTGGGGGAAGAGGAAGGCGGGGAAAGTGCTCTAAACAGAGAGTGCTACTGTCAGAACTTTAGGAAGTTCACTCCGGTGGAAACACAGAGCATTCACCGGAGTGGTCAAGACTGGATGCAGGAACACCATTTCAGAGGTCACTGCAGAAATCCAGGAGTGAGGTGAGGCTCATGCAAAATAAGGCAATATCAGTGGAGGGGGGGGGCGCCTAGGTGGCTCAGTTGATTAAGCTTCTGCCTTCTGCTCAGGTCATGATCCCAGGGTCCTGGGATCAAGCCCCCATGGGGTTCCCTGCTCAGCAGGGAGCCTGCTTCTCCCTCTCCCTCTGCTCGAGCTCTCTCTGTCAAATAAATGAATAAAATCTTAAAAAAAAAAAAACAAGCAAAATCAGTGGGAATAGAGGGAAGAGGTTGTCTTTGAGGACTTTACAAGGCCAGTAGGGCTTGGTGATTGCATGGATGTGCCTACTCAGGGAGTCAGAGGACTCCCCGATTCCTAATGCGGGCCACTGGGTGGATGGCGGCTCCTTTCAGTAAGAAACAAAACTTAGAAGAGACACATATGGGTGAAACAGTAGAGATGACAAGTTAAACTTTGGACTTAATGAGTTCGAGATACCTGTGGAGGCTCAAAATGAGACAATACTGGGTTTCAGTATAATTGGCTCTGAACCCCACTGGCTGTGTGATGTTGAACAATACACTTTCTGGGTTTCATCTATAAAATGAACCCCACATAAAGGGGGGTTTGTGATAATTAGAACTATGGGACAGTGAGGGCAGAAGTTAGATATTCAGTATATCTGAATTTTGAGCACAAAGTAGGAGCCAAGTAAAAGCTCTGATATTTTAAGGAGCTCACTGGGTAGTAGAAAAGACAAACATATGGAAAATGGAGGGGCACATAGATGGTTCAGTCGGTTCAGAGTCTGACTCTGAATTTTGGCTCAGATCATGTTGATCTCCGGGTGGTGGGATCGAGCCCCACGTGTCTGGCTCTGCACTCAGCGGGGAGACTGCTGGAGATTCTCTTCTTCTCCCTCTCCCTCTGCACCTCTCTCCACTCTCTTTCTCTAAAATAAGTAAATAAATCTTAAAAAAAAGAAAAGAAAGTGGAAATGTGGTTCTCCCCGAGGACCTCTGTTCCTCCATGGTGTTCAGTTCTGTAAAACTGACCTTCATCTTCTTTTTTCTTTTTTAAGATTTTATTCATTTATTTATTTATTGGGAGTTTTTTGGGGGGAGGGGGGTGCAGAGGGAGAGGGAGAGAGAGAATTCCAGGCAGGAACATGGAGCCTGACTCAGGCCTGGATCCCATGACCCTGAGATCATGATCTGAGCCAAAATCAAGAGTCAGACGTCTAACTGACTTAGCACCCCGGCACCCCCTTACCTTCATCTTCTATCCCAGCTCTCTGCCTGCCATGTGCTACAATTGTCCTGCATTCATTTTATAAGCTTCATGTTTTCAAGAACTCGCACCTCCACTCCGTCTCACCCTGGCCACTCTTTGGACTTAGTCATCACCCAGAACTGCTACATCTCCTTAAGCTTCGATTCTAATGTGCTGTTTTTTGTTTTGTTTTGTTTTGTTTTTTTTTTTTACCACAGTATCCTGTCTTTATATGTTCTGAATAAATTCTGGGGCTTCTAATGGCCCAGTCATGACACGCAATGCAATAGAAGAAACCCAGTCTAGGACTCAAAACTGCTTCAGAATGATTTAAATCTCTGGTTTCTCAAGGAAACATCGGAGGAGAGCATGGAGCGGGAGCACATTTAATGCATGGCCCAATGTCTTTAAAACCCTCTCCCCCGTTCAACATTGTCCCCTGAGATGGTAGCTTCTCCCCAAAACTCTCCCTTCCAACCTTACTTGGCTCCTTACAATATTATCCTCCAGCTTCAAGTCTGTTCACTTTAGGGTCTCCTTGGTTTTGCATAACAGAGAAGAACCCTGGAGCCGACTTAGCAAGCAGAAATTCTTTCCTCCTCCTTTGTCATCCCACTCTCCTTAGGGGCCCTGCGGTCTTACAGCCTATTTCTAGAAGGGGAGGCAGATACCTCCTCCAAGAATCCTTCTGTGTCCCCATATTCTGTGCTAGGCGCCCCTCATCTCTCATGACATCTGTCACACTGGTCTGGCATTTTGGTCTCAGCCACCAGACTGTGAACTCTGAGAACAGGGACCACGTCTTCCCTTTTATCGTCCCCTGAATGTAACCGAGAGACCTTTTAGCATAAATTCGACAAAATAGCCCATCTTAGATCTGACCTAGACAGTTCCTTGGTAGAATTATTTTCTGATGCTAATGCAGGAGTGGGAAGGGGGAATGGCAAAGGAAGAGATCTGAGGGGAAGACAGTCAGCATGTAGTGACACTTACTAGAAGCCAGACACGGGGCCAAGCATTTACGCCATTATATTCTTAAGTTCCGACAACCTCACCATAAGGCAGGTGGTAGTAATACCCATTTTACAGATAAAGAAACCATGGCTCCCAGAGATCAAGTAACTTAAGATCACATCATTACGTGTAAGTAGCAAAGCTTAGATTGAGTCTGCCTCCAAAAATCTGTGTCCTTTCCCGAAGCTGTGAGAGCATGGTTTGATTCCAGTGTATAACCCAATGGCTTTATCTAGTGAACAAACAAATGCGGTAAACAGTCAATTCTCTTTGGGAAACTAGGTCAATTAATATATTTTCCTCTGACCCATTTTCGGGCCCAAATTCTCATATTTTCAGCTTCTCAATGCTTATTACCTTATCAAGAGAATGTGCTGGTGTATCTTGGTGAAGTTGGACAGGTGTATGTCCAAGTGCGTCACTGTGTACTTGTCTATTACTGGGTTGGTTAAGTCCTCTTGCTGGTTTCCCAAAGACTGTGAGGGATGCCTTAAATGAACTCCATCCCCTCCCTTTCCTTCCTAAGGCTACTCAGTACTCTGGACCTGTCCCTATATAAGGTCCTTTCTGGGGAAATTGTTCAGTATTGTTGCTCTCAGCCCCCAGTCCCCCCCCAACCCTGTTCCCCTCAGCCTTTCTCTGAACATTTTTAGAACTGGTGGTTTCCCTTAGCTGTCAGCTGCTTAAGTCTTGTTGCCAATGATTTTGGCTTCCCTTCTAGCAACAGTCAATGGGGAAAATATTCAATTGGTTCAGAAGCATTCTCTTAGCCAATAAAATATTAATACATCGAATTCCACTTTCTTCCCCCTTCTTCCCCCACAAGCCCTGACCAATGAGATGCTGGCATTTGTCACTTACTGTCAACCTGGTATTTCAGAAGACACAACACTGTGATACTACGTAGAGATTAAAGAAGTGGGGCTAGGGATGGAGTAGAGGTGTGCACGAGTAGCTCATCCCGAAACCTGGCTTTCCCACCCCCACCACAAAAATAGAGGTTGGACAAATGCCTAGATTTCCTCTGCTCTAACCACAGACACAGAGAATCTGAGGGGCAGAAAGAGCTTAAAGAAATCGGCTCGGCTCAGAGTTATTGTTCAACTTCCCCCACCCCAAACACACACACACACACACACACACACACACACACACACACACCACTTACCATCCCATAAAATGGTTGTCCAAACTCTGCTTGAACTTCCCCAGGGACAGGGCACTCACTGCCCCCGGCACTCCCTGACTGGTCTTTCTTCAGCTCATCATTGTTCCCTCCTTTCCCCTCTAAGACCAGATACTTGAACTGTCTCGATGCCTGCTTCCTTCCTCTTATTCCTGGTTTCTCCTGATTACATGCCTACACCCCAGCACAGGGCCATGAAGGCAACAAGTAGGCAGACTGGGGAGAGAGCTCATCGTAGCTCTTGCAGGGAGGTATGAATTCCCCTCATCCCTAGCAAGAACTTGTTGGACGCTTGGGTTCAGGATATTAGGCAGAGTCTACAGCCCGGCTATGGGAAGGGTGGGATGGGGGAGGGCATTCCAGAAAGGGGTCGGGCCTCGCCTGGGAGGGAGGGCTGTGATGCCCGTCACTTCCCTTTGGGGAGCTAGCTCTCTCTGTCCTCCTCTCTCACAGTATGCCTCCGCACACCCACCCAATCACCGACGTGGCCACTAAGCTCAATCCCTTTCTGGGAAAAACTTCTTTATGCCAATCAGAACCCTACTCAGTGAGTGAAGAGCCTCTGGTTAAAATAATACACACGAGGGCGCCTGGGTGGCTCAGTTGGTTAAGCGATTACCTTCGGCTCAGGTCATGATCCTGGAGTCCCGGGATCGAGTCCCGCATCGGGCTCCCTGCTCGGCAGGGAGTCTGCTTCTCCCTCTGACCCTCCCCCCATCTCATGTGCTTTCTCTCTCATTCTCTCTCTCTCAAATAAATAAATAAAATCTTTAAAAAAAAAATAAAATAATACACACGAAAGTGGTTTACGAGGTGGGTATTACCACGAGTGTGACGGGAAGGTGAGGAGGCCATCAGGATGACCTGTTCCTCAGCGCAGCTGCGACTCACCCTCCTTAACCCTCGTGGCCATCAAGCCTGGGCTCGGGCTCGGCCACACCATGCAGTTCTTTGTGCCATCCCCTTGTTTCTCTTCGTGGGGGCGCAGCACGCCCCCTCCCCTGACGCAGCCAGCTCCTCCAGTCGCACATTGATTGTCTGTACCTTGCGTGTACTTAGTGCGGAGCTTGGCTTGTTGCGCCATGAGCTCATGGTACTAAGATCTGTAAACATGCTGTTGGTGCTCCAGCTTTGCTAACTAGAGGAGACAGTTGAAGACCTTGTCTCAGACTCCCGGTTACATCTCCTCCAGGCTGGCTGGTAGGAGCGCAGGAGGGAAAGCCCCGGGCCAAGCGGCGGGGGGTCAGGCACGCAGGAGGGAGAGAAGGGACCAGCCCTGTTCCTGTCGCTGCCCAGCCGGGCGGCGGAAAGTATAAGGCGCTGTGTGAGGCACCGCCTGGGACAGACCTCGGTGAGCAAAGCCTGGCCCCGGTGAGCAGAGCGCACACAACCACCACAACCTCCACGGCCGGCCTCAAGCCCCAGCCCCAGCTCCATACCCCAAGAATCTTTGGAGGTGAGTGAAGTGGCTCTAGCTCCCCCATCCTCCCCTCTTCCACCCTCTACCCCAGGGGCTTCTTTACCCGCGGATCCTCCCTCACCTCCATATTCAGTCCCTTCCCCAGTCCCCAGCAGTCCCATGACTGCCTGTTGTTCTCGCGGGACCCACCTGCCGCCCTTTCCCAACCCCGCATCCTTCACGACACACGCAGGATTGCCAAGCGACGGTCACCTGCTCAGAAGGAAAAGCAGAGCTGTGTCTCGTGCCCTGCTGCCTGTCAAGTGTGCTACCTCCAGCTACTGCCTGGCTGCCCGTCACCCGAGACCGGCCTCCGCGCCATTCTTCTCGCCCCCTGGACGGCCCCCCACCCACCCAGGTCCTGCTCCTCTTCATTAGATCCCGGTCTAACCTCACATCGGCACAGAAGTCTGCTGGGTCCACACTGGTTGATTCTGGGGGCCCCCGTCCCAATCACTCAGTAGTCATAGGATAACCTCTCACATGGTTCAGTCTTTACTATTTTGAAAGTATTGTATCATTTGTTCCCAGAACAAGCTGGTGGGGACAGGCATCATTGGCCCCCTTACACACATGAGCCACCTAAGGCTCAGCATCAGTGACTTAGCCAACACCACAGCTAATAAGACACTGAACCCCGGCTCAGACTCAGACCCATGGGCTCCCCTCTCCAGCGCTCTCCCCACCGAGGACGACGCCCCAGGGCCCCCCTAGAGCTCTCATTACTAAGGGCCTGTTGGCGTGGACACAGCCGTTCCTGTTCTCTTTGCGCCTTCTTGTTCTGATCAGTTGTGCTTGGAGCCGAGTATTTATGACATCTCCGTTGACTGGAGGTCTCCGGCGATCAGGGACGCAATTGTCCTTTCTCTGATCGTCCCTCAGAATCCAGGACAGCGTTGTGCCAACCAGAGGAACTGGGCTTGGGGGCAAGGGCAGGCACCGCTAGCGAGAGCTTTCCACCTTCAGGGGCGCTGCAAACCCCAGGGGCAGCGGAGAGGGCAGCGAGGCGGGCCTAGTGCTAACGTGCTGGGCGCTGACCCAGGGCCAGGCGTTATGTGGTTCTTTATTTACATTATTTAGGCCTCACAACATTTCCAAGGGAGGTATTGTTATTGGCAAACGAGGAAACTCATGTTCAGAGATGTGGAGCCAGGGTGCAACCCACATCTGTCTGAGTCCAAAAGGAGCGCCCATAAATAGCAGAAGTCAATATATATTTTAAAAATATGATAATCCCTTACTCCCTGAAGGCCTATCCTACCCTTGACTCTTCCTTTCCCAGAAAATAGAATTCAGGGAGAGGAAAGCGAGGGCGGGATGTACCTCAAACATGAACACGCGCACGCGCACGCACACGCATACACGCGCGCGCACACACACACACACACACACCAGTTATGCCTATCACCACCACCCTGGACTTCCTAGCCAGGGTGAGGGTTATGAGGGATGGAAGTCAGTTTCCCCAGGACCCTAGCCCTCATCCCCTTCCCTGCTGCTAAATAAAAGTGAATAAATACTAAATAAATACAACTGCTCCTCCCCCACTGGCTTCCCCCTCCCTCCCGTGACCAGCAGGGCAGAGGGGGCAGTGTAGATGGGGACGGTCTCCCAGCCCCTTCCTTCCACCACCCGTCCCTGCCGTCCAGGGCAGGAAACCAGGGCAGGGCCAGCCTGCACATCAGGGCGGGGAGGACGGCACGCCACATCCTCTCAGCCCCTCCCCACTGTGTCCGTGTGTCCACGTGTCCGCATGAGGCAGCCGCAGAAGCCCCTCTTTCTGCCAACTCAGTCCGAGGCCCCGGTGCCCAGAAAGGGCAGCGGGGATGATGAGGTTATTTCCTGCCCGCCCAGGGGCGCCGCCGGAGGATCTCCAGAATCTGTGCCTTGCGGTGCAGCCAGTCCTGGGGAGGGGGACGCGGTGTGGACGGGGCTGGCTGGGGCACGAAGAAGCTGTATCGCAGGCGAGCGTTCTGGGGGTTGCCGGCTACCAGGACCTGCAGCGTTAAGGGCTGGGCCAGTGGCCCGTGGCCTGACAGTGTCTCAGAGGCTGCAGTGGCCCCGCTGTAGCGGAGACTGACAGCCCCAGGCAGCACCACGTCCGTGGGCGAGGGCATCAGTGTGTATTCACCGTTGAGGGCGTGGGAGCCATCTGGAAGCTTCAGGGCCAGGTAGAGGCTCCGGACACCAGGGGCCCCCTGCTGCCGGACCAGGATATGCGTGGCCCCCGCGGGGATAGTGACCACGTTGTTGTATCCGTACCTGAGAGGAAGGAGAAGATGGGGAGCTCAGCATCTTCCTGAATGCCCTCAGCCTTTCTGAGCTGTGTTTGTATGACTGTACGTGTGAGTTTGTGTGTGCAGAGTTGTCTCCCCAAACCTTTGTGAGGTGTCCAGCCTAGATCTGAGCTACATGCCAACGCACCCTCCTCCCTCTCCCCTCTCGACCCCTTACTGGGGTGCCCTTCTGAGCCCACCTCTTTGGTGGGTGCCGGTCCAATTCCCACTCTCCCTCCAGGAGCAAGTCCTCCCCTGCCCCGGAAGCCCTCCCTGATGCCCACCAGGGCCCTCACAGCAGCCCCAGGCTGAAACCTGTTGAACAGGTGGAACACTGTGCTGGAACTCGTTACTCATCTGTCTCCCCGACTAGACTGTAAGCTCTTTGAGAGGAGAGACAGTGTCAAGTTCACCTCTATACCCCCAGGGCCGGGGAGGAGGAAATCAACAGAGAATGAACCTGAATTTTCTGAAGGAGCCAGACTGTTTACTGCAGCTGGAACCATCCCCACCGCACACCATGCACTTGTCAAACTTCTTTTTGGAGCCAATGACACGGTCACAGCCAGCATGAATGCAGCGGCCCTGAACACAGACCGAGGAGCTGTCCGGGGAACAGGGAGTCCCATCTACCACCTGCCAAGAGAAGGAGCGATGCAAGGGTTCTTCCTAAGTCAGGAGGGGTCGGTGAGCCAGACCAGACCCATATCCCACCAGGGAGGGGACGTCATAAAGGCCGGGTGGGAGGGGATGAAGGTTAGGCGTGGAGTGAGCCCCATCCGTGTGAAGGGGTAGTAACCCTAACAACAATAGTAACTGGAAAAGCCACTGTTCTCAGAACACTCTCTCTGAATCAGGCACTGTGCTAAGTGCTTTATGAACTAGAATATAAATCTCACAACCACTCTCTGAGGTTCCTAGAGATGGAAAGCTGTGGCTCAGAAAGATGAAGAGACTCTCCCCAAGATGAGACAGCTGGCAAGATGGAAACAGCAGGTCTGAGTCTCCACACCCGCCCCGAACCTCGATGGCAGCGACCCAGACGGACGCTAGAGGGCGGCCGGCGTGTAAGAATGCTCCCCAGGGGAGGGCCAACAATTCTGCGAGGGCTTGTTCTTCCTTCTGCCTTCGACAACCCACCCTATCCCAGAGAGGGAGTGCAGGGGCGCCACCGTCTCCAAGAGGCCTGTCCAGTGAGGCGCCGGCCTCCCGTGAGCCCAACGAGGCCACCCCTGTAAGTGATAGAGGAGCCCACAGAAAGGGGTCAAAGACTTGTCCAAAAGGCCACGTCCGTTCTCACGCAATAGAGAGATGGGAACCGGGAGATGGGAAGAGAAAGACAAAGAACCCAAGGCAAACGGGAAGGGCTGGAGCTGCCTGACTGGCAACTAATCCAGACCCTGGGGCTTGTTTTCCAAATACCCGCGGCCAGAGAAGTATGAGTGGACCCTGCGCGGGCCTGGCACGGCTGCGGGAGGGCCAGCGAGGGTGCTACTTTGGAGGATCTTTGCCGTCAGAGAGCAGGGGGCTTCGGGAGAGAGAGGGAGCACAGACGGTGCCGGGGAGGGGGGGGGGGCATCTGGCCCTCACCCGTGGCTCCAGCACATAGTAGTAGCCCAGGGCCCGGGCCTGGCAGGTGAGCTTGCACTGGTCCCGGGGGGCCACACCCGCGTAGCGAGGGACCCAGTCCATGGGCCCTGGGAAGCTCTTGAAGAGGTCGGTGCGGTGGTTGTAAGCAGCACATTGCTCCTCACGGAAGGTCAATGCTGTAGGGGGAAAGGGCCAGTCAGAGTCCTCTTTCCTCCCAACATCCCATGTGAGCCCCTCCACCTAAGCCCCTCAGAGCTCTAGACAGCCAGACTGCCAGAGAAGGTTCCCAAAGGGTGAAGTTACTCCCCTCAACAGCAGGGACAGTTCCCCTCCCCGGCCCCTCCCCGGCCCCACTCCAGGGACCAGACGGTCCCTGCTCTACCCCCCCCTCCTAATGGCTTCTGTCCCTCCCACTCCTCACCTGAGCCACTTGGGCAGTCCTGGGTGTTGCAGGAACGGAAGCGGGTGCGGCGGCCCTCACAGTACTTGCCACCGTTCCGGGGGACCGGCCGCGTGCAGTCCCGGGAAGAGAACTGGACGCCGCCCCCGCAGCTCCGGGAGCAGTCGCCCCATGACCCCCAGGGGCCCCAGCCTCCAGCCTGTGGGATCTGCAGAAACACAGAACGGAAGGGTGGCATCTAGACACTCTCTGCTGGGCCCAGGGCCAGCCCCTCTCCTCCGGGCCCTCCGCTCCACCCCTGCCCCGGGATCTCACATTGAAGTCCTGAAGCTGGTCCACATGGAGGCAGCGGCCCCCCATGCAGGCCTGCGCCGGCCCGCAGGGGGTACCATCGGCCCAGGGTGAATGCTTGGTCTGGCACATGGCGTGGCCATTGAGGTGGCCAGAGCACCAGAGGGCGGCACAGGGCGGCGGCAGCTGTGGACAGTGGCGCGAGTCGGGCCCGAAGGTCAGCTGACACTGGCGATCGGCGTCATAGTCCTTGCCAGGGAAAGTCATGGGCAGAGGCAGGGGGGCCGCTGGCTGGTCTAACAGACAGTGCCCTGGGGAGGAGGTAGGGATACGAAGTCAGCCACGGGCCGAGGAAGAGTCTAGATTGCTAGCTGAGAGTCTGGACTCCCTGGGGCCTGATGGGATCCTGGAATCCAAATCCTGGGGCTGGAAAAAGCTTTAAGTAGCAGGTACAATTTATTGGGTGCTTATTATGTGATGAGCGTTGGCTAAATGCCTGTCCAGCCTTTCTCATTTAACCATGGCAAACACCTGCGAGGTGGTTACCATTTCATGCTTGCTTTACAGATCAGCCACACGGACGTGAAGAAACTCACAGTCACACATCTATCTACACGTGTCTAAAGAACAGAATCAGGGTAAGAACCCGAAGCGCTAAGTCTTCCTACCTGTTCTAACCGGCTACAGACACCTCTTGAGCCTGCTTTGTCTCAGCATCCCTGCCCAGAAGTGGCCACCCTGCCAGGCTTGCACACCTCCGGTGACAGGCAGTCACTCCCTTCACAGCCAGCCCGTCCTCGTGTGAACAGTTCTGACCCTTAAAAGGTCAGATCTCATTCTACTACACCAAAACTTGCCTCCCTTGGCTGTGCTATTTATGCTAGAGGAAGTGGGAACCACACAAAGACAGAAGCATTTCTCACCCCATCCCACACTGCAGAGGAAACTCATCTGAGGCAGTCAGTTTGGCCCATGCAGAATGCAGCAGAAGAGAGAGTAGAGTGCGGGGCGGGGGGGGGGGGGGGCAGGAACGGAGCGCCGCACAGGGAGAGGGGGATGCCATCTGCTTACCATAGCCATTGTCCAGGAAGTCAGTGATGAAGCGAGCACTGCAGGGGGACCAGGGCTCCTCGGGGTCCACGTGAGCCATCACAGGAGCCATGACGTGGCGGGAGGTGCTCCCAGGCCCATTCAGACCAACACATGGCTTTGAGTTGTCATGGAGCATGTTGAAGACGTGACCTGTGAGAGCGGAGGCCTTGTTAGGGTCCCAGGGTCCCATCTCTGTGCCCTCAGGGGGCTTCAAGCCCATAATAATCTGGTTGCAGCTGTGGATGGTCAGATCCATTCCCTATCCCACACTGTCCCCAGTTTCCTTCTGGTGCGCTAGGGCTCCTCAATATGGAGCCCCCACTGCTCTGTCTCCCCTTCCCCCCAAACGCACTCAGGGCACCTCCCGACCCTCTTTTCCTTGTAGCGAACATTCCTAACCCTGATCCCACCCATTCCATCACTGACTCTTACGAATAACATCTCTTTCTTTTTTTTTTTTTAAGATTTTATTTATTTATTTGAGAGAGAGAATGAGAGATAGAGAGCACGAGAGGGAAGAGGGTCAGAGGGAGAAGCAGACTCCTCCCCGCTGAGCAGGGAGCCCGATGTGGGACTCGATCCCGGGACTCCAGGATCATGACCTGAGCCGAAGGCAGTCGCTTAACCAGCTGAGCCACCCAGGCGCCCCTAACATCTCTTTCGATCATGTGCCCTCCCCAAACACACACACACATGCACACACACAGAGTTCACAGTAAGTTTCCACACACTATCTCATTTAATGGAAAAATCTGAACGTCTACACCCACAGCAGAGAAAGATAATGGCCCTGGACCTAGGCCTGGGGAGGAAGAAGCACCACTTTGTGACCCCCTATCTGCCTTCTAGTGAGCCCACTGTCCCCTTGCCCCAACCCGATAGCTCTCACGCATCCGGTTGTCCCACAGCCCCACTCCCACCTTACCCAGTTCATGAGCAGCAGTGAAAGCCGACTGGAGCCCATCATCCTCCACAATAGCACAGCTCCGAGCCGGGTCACACACAGTGCCCACATCAGCCATGCCCAGAGTGTCACAAGTAGAGACCCCACACAGGTCCTGTGAAGAGGGATCACAGAAGATGCATGAGGAGCCAAGACGCCAGAGTCCGCTGGGATGAGATCTAGCCTCGTGGGGACCTGGGCCTTGAGGAGCCAGTGCCGCCAGGGCCCAGATGGCGTTGGCAGCGTGGCTGGGGCCGGATGCCCCGTGGAACACCTCCAGGGGCACCATTTCCAGCACAGCGTACCCGTGGGGCTTCTTGGAGCTCCGTGGCGCGGGGCCCACGGGGCTGATCGGGGCCTCACCTGCCGGGTGAACAGAATGGCCGTGTCAAAGTGGTCTGGGTCCGAGTCCTCAGGGGTGTTGAGTCCTCGCTGCCAGGTGCAGAAGCTGCGCAGGGTCTGGGCGGCACTGGGCCCCACTTGGGGCCCTTCCTCGCCCGGCCCGAGAATCACGAGCCGAGTCACCACCAAGCTGACGGGGTTGCGGATGCTCGGGTGCTTGAAGGCCTTGGCTGCGGCGGCCATAACGGTCAGCAGGTAGCGCTTCAGCCCTGCCCCGTGAAATGCTGCCATCTTGTCATCTGCCACGACCAGAGTCTCCACAAATCGACTCAGCGAGGCAAAGCGCTGGATTGGAAAAAGGAGGGGAGCATCCTGAGAGAGCCTCCCAGACCCATGGCTCCTTTTCCCCTCCCTTACTTCCTGGGTCTGGAACTCAGCAGAGCCAGCTGGGCCGCACATACACCGCGGGATTCCTGACCGGTCTTGGTTGGGCCCTCCCCCAACCCCAAGTTCCAGGGCTT
Source organism: Callorhinus ursinus (assembly GCF_003265705.2). Classification (NCBI taxonomy): domain Eukaryota; kingdom Metazoa; phylum Chordata; class Mammalia; order Carnivora; family Otariidae; genus Callorhinus; species Callorhinus ursinus. The sequence goes on from NW_027397150.1 coordinate 2,859,435, forward strand.
TTGTGGTAACTAGAGGAAATCAGCTGTTGGTGCTGAGAAGGGGAAGGGAAGGGGATGCCACGTCCCAGGGCTGCTGAGCCCCAGGGGTGAAAAGCAGCTGGGATTGCCTCTGGGAGGGGCTTTGGGGTCCCCCAGGCCAGAGTGCGCTGGGGCCTGCAGGACCGGAGCTGGAGGGCCGGGCTGCAACGTGTCGGCCCTGTGTGGTTGGAGGAACAATTCAGTCAGCGGCTAGGGCCAGGGCCAGATCTCAGCGTGGCGGGTGTGGAGGGAGAGCGGCTGGTCTGGATTAAAGCGAGAGAGGGAGGGAGGGAAGAAGGGGGAGGCTGGGGGTGGGAAGGGGGAAAGGATGGAGTGTCAGGCAGCCTTACAGTCAGTCCACAGTGTGGGAAGGGGACTGACCAGAGGAGGTACGGGATGCCTTTCCTCCCCGTCCACTTTTGCCCTACTTTGCAATTTGCCAGAACTATTTTGAAGGCAGCCCCAGAAGCCAGAGGTCAATCCCTTGGGCTTTAAACCTCACTCCTTTAGCCGGCAGTGGGGGTGAAAATCAAATTTGGGGCACAGAAAAGAGTCAAGGCCCAGGGGGCTGTTGGGAAAGCTTTCTGGCAGGAGATGGTGCCGGGAGAACGCCGTGGCCAAGCAGGGCTGGGGTGGGCAGAGGGGTGCTCATCCCCAACACAGAGTCTCTGACCCATGTCTGAGAACCCTCCTCGGGGTCAGCAGCCTGGCCAGGGGAAGGGCTGGGGCAGGGAGAAACCAGAGCCTTCCCAAGAAAGGAGGCTAGCGGAAAGAGGAGAGGAAGACAGAAGGCAGGGAAGAAGCAGAATGGCCAGCAGGGGAAGTGGGTGGAGAGAGGGTGAATGGGGGTCAGTGGGACAGACATGGCGGGAGGACGCTGCAGGACACAGACTCCGGGGCTGCCTACCTTGGCTCTTCGAGGGCTGGGGCTGGGATTCCCGGGAGGAGCCTTGACGTTGCACATGGGGCCCTGGCCGCTGGCAGGACTCTTCCGGCGGAGGATGTGAGCCCCAGGCCCCCCGGCAGAGTTAAGGGTGCCTCCCTCCAGGGGCTGGATGTGGAGTTCGGTCCCCCGATACTGCAGCACCCCTAACAGGGCTCCCCCGTCCCAGTGCAGAGATGCTACCGACTCTGGATCTCCGTTGACGGTGCCGGTGAGGTAGGTGCCTGGCTCGGCCCCTCCCAGCAGCTCAGGGGCTTGGCCCAGGTACTGCACCGTCAGCCCCTCGACCCGCACGCCGGGGTCCTGCTCCAGCTCTAGCAGCAGCGTCTCCCCAAAGGCTGGCAAGCGGTACAGAAGCCTGGCAGGGGCGCCCAAACCAGGCAGGACGCTGCCATTGAGCTTCTCTGGAAACACGATCTCCTCCTCCCGGGGGAGGGGGCTGGCCGGCCGGGCTGAGGGCAGGAGGGAGACCAGCGGCAGCAGCAGCAGCAGCAGCAGCTGCCCCACCAGCCGGGAGATGGGCACGGCGGGGAGCAGCAGGCGGGGTTGGACTCCCCCGGGCCAGCACCCCGCCAAGCCCCTCCTGGGATGCCGGTCCGTCCGGGACATGGCACGGGCGCTGCAGCTGGGAGTGAATGAGGCCGTCTGGGCACCGAGTTCTCCCTGCCCTGGCTTTGGAAAGCTCCTCTCTGCAGCCTGGGGGCTCGGACTTGTGCCAGGGTCAGAGGCAGAGTTTTCAGAGGGGCTGGGGACCTTCAGAGGAGATGGAGAAAACTTGGCCCTTAGGCTTGGGAGAGGCGCCTAGTGGCCTGGCTCCTCCAAACTCTCCTCTCACACCCCCTCCTCTCCCAGGTCTTTGTCTTTCCCTGCCCGTGTCTTCTGCAGCTTCTCGGGCCTCTCCTTCTGGGCTCCCTCAGACTATCTGGCTTTGCCTCTGTGCCTGCCCTGTCTCTGGCTCCTTCCGCTGTGCCTTTGTCTCTGTCTCTCTCCTCCTCTCTCGCCCGTGTCTATGTGTCTGTGGGTCTCCCTGTGGGTTCTTCCCAGCCTCTCTCCGCGCCAGCTCTTTTAAGCATCCCGAGCTTCTGCGATTGGCTGAGCTATAAGCCATTCAGACAGGAGCTCTGTTGGTAGGACTCAGATGGGTGTCTCATTGCTTCCCAAAAATCCTAGTTTTTGTTTTCCTTTAAAAAAAAAAAAAATGGGACTTGCCCAGGGGAGGGGAATCTCTAGCAGCCGGATGGATCACAGGCACTGGGCCAGCTGATGACATAGCCTTTCCCCAAAACCCACAGTCGGCTCTCAGCTGTCTCTTTCCCTTTTTGGTGGGACAGAGCCCCAGGAGGGGTAGGAAGTCAGGGAAAGGGCCTGGTCAACACGCACAGAAAGGCCACGGTCCTGGGAGATTTCTCGCTCCCATTCTTGAATCTGGCATGGCCTCCCTTTTCTCAGGGTTTCCTCGTGCTGCCCTCTGCCCCTAGAGGCTGGTTTCCAGAGCTGAGGCAACTGAGTGAACTGCCAGGGAAAGACCGTGGGGAACAGGTAAGGAAGCACCAAGAGAGCAGAACAAAGAAAGGAGGTGGCTGGACTTGGCTCAGGATGGGACCAAGTAGTGGGAGAGAGAAGAGGCTGCGGAGATATGGGGTATGTAGGTGAGGAGACAGTGATGAGGGAGCTTACTGCCCAAAGGCAGGATGGGTCTGCTTAGAATGGACACATGGAGCAGGCAGCAGAGAAGGCAGGAGGGGTTAATGACGTTTCCTTTATAGAAGGAGGATCCAGGGTGGCACCTCCTCTTCTTTAACTCCTCTCCTTCAGGCTCCCTGTTCCTGAGTTACCACTACCCACCCCCTCCAGAGCCCAGAACAGCCAATCCGCCTCCATTCCTCCCAGGGCTCCCCCTCCCCACTTCCTGACTCCCCATTTCCCTGGCCCAGCTCCCAGTAGCTTCCCCCAGGCTCTTGGCCCTGTTCCTACCCACTCCCAACTGCCCCAAGTCCTCCCCCAGCCTCAAGTCAGCCAGCCCCCAGCACAGAAAGACTTGCCCTCCTAGAAACCCAGATGCACCCAAAGTCAGTCCATCCCAGGGAATCCCCACCTGGCTCCCTCTTTTGGTCCCACCTTGCCCTTGAGAACACAGTCGCTCCTGGAATATCTAGTAATTTTTTATTTCTCATTCCCCACGGGACATGGAGAAGAAGGTGGAGGATGCACTGTGTATATAGGGAAACTAGAGTACTGAGAAACGGGAAGCCAGCGCCTGAGGTGGGGAGAGTGCCTGGGGAGGAGGAGGTAGTGGTGGGAGAAGGCAGCCAAATGATTCCCTTGGTTTGGTTCTGGACAGGAGAGAACCCAGCAAAGAGGTCTTGGGGGTGGACTCTCGAATAAGGAAGTAAAGGGTACAGAAGTAGGGGCAATCTCTGCCCACTCAATGCTATGGCCACTCCTTTCCCCAGGATATCCCCAGGAAAGAGAATGCAGTCAGCGGTCCCTTTCCTTTCCCAGAGGCACATCACCTGCCCCTACCCCCATTCCTCTACCCACTCTCTGCCTTGTCACCTCCTGTCTCCCAGAATGCTTCCTTCCCCCCTCCCTTCCTGCTCAGGTCACGAATACCTGCCCCGGTGCCCACCACTTCCGGACCTGCCCACCACTGCCAGACCTACCTCTTGCCCCACCACATGCCCTGACCCTGGTCCTAACTCTGGAGGGGGTTGGGGCTGCGGCTGCGGGCGTCAGACAAAGGACAGGAGGCCAGAAGGGGCAGGGGCAAGAGGAGCTATCACCAGAGGACTCTTACTGCCCCTTTCCAACCCCCCATCTGAGATGAGGACAAAGGGGGTGACTAAGCAGTGAGAGACAAAGGGCCTTAGAGTCACAGCAGCAGGGTGGGGGGGTGTTGGCTGCAGGGAGAAGGCACAAAAGATGCAGTGTCCTAGGTAGCCCCCCAGGAGCCCTCACCCCCGTCCCAGCTCAAGTTGCCACCAGGGCTAAGCAGCCCAGACTCTATCCTGACTTCTCCCAGGTTGGATTAGGGCAAATAAACGCAGTCCCCAGACCTCCCGGCATCGCCCTGCCCCCTCATCACGGTCACTGTGTTCCAACTACAGAGGGAGAGCAGGCTCAGGGAAAGGGTGCGGCGGGGGGGGGGGGGGGATGAGGGAGGCAGGGAGGGAGAGCCTCTGCCTGGCTGTGGGGGCTGCCCAGTCCACCCGGGTTCCAGTCAGTTCCCACAGCCAGGGATATGGCCCCACCCTTTGGTACGGTTCCCATTAGGTCAACTCCCAGGCTGGAAGTCTGGCTCTCCCCTCTTTCTTCACAGCTAAGAATTCCCTCTCTGCCACTTTCCTGGTGTCTGCCCCACCCTGCTGCACTGCTGGTGGGCTGTCTCAGGGACCCTGTCTGGGGGGGATCTGGGGACTGCCTCTTTCCGGGCTCAGAGTGGGAGGCATGTGCCAACTCAACGGGTGGCCCAGCTGGAGCTGGGCTTGGGAGCAGAGGGGAGCGAACAGGGACTAGCCTCCAAGGCTGCAAAACCCTTGGTCTCTTCCATGCAGAACTGGGATCAGACTCCTGGTGGCACTGGGACTAAGGCAGGGTCAGAAAGACATGAGGGGAAGAGGACTTGACCCAGGATGGAAGTAGGGCATGAAACATCTCTAAGGGCGCTTCCCGGGTCTGTCATTCTGCAGCTTCTGGAAACCTGGCAGACATCAGGGTCTCCCAGAGGGGCCCTCCCTCCCGATCTGGGCTGAGGTGGCTCCTCTACACCCAGCAGCCGGCTCCAGTGCTGGTGGCCTTGGCGTCCTCCTCTTTCTTCGTTTTTGGTTTGGCGGGAGCTCTCAGACCCGCCCAGCCGCGCTTGGGCCCCGGTTCCCTAGCCCATTGGGGCCATCTGGTAATTAGCGGGCTTTCTCCGCTCCGAATCTTTTGGCAAAGCCTGGGGCTGTCCCGGGAGGACCGGGCTCCGCCGCCGCCACCGGGAGCGGGGCTCAGGCAGGAGGCGGGGAAGCACGCGGGCGAGCGAGCGCCGGGCCCCGCGGGAGCCGTTAAGTTTCGCCGGCTCCCGCCTCGGCGAGCCAGTCACGAGCAGCGAGAAGAACCGCGCCCGGCCGCCGCTCCGAGAGCGAAAGCGCAGCCCAGGCGCAGCCCCCGGACGTTGTCGGCTCGCGGCGGCGGCGGCCCCGCCAGCTTCCGTGAGGGCGGCCCCGTGGTGCCAATAGGCGGGAAGCCGCAAGGGGGCGCGCAGGAGGCACTTCCGCCCGTTCTCCTTCCCGCAGTCCGCGGCGGGGCAAGATGGCGGCGCTGAGGGCTCTGCGCAGCCTCCGGGGCGTCGCGGCCCAGGCGCTGCGGCCCGGGCGCCGGCTGCCGGTTCAGCCCAGCAGGTGAGGTTCCGGGCGGCCCTCGACGCGTAGCCCCCGACGCCAGGGTCTCTCGGGTCTGGCGCCTCCGCGGGCCCTGTGACCCCCTAGGAAAGAATGACCCAGGCCTGTGACCCCTCGCCCAGGCCTGCTGTCCCGGGCTCCAGGATGCAGTGGCGCCCGCTCCGGCCGAGGGAGGAAAGAGGGGTGAAATCAGCTGACGGGAGACCCTGCCCCTGAACGTTAGTGATAGTGTCACCTTCCCCTTGTGCCCTGCTGCTTCTCCCGAACCTCATCATGGGTGGCGTGCGGCTGGTGAAAAGTCTCCTTAGACGAGAAGAGGGAAGCACTCCTGTTGGAGTTAAAGGAGGAACATGAACCCAGACAACTCCCCCAACGCCCCCCCCCGCCCCCGTTGGTCCCCAGGACATCATTTAGGTCTCACCCGGGCCGAGCCAAGGAGCCAGCATGCCCCTCTCCCGCGCCCCTGCACAGGCACCGCACACCTCTTAGTCTTCGGTTGACCTTGAACACACACCTTGCTTGCGTTCATATTCCCCAAGGTGGAAATACGAATGTGATGCAAAGTTGAAGGAGCTAGGATCCCCAGCCTTGCATGCACAGGGGCGATGGGTGCAGTGATTCCAAGAGTGAGTTGTTAGTAGGAATGGAACGTCTGGAGTTCCAGCTTGTTCTGCGAAAGCTACACTGTGTGCCAGTGGCCAGGCGTTGGAGAATCCGAGGGCCCTTCCCTGGGCCCACCTGAGAGTGCATGGGAACAGAGGAACCCAGCGCTGTTGAGGCCCTGTGTCTAGGATGTGTCTTTAACTCCCTAGAGGTGCTCGGCAATGGCAGCCAGATGCGGAATGGGCAGAGCAGTTTGGGGGAGCTGTCATGTACCCCACCAAAGAAACAGCCCACTGGAAGCCTCCGCCTTGGAATGGTGAGTTCCCAGAGCCCCTGTCCCAAGCTGATTTCTGAGTGCTCTTGAGCTCTGTCAAGGCCAGTTTGCGCCCTCGCCCTTTCTGCTGCTTTCACCAGCACTTTAACAAACACAGTAACACTGGTAATAGGGCGGGTATTTATCAAATAGAGAAGGAAAGGAAGAACATCCCAGGAGAAAAAGAAAAAGAGTAGGTCCTAGTCAGCCCTTGGAGAGCCCTACCAGATTTATATTTTTAGCTTCGACTGTTCCCGGGGGTTCAATATATTCCCATCTTCCTTTGGTAGAAAAGGCTTTTCCCACTGGTACTCAAATGACATCTTCCAGACTGCGAAGCGTTTTGCCGCCATCAGAAGTAGCTCTTCCTTGTGACTTTTTGGTTTTGATCAGTGGTACCCACCTTCTCCTAATTTCTCAGGAATGAAACTTTTTCGTTATCTTTGGCTCTTTTTTCTCTCTTGCCCTCCCTGTCTAAATCCAAGAAGTCACCAAACCATGCACATTTTTTAATAATGTTACATATCAGATCATCTTTTCCTTTCTTGTTCAGATCTATTTTCTATTAGACCTTAATTATTCAGCGGTCTCTTCACTGGGTTCCTGCCCACTGATCTGGTCCCCCTCCAGCTGTGCAGAACAATGTAATCACCTTCATCTTCCCCAAACATCATTTTACCATGGCATTCATTCTCTTGCTCAGAAACCTTCAGAAGCACTTCCAGTTACTTTTCAAAAATCTTAACAGTAACAGTAGCCGAGTGTTTACCATGTGTCAAGTGTTTGGTGTGCGTTATTTTACTTAGTCCTTGCAACTCCATGAGAGCGATACTAGTGTTATACCACTTTTGAAGAAATCATGGTGCAGGGAGATAAAAAACTTGATCAAGGACTCCTACATGGATTTGTACTCGGGTCTATGTGACTCCAAAGCCCATGGTGCAGAATTTTGGTTGAAAGGTTAAACTCTGGTTTCAATTCTCTGCTCTCCCATTTACCAGTGAATAAAGTGCCTATTTCCTAGCATCACTGTAAGGATTAAATGGGATCATAACATGAATCATTTAGTGTAGTGCCTGGCACATGGTAAGTCCTCTGTAAGTGTTGTTATTAATGATACTGATAATGGAACCACTACCCCCTACTGGCTGCCAACACTCATCTTCTGCCTCTTGGTAAATAAGAGAGTTCCACAGATACTTCCTTGTTTCCAAGATTTCACCTTTGTTGATTCCATAGCCCGGGTTGCTCTTCTGTCTACGTGTTTGAGTCATTCCCTGTATTTAAGAACCAGCTCATATGCTGCCTTCACGAAGTCTTCACAGTGTTCTTTTCTTCCTTTAAATACTTAACGGCTAAGCCATTTACTTGGTAACTTGTGAATTTGGCCTCTTACTCGTTCCTCACGTGTACTTATTTCCCAAAGTAAACTCTATGCTTTTTGAGGGTAAACACTGCCATTCGGTAGTAGTAAGAATTAAGTATACATTTCCTGATTGGGTGGGCATTCATCAGATAGATTTGGAGGGCAGTGTATCGTAGTGGTTAAGAATGTGGACTGTGGAGCTGAACAGGTTGAGATTGGTCCTGACTGCCAGTTGCTAGCTCTCTGAGAAGTCATTTATCCTCTCTGGCTTCAGTTTCACCAATAAAATAAGGATAATAATAGTACCCACTACTCATGTGGTTGTTAGGGGAATTAAATGAATTAAAATCAGTGCTTAAGGTAGTGCTTGGCACATAATAAGGACTATATGAATGATATTAGTAATATCTCTGTTTTTTGTTTTTTTTTTACGATTTATTTATTTACTTGAGAGAGAGCACGTGTGCGTCCGGGCACAGGTGTGTGCTGCAGAAGGGGCAGAGGGAGAGGGGGAGAGAGAATCCTCAAGCAGACTTCCCGCTGAGCATGGAGCCTGACTCAGGCTCGATCCCAGGACCCTGAGATCGTGACCTGAGCTGAAATCAAGTCAGATGCTTAACCGACTGAGCCACCCAGGTGCCCCCAGTACTACCATCTTTAGAAAGGTACCTGGGAGACATGGAAAGAGTAAGGTTTGTGTGTGGTTCCTCTTGTCAAAAACTTTAGATCTCCCTCCCCTTTCTCCCGTGTAATGGTCTTCTTCCTGGTTATGTTGGCGATTAGGGAGTTAACAGGGTGTGGAATGGTGACACGGAAGATCTGTAGGGAGAAGCTAACCCCTTGCTGTCTCTTGGGGGTTCTCTAGGGAATTACCATTTGGCTCTGAACTCTTTCCCACTTCTCAGATGTGGACCCTCCGAAGGACACAATGGTGACAAACCTGACCCTGAACTTTGGGCCCCAGCACCCAGCAGCCCACGGTGTCCTGCGACTAGTGATGGAACTGAGTGGGGAGATGGTGCGCAAGTGTGACCCCCACATCGGCCTGCTGCACCGAGGCACTGAGAAGCTCATTGAATACAAGACCTATCTGCAGGTGTGGGGCACACAGGGGCCTGCTGACGGGGCCGGGGGTGCCGTGGCCTGGGACTTGGCCAGTTTGCTGCCCTCCAAAGCCCCGGGGAGGAGGGCGCTGGGGACGTGAGAACGGTCTTGGCTGGGGAGATGGAGGGATGTTCCAGGGGATGCGTGACTGAGATCCATCTAGATTTGGTTTATCCAGCAGAAATGCTTGGGAGCCAGAGCTACACCCCCAGCTTTTCTCCGGATGACTTTTGGCTGGCCCCTTTACCCTTTCTCTAGTGCCTCAGTTTCCCTGTTCTTATATCCCACTAGTACGTCAAAGCCGTTGTCTCTGGGGACAGGGAAAGAGGAAAGAGACGTGAGCTTCCTAGGATTAACAGCCGATTCTTGTATCCTCCGGCTGTCTCAGATTTGTTTTCGAAACACTCAGTGAGTCAGAGTGACTGGGAGGGAGTTTGTGGCAGTGTGCCGTTTTTAGGAGAGCTCTGTGACCCAAGTGGTGCGGGTCAGATTGGAAGGAATTGGAGCTGGGACAGGCATCTGAAGTTTTTTCTTACTGTCATGAAGAAAGGTCTTGCTCACAGAAGGTGACGGGGGTAGGATACAAGCAGCTGACTAGGACGTGCTGCCCCCAGAGAGTCCAGGCAGGGATGGTGCCTGGTCACAGGGAGTATGGAGCTAAACCCTGTAGCATTAACGCACGTCACAGTGACATCAGGACAAGAACTGGCTGTCCCAAAGACAGGCGTCCTAGCCCCGCCTCCTTCCTGGAAGCTGAAGCGGGTTCGGCAGCCGGCTTGACTAGCTTTCTTGGCATTCTAGGGAAGGAACCATTTCTCCCCGATCAGAAGTCAATCCAGTCCTTCTCGGGGCTCTGTCTTCTTTAAATCCTTCCTTCCCACCCAGTTAGTCCTAAGACTGGTTACCTTTCTCCTTCAGTATCTCAGAGAGGCACTCTTGTTTGAGACTGTTGTGGGCCGGAGGAGTGTGACCAGAGGTATGCTGGAGCAGCTCCTACCGGCCCGCAAGAACAGATTAAGCTTTCAGGAGTTTTGTGAGCCAGTTGTTAAACAGAGCCATTATTAAAAGTTAGATTATGTTAGCTCACAATTTAGTAAATTATATCAAAAGGTAAGAAGTACTCAAAGCTCATCCCTTTCTTACTTTGCTTTGCTGTGCTCTGAGGTTATGTTATTGTATCTGCTTGGCAGAAATACCACGCAGTGCCGCGCTACTCTACCTAGCACCGGGTTCAGTTACGTGGCTTACAACTGGCGCTGCGAAGTGGATTTTCACCATGGAACTTGGCACACACAACACATAGGCTTCCCTTCCACCCCTTCAGAGATCTGATTTTTAAACATTTCCCGGCATGTACTACTGGGTATTGGATGCTGTCTTGCTTAGCTCCGGAGACTAGAAGGCTTTATGCAGCACTAACTTCTGATGCCCATGGAGAGCAGTGCTTTTGGCAGGCTGTATGAGGGCTCCTGGCCTGTTAGGTGTGACCCAGGCTCTTCCCTTTTCCCAGGCCCTTCCATACTTTGACCGGCTAGACTATGTGTCCATGATGTGCAACGAACAGGCCTACTCACTGGCTGTGGAGAAGTTGCTCAATATCCAGCCTCCGCCCCGGGCTCAGTGGATCCGCGGTAAGCCCTTCACCTTCCCGTGGCCCTCCCCGGCCATTGCCCAGCTTAGGAGCATCGCACGCAAGCTTAGTATGCAGACCCCAGGCTCTGCCCACAACTGCTGTGTCAGCGTCGATTCTTGGCTCCTATGTCCTCTTCTTTTTTTTTTAAGATTTTATTTATTTATTTGACAGAGACACAGCGAGAGAGGGAACACGAGCAGGGGGAGTGGGAGAGGGGGAAGCAGGCTCCCCGCGGAGCAGGGAGCCCAACGCGGGGTTTGATCCCAGGACCCTGGGACCATGACCTGAGCCGAAGGCAGACACTTAACCACTGAGCCACCCAGGTGCCCCCATCCTCCGCCTTCTTGTCTTCACCTGTCTACAGTGCTGTTTGGAGAAATCACGCGGCTTTTGAACCACATAATGGCTGTGACTACACATGCCCTGGACATTGGGGCCATGACCCCTTTCTTCTGGATGTTTGAAGAGAGGGAGAAGGTAAGAGAAGGGGGGATAGGCTAGGCAAGGGGTGCAAGAAGTGGAGAAGCATCTTTTTTTTTTTAAAGATCTTATTTATTTATTTGAGAGAGAGAGAATGAGAGACAAGAGAGCACGAGAGGGAAGAGGGTCAGAGGGAGAAGCACACTCCCTGCTGAGCAGGGAGCCTGATGCGGGACTCGATCCCGGGACTCCAGGATCATGACCTGAGCCGAAGGCAGTGGCTTAACCAGCTGAGCCACCCAGGCGCCCTTGGATTCTATTCTTAAGGAACTCTGTGTCGTGAGGGGTTGGTCGGGCATCGGAAGGCAGGGGGCGGGGGAGTGGACCAGCATGTTGCTGGATTTGGGGCCCAGGACTTTGTCACTAATTCCCAGTGTGTCCTGTCAAGATGTTTGAATTCTACGAGCGCGTGTCCGGGGCTCGGATGCATGCTGCTTACGTCCGGCCAGGAGGTGTGCACCAGGTGAGCCAGCTCCCCTGCCTTCCCAAAGCTTCCAGCCCACGCCTGTATCCTCCATGGCCACTGGAGGGCAGCGCTGGCCGATGGAAACGCTGACCCTGAAGCCATGGGGCAGGGAGGCTGCGCCCCGCTCACTGTCATTCTCCATTTGGCTCCTAGGACCTGCCCCTTGGGCTTCTGGATGACATTTATGAGTTTTCTAAGAACTTCTCTCTTCGGGTTGATGAGTTGGAAGAGGTAAGATAGGAGCCAGTGGGGAAAATCCCTCTTTTCCCCTCAAGAAAGGCTCGTGGGGTTTTAGTCCCTCGTAAAGAACCACAGAGGCATCTGAAGGGAGTTAGAAAGAGCGTTCACATCCAGTTTTCTTGATTAATAGATGCTGACCAACAACAGGATCTGGCGAAATCGGACAGTTGACATTGGGGTTGTGACAGCCGAAGACGCGCTTAACCATGGGTTTAGGTGAGGGAAATGTGACCTCTGCGCTCGGGTGAGGGGCTCCAGCCTAATACCTTGGCTTCAGGAAGGTGTGGCGCCGTCCGTGCGGTGCTCTGAGATTAGATCCCGTGCCCAGAGTGTGTGTGTCTTGGGGGGCAGGGAGGCCAAGGAAGAGGGGGCACCTCCATTCCTGGTTCATGGAAAGGGACCCTTGTTCCCGTCCCACTGCCCAGCGGCGTGATGCTCCGGGGCTCGGGCATCCAGTGGGACCTGCGGAAGGCCCAGCCCTATGATGTTTACGACCAGGTGGACTTCGATGTTCCTGTTGGCTCCCGGGGGGACTGCTACGATCGGTAAGGCCCAGACGTCTCAGCCCGTTTCCGGCTGTTTTTCCCTTTCTGACTCTTCGCTTGGCTACTTTCTTTTTTTTTTTTCTTTAAATTTTTTTTATTGTTATGTTAATCCCCATACATTTATATCATTCGTTTTTGATGCAGTGTTCCATGATTCATTGTTTGTGCATGACACCCGGTGCTCCCTGCAGGACGTGCCCTCCCCAACACCCATCACCAGGCTAACCCATCCCCCGCCCCCCTCCCTCTAGAACCCTCAGTTTGTTTCTCAGAGTCCATCGTCTCTCCTGGTTCGTCTCCCCTCCGACTTACTCCCTTTCGTTCTTCCCTCTTGGCTACTTTCTTTATTTCCGTATTTTCCAGCAGCTACTGGAGCTCTTGTGTCTATTAAACTAGGTGGTTTTTCAAAGCCATTTCTTTTGCCCTCTCTTATGTGTCATCTCTTAGGTGGCACTAGTTTGGGCTGCATTTTTATAGCTGAGAAAGCTGAGGTGTAAAAGTTAGAGACTGGCCTGGGATTACCCTGTTCGTGGTGGTTGAGACTAGAATCCTCCTGATCCAGTGCTCTTTCCACTGGATTCTAAGCTTCACGTTCCATTCCTGTTTACTGACCCTGAGTAAGATTGGCTTCTGTTTTCTTTTCAAGCCAATTTGACCCTCCCCCGTCCTATAGTCCAGGAAGTGTCCAAGAGGGTAACTGAAGAGGGGACTCCTACAGGCCATGGGCCAAGAAGATGAGGAGAGGACTTGGGGCAGGGGCCGGCACCAGAACCAGAAGACTGGAGCTTTTGCCTGGGCGGCCAAGCCAGGCAGAGATGCCACACTGGGAGGAGAGAGGGTGGTAACAAGTCAGCCGGCCCTCTGGGCCGGCCAAGGGCGTCGTCACGTCTGATGCTCTGAACCTGCCTCATCCCCTTCAGGTACCTGTGTCGGGTGGAGGAGATGCGCCAGTCCCTTCGAATCATCGCTCAGTGTCTGAACAAGATGCCCCCCCGGGGAGATCAAGGTTGATGATGCCAAAGTGTCTCCCCCTAAGCGAGCAGAGATGAAGGTTGGCTCTGGCGAGAGGGGTGGGGGGGAGGGGCCGGCAGCCAGGGATGAGTGTCCTTGGGTTGCACCCTACTTCTCGTGTTTCCTCTTTGAAAGAATTCACTGTAGGAGTCTTCACCTCCCATAGACTCCTCTTTTGCTCACAGTGTGGGTTTTAGTCTCCCCCAGGGGGGCAGGTTATTTCCTGTGCTGCGGGGAGGCCTGGGAGACATTTGGATCTGGCTCACTGCTGCTCCCTTTCTCCTCTTTCCAGACTTCCATGGAGTCATTGATCCATCACTTCAAGTTGTACACGGAGGGCTACCAAGTCCCTCCGGGGGCCACATACACTGCCATTGAGGCTCCTAAGGTGAGGAGAGTCAGGAAAGGAAGAGGCAGCCCAGGGCCCCGGGGGTGCTGGGGACAGGTGCGCAAATAGAGGCTTGGGCATCAGCGAGAGAGGGCACACGCGGGTGAGTAGAGAGGCTTCGTTGGCAGAGAAAAGTGTTGTTCCTGTTCACGGAGGCAGCCAACCTTCTTCCTCGGACAGGGAGAGTTTGGGGTGTACCTCGTGTCCGACGGCAGCAGCCGCCCTTACCGATGCAAGATCAAGGCTCCTGGTTTTGCCCACCTGGTAAGAAGCGACCCCCAGTGATTCTCGCTCCACTGAATGAATCCGTCATTAGCCACCTTGGGTGAGATTTTGGTGAACTTTCCTTCCTCCTCGTCCCGCCCTGCTAATCTTGCCCAACACTATTGCTGTCTCCGTCTCTCCAGGCTGGTTTGGACAAGATGTCGAAGGGACACATGCTGGCGGATGTTGTTGCCATCATAGGTACGAGGCCTGTTGTGTGGCAGAGATGCCGTAGACGAGGGAGTTTGGGACTCTAGCGGGGGCAGAAACCGAGCGCTTCCTGTTTAGCAGAGACTGTGGGCAGGGACTCCGATCCTCAGTCCGCTGGCCACGGTCGTGAGTGCTGGATTTTCGATAACACCGCTGTTTTTCTCCTCCTGCTGATCTCTTAGGTACCCAAGATATTGTGTTTGGAGAAGTGGACCGATGAGCTGGGGAAAGCGTTTGATCCCCCTGCCTGTCTGCTTCCTCCTTGGAGCCTGGCCGTCCCTGGACCGGGCCTGTGTGCGCGCGTGTGTGTGCGCGCGCACCCCCGTGAACACTCAGCCGTCAGGCTTTCTGTGCATGTACTCGAAAAGGAGAAATTATAATAAATTAGCCGCCTTCCGGCCCCTCTGCCCAAACCTCTGATATGTTTTTCTCGGTATCTTACCGTCTTTGACCTTGTTGGAAAAGTTAAGAATGTGAATTAAGCCTCCAGTTGTCCGTGAAACTCAGTTATCGCCAGTTTTTCCTGTTCATCGCTGCCCCCTTCTCTGACTCTTGGCCTGCCCACTTCTCCATTCCCCATTTCCTCCTTTCTTCTCGGTTCCCCTTGCCCAGACTTGGCTGCCTGCACAAATTGGTAGACCTCTCCAACCAAGACGGGGGTAAAATTCCATGTGGAAGGGAAAGGGCTGCGGTGGGGTCTCGGGGACTCTGAAGGGACAGTTTATTCCAGATGTATCTGAACATGGGGTGATGGCCGATTTAGCCTTTCTCCAGCACAGGCGTCGCCCGCCCGTCCCTCGGTGCCCGGGGCTTGCTCGCTGAGGACTGAGGCATGAGAGCCCAGATCTGACTCCCTTAGTTGGCCCTTCCGGGAGCCGCCCGGGCTCTGGTGCAGGAAAGGGAAGGGGCCAAAGCTGGGGGAAGGCGGGGCAGGAAGGGGGGGAACTCTGTGGTCAGGGAGCTGCTGAGCACAGCTGCGCAGTGGTGGCAAAGCGTCCGATCCCCAGCTCACGGCCCTTCAACCCCCCGGTCCAAGATGATTCCAGCAGTGGTCTTGCTCTTACTCCTTTTGGTTGAACAAGCAGGTGAGAGGGTGTGGTGAGGGCTCAGGAGCTGGGCCCCAGGGTGGGAATCGAGGGCATGCGTCTGAGGGCCGAGGCAGGGGCAGATCTGGAAAGGACGACAGGTGAGCGCAGGGCTCGGGTGGACACCGAGACCTTGAGGCTGGTCCCTTCCGGTCCCCATCAGGGCACAAGAGTCCTAGTTCCTTCCTTTCATGTCTCCTTACTTTTTCAGGATTGGTCATGGGGAAGGCTTCAGTTTGGCAGGGGAGAGAATGGTTGTATGACACAAAAAGCTGGGGAGAAGCTCCTTCTCCCATGATCAGCGTTTCCTGTGTGGTGCCTTTGGGCCAGTCCACTGGGAGCTGATCTCTAGCTGGGTAGTCATATTCATCGAGCCCCTCTAGGAAGGCGGGAGCCCGTCCTTCGGCTTGGGAGTGAGGCAAGGATGGTCAAAGCAGACCTGTTTTCGGCCTCTGTGGGTCATCCCCTGCCTGGGCCACTCTGCCGACAGCTGCTATGGGGGTGGGGCGCAGCACTCAATGCCCAGTTCTAGAGGCCTGAGCCCCAGCCAAGAAATGGAGGCGGACACGCGACAGTCTCAGCAGCCCAAGGCTCCAGTCTGTCACTCAATTTCTGAACTGTCACGTCTTGCTGGCTCTGGGCTGGCTGTGTGTGTGTGTGTTTTGACGAGGGTTACAGCTGGGGGCTGGGGAGGAGGGGGTTCGTGAAACTTCAGGGAAATGGGAAATTGAAAGAGACCGGCCGGGGAGTCCAGCAGCCCAGCTGTGAGGTGGAGGGAAGGATCCCGCTGGGGCCAGCCTGCTGTCACCAGATGAGGACAGAGCAGGGGCACCGAGGCAGAAAGGTTAGGACACGAGCTCTGAAAGCAGAAAGCCTGGATTTGAGCGCCAGCCTTGTCACTTAGCCCTCTGGCCCTACAGGAGTTACTTAGCTTTTCGGAGCCTGCGTTTCAGCCTTGGTAAAATGGCGATAATGATGTCGTCCCCCCCAACCCCCCAGCCGGTAGTTTTTCGATTTATGCAATATTGTACAAAAGAGCGTCATGGCACGTGCCCGTGAGCCGTTCAGATAGGGACTGAGGGCTTGACAGAGGCTGGTGCTCAGACCCTATTTGATTTTTTAAATTGCACAAAACTTCCTCTCTCTGTGGCCCAGAGTGAGTGAGTAACAGGGCAGAGTGCCCAGAGGCGGAATCCGGCTTGTGGTCATCCCCCCGGGGCCTGGGCAGAGACGCTCGCCCAGCCGTGCGCAGAGCCGTCGGGATCTATAAGGCCTAGGAAAGCAGATACCTGTTCTCCCCTTTTCAAGCCCCCCATAGCGGGCCGGAGAGTGATGAGCCCGAGGCTCAGATACGACCAATAACCGGGTAATTGCCTTCCCTCCCTGCCTCGGTTCACGTCCTTCCTGTCCAGCCCTCAGCCACAGGTCACAGGACTTCGCAGAGACACTCCTGTGGTTTCTTCAGTGAAATTGGTCACTGCATGGCCCTCACCCTACCCCTCTGGGCTGAGGTTTTGGGTCTTCGCCCAGTGAACAGAAATAAGTCCCTTGAGGGCTGTGAAGCGCTCAGTGGTGCCTGAGGGACCGACAGGGCGAAAACCAGAGGGCTTGGGGCCGCGGGGGGCGGGGGGCCTGCGGGGGCTTCCTCTTGGGCTCTCGGCGCCTGTAAGCTCCATCAGAGCAGGCAGCAGAGCGCCCCCCACTTCCTGTCCCAGCCCAGCCCCAGGGTGAGGCAGAAGGGGGAAAGCTGAGACAAATCGGCTCCAGGGAGGAAGAGCAAGTGTCTCTCCTGGGAGGCTCCCCACCAGGCCCCGGACCACCCGCCGGTCCTGTCCTCGGAGCGCTGGACCTGGCCTGATGCTCCTGACCCCGCGGGCACCCTCTGTCCCCTCAGCCGCACTGGGAGAGCCTCAGCTCTGCTACATCCTGGACGCCATCCTGTTTCTGTACGGTATCGTCCTCACCCTGCTCTACTGCAGACTTAAGGTGAGGTAGGGGAGGGGCTGGCGGGAGGCCTGGGAGGGCCCGGCTTGGCTTTGAGGAGAGGGACTGACAGGGGTCCCCCGCAAAGGTGGGAAGGATGGGGCTGGGCCGCTCACTTGGCCTTTACTGACTACCTCTCCCACCCCCCCCCACCGGCTCCAGATCCAGGTGCGGAAGGCAGCTATAGCCAGCTACGAGGTATGGCCCCTTCTGCGCCTGGGGGTCAAGGCTCCAGACGCCAAGCTTCCCAGGTCCCCTCCCACTTCCCCCTACCCACCCCGCCGCCTGGCCAAGTCACAAGTAAAATACTCAGCCGGCGACGAGGGAGAGTGGGCAGTGACACTGAGTGCGTGAGGGTCGTACGCGGTGTGTGTGTGGGCGCATCTGCAGCCACGCGGGCAAACGGACGTTCATGCCCCGGAGCCCCCAGGTGCCCTCTAGCCCGAGCGGCCAGCCAGCCCTGGCCACAGACCTCACCGGGTGGGGAAGAAGAGGCCGAGGGACCCCGCAGGAGGCGTGGGTGTCTAATGCCTTGTCCCTTTTGCCTCCGCAGAAATCAGATGGCATTTACACAGTGAGTGAACCTGCCCTTCCCCCCCCCCCCCCCCCCCCCCCCAGTGCTGGGAAGTCAGCAGAAGAGGGTGGGGTTTTGTGTGATCTTTGGAAGACATGGGGGTCTATGGGGGTGGGTGGGAGCCCTGTGATGGGCTCAAGCTCCTGACCATCCTCTGACCTCCACCTCCAGGGCCTGAGCACCCGGAACCAGGAGACTTATGAGACCCTAAAGCATGAGAAACCACCCCAGTAACTTTAGAACAGATGCCCTTGGCCACCTCCTTCCCCTCCTCGTTCTCCTCCTGGCCCTCAGGTCGGCGTCTCCTTTGCCTCCCGTTAAAGCCAGCGGGCCACCTCTTTAATGATGCTATGTCCCCCATTACCGCGCACCCAGTGGTTCTTCCTCCCCACGAAGACCTCCGTTCAGATGCTAATCATTAATGTTTATATTCTAATCTCACCGCCTTTCCCCACCCTTCTCTTTCCCGGCTCCCACTCCCACTCAACAATGGAAAGAGTACCACCAATAAAGCCGCCGCAGCCTGGACTCTATTCATTTACCATATATTTATTCAGCCCCTACTAGGCGCTAGGCTGGGGACCGAAGATGCCGTTTTGAGTAACCAGCCCCCGACCGCACAGAGCTCACAGTCTGGTGGACGTTGGGGCGAGGTTGCTCGCTCAAGGGGTGAAAGCTGACCGTGGCTGGGGCAGGGATGAGACCCTCGGCCCCAGGTCCGCTGGCATGGAGCTGGAACAGGGAGGGAGGTGTCGGGAGTCTAGGCACGTTCAGAAACATCGGAACCTAAGAAATGACATCTGCACCCAGCTTGGCTTTCCGTGTCCGGCAACTGAACCACGGTTGGGTCGTGGAGTAGCCTGGCTGTGCAACCCCAAACGGTCACCAATCCGGATCAGAGTGAGCTTCAGGGAGCAGCGTGGGGACAGCTCCCCACACGCACGCATCTGGGCATGAGCACAGCTGGGAAGCCAAACATGCAGAGCGGATGGCCCGATGAAGCCTCGTGTGACACCCCTGATGGAAGGGTTTATGGGAACAGTGAGTTTCAGTGGGTTCTGGGGCAAGAGGGACCTTAGAGGGCCAGGTAAGTGTTGGAGGTGGGTAGGGCAAAGGGGAGCAATGGGGGTCTAGATGGGAGGTCAGTTCCTCCGAGTGCCCGGGTGGGTGGCTAAGGAATCGCTGTGGTCAGGTCCGTGCTGGTCCTGTTTCCGGCTCCGCCAGGAGGCAGCATTTCCTGGAGTATCTGCATCCCATCAGATGCCGCAGGTCCTACCTCCGACCCAGCAGCCGGGGCAGAATGGGTTTCGGGTCCCCGGGCCAACCCCTGGCCCCACCCGTGCTGGGTAAGACTCAGCACTGCACAGCGACTTACACCGTCCACTATGGTTCCCGGCTCTCTTGCACTGTTGGATCTGCTCACTGACCCCGGGAGGAAGATCCAGTTCTTTGAAGTTAATTAACCTGTCCAAGGGCATCTCGCAAAGGACAAACTGAGCTCTTTTTGTCCCCACACATCTTGCCGCGTGAGAGAAAAACAGAAACTAGGGAAGAAACTTGTCACCATGAGTGGTGAGGGCCCTGAAGGCGAGACTGAAGACTGATGAATACACGGAAGGAATTGGAGCCATGTCTGGTGTCTGGGAAGCAGTGATTTCAGATGAGCTATGAGAAATGAGCCAGGGAGGTAACTGCTTTAAGTGTGAAGTGGGAACAAACTTTTATTGGAAGATGCCTCCTCTTCCTTGAGCTCCACTTTGGTATTGTGAGTCTCCCACATCGGCCCAGCCTGATTTCCACTCCATTTTGATTTAATCCAGGAGACCTGTCTGGCCCCTAGCTGGCCTCATGTCTACGAGTTCCAGATCTGACCACCCGGCCAGTTCTGTGACTAGCACCCAGATAATGGGGGGAGAGGTTTGGAATGGGTGTTCCCCAGAAAGGGGGTCTAGGTGAGAGATTTTATTTTATTTTATTTTTTAAAGATTTATTTGTTTATTTGAGAGAGCGAGAATGAGAGAGAGAGAGAGAGTACATGAGAGGGGGGAGGGCCAGAGGGAGAAGCAGGCTCCTCGCCGAGCAGGGAGCCCGATGCGGGACTCGATCCCGGGACTCCGGGATCATGACCTGAGCCGAAGGCAGTTGCTTAACCAACTGAGCCACCCAGGCGCCCTAGGTGAGAGATTTTAAATGGAAGGAGGGTTTGAGCACTTTTGGGGAAGAAGAATGAATCTGTATCTTTTCTGTAGGATGGGGGGAAGCATGGTATTTCCCCGGCTCAGAAGGGAAGCCAGGGTCTCGGCTGACACCTCTGGGTTCATTTATGGGAAGCCTTCTCCTCTTCATAGAAGGATCAAGAGGAAGTTCTGGGGGAGGCGGTGCCCTCCTTTCCTGTGACCTCCAGTAGTCTAGGGGCTCAGTTTGTGAAACTTTCCTGCCGTTCACTGTCCCTTGTGCAGTGCAGAGAGACTAAGCCTCTGCTGCAGAGCAGATCCCAGGCTGGGGGAAGATGTGTCGGCCATGGAGAAGAATCACAGACACCACTTCCCCGTTGCTTCCACCATCTGTCTCTTCATCCCTCCCTCCACTCCTCACACCAAACCCCTCTCCTAGCAGGAGCAGCCTCTCGGTCCTCCCCTCACCCATACCCCTACTTCTCCCAGTCCCCAAAGCACCAGGCTCACACCTGACTCCTTCAATATTTATTGTAGAAAACAAGGAGCATGTTGGGAGAGGGCTCCAGACCTGGCCAGTGGGTGTTCTAGGGGCCAGCAGGGGATGGAAGACAATGGTCTGGACACCTCACTGGGTGGCAGGCTGTGTTCTGAGGTCCATGAAATTGCTCAAGAAGTTGATCAGATCAGTTCCGGCCTTCTTGACCAGGGGCGTTAGCTGCTCCTGTGTCTTCTCAAAGTAAGCCCTGTATGTTCAAAGGATTAGAGGTCAGTTCGAGAGACCGTAGGCGCTGCCAGGGGCCTCGTTGCTCGTGGGAGGTGAGACCCAGCTCCCCAAACTCTAGGGCCTGGTCCATCCTGGCATGGCAATGCTCCCAGGAGGGGAGGCAAGCCCTCCATTGAGTAGAGGAACAGATTCTAGAGAGAGAAATTCAAAGCCTAGTTCCTGCTGGCCCTCTCTGTCCAAGAGGTCCCTGGGATCTACAAGGTGGTGAAGGAATTATTCTCTCCAACTTAAACCTCACCCTCTCTAACTCTCACACTTGAGCTCCATCTTCTGTGCAACCTCCCATCTTCTCTTCTCTCTCTCTATAGCTCCCTGGTTCCTGAACCCCTTCCTTCCTTCCTTCCTTCCTTCCT
>NW_027397150.1:2880456-2926461 GCF_003265705.2 Callorhinus ursinus
ACCCCTTCCTTCCTTCCTTCCTTCCTTCCTTCCTTCCTTCCTTCCTTCCTTCCTTTCTTTCCTTCTTTCTTTCTTTCTTTCTCTCTTTCTTTCCTTCTTTCTTTCTTTCCTTCTTTCTTTCTTTTTCTCTTTCTTTCTCTTTCTCTCTCTCTCTCTCTTTCTTTCTTTCTTTCTTTCTTTCTTTCTTTCTTTCTTTCTTTCTTTCTTCTCTTCTCTTCTCTTCTCTTTTCTTTTTTCAAAGATTTTATTTTTAAGTAATCTCTATACCCAGTGTGGGGCCTGAACTCACAACATGGAGATCAAGAGTTGCATGCTCCATTGACTGAGCCAGCCAGGTGTGCCCCCTGAGCCCCTTTCTCTAAGACTTACTTGGCCTGGGCCTGAAGCTCTGGGCCCTTGGCCTTCTCCACCAGGTCCTTGCCGTAGTCGGTCATGGTCTGGAAGTACTGAGAGACCAGGCTCTGCAGATTCGGCTCCTCTGCCTGTCTCCGAACAAAAGCCCCTACACACACACACACACACACACACACACACACACACACACACACACACACACACCTCGTCAGCTGGGTCCCCAGCAATGAGTCCTGGCCTCCTGCCATACCTCTGTCAGTAGCCAGCCCCCTCTCTCAGCCCCCTCCCCAAACAGGTACCCAGCTCCAGGTCTTTGGATGAGCTTTCTGAGCTTTAGAGAGGGAGTGATCTTTCTTTGGAGCACTCTGTCATGGGAGCACAGACAGATGTGTAGCTAGGACCCCTAAGGGCACCTTCTCCTTCCTGGGACCCCTCTCCATATCACACTCACCTTCCAGGCTACAGACGGTGAGGAGAAGCACAGCCAAGGCAAGCAGTTTCATGGTGGTAACAGTGGGGATGGTGGCCTGGAAACAGTTGGGGGTGCGGGAGGAATGAGCTTCAGCCCCTCCCCAGAGACCTCTACCTAGGTGCCCACTCCACCCTGGCTCCCTCCCTTCCCACCATTAAAACCTGGCCCGCTCTGGATCCTGGCCACACCGCTCGCTCCCTTACCCTACCTGGTTGGCGTCTCTGCCCTTGCTGTCTGTGTCTGGCCTGGCTGGGGAGACGGGAGCTATATGCATTTCTGCTTCCCCACCCCCCTGTCAGGTGATAAGGACTGTGGAAGAGCCCCAGTGGGGCAGGGGCCACGTTGGAGTAAACAAGTGGGAGAAATGGGGGAGGAGGGGACAAGCATGTGGGGGATCATGATGATGAGGTGGGAGGCAGGGGGTGCAGGTCTTAGTGGAGGCCAAGGGGGTATACTTCAGGCTTATTCAACTTTCATTCTTTTGGGGTCTGGGGCTAGCTGTCTTTGGATTTGAATGCTGCAGGAAGCAGGATTCCTAGTTTTCTTCCAGAAAGCCCTGACATATAAGCCCTCAGCCCTTGGTAATTTGTCCCACTGTGGCTAGATTTTGTCTCCCCAGCCCTAACCCCTTCACTGCAGCTTTTGGTAAAGAGGTATTGGGGAACAGAAGAAAGGGGAAAGGAGTCGAAATCAGGAGCATTAGGGGATTGAGGGGAATGAGGATTAGGAGAATAAGGGTTAGGGCCAGAGGGCAGGTGTGATTGAATCTGTCCTGTTTTCAGTTAATGTGTAATGAGATGAGGGAGAAAACATGAGAGCCCAGAATGACCCTCCTGAGGGCTGATAAGTGAGTACACCCTACCCCCAATAAAACAAATTCAGAAAGTAGCCCCTGCCTTCCCCTTCCCAAATGGTGGGCTCTGGCAAGAAAGGAAGTGAATGAGAGTCTTCTACCAAGGATAAAGGTTGAAGTTCCCTGGTCACTGGATTACCTTATCATTCTAAGGTGATGGTCACCCAATATGAGTCAGCAGGGGCCAGAGCATCCCTCTGACCAAGGCTCCAGCCCCTGTGCCAGCCCTAATTGTGAGGGAGGACAAAGGTACATTCCCCAAGCCCAAGGCATTTGGGTGAAATCAGCTAAATAGATATCAGAAGCATTTGTACCTTTTGCCCTTTTGCCCTCAAAGTGTACACAGAGAGCATTCTTGAGAGATGGAGATGGAGGTGTGAGGGCTAGTGAGGGAAGTGACCGGGGCCTTAAAAAGTCTTACTCCATCTACAATTATTCCTCTGCAGAGTGCTTAGTACTTGACTGTCCCTGGCTCTGGAGTGGAGTGCATTTGGGGGCCAGAGCCCGTATTCCTTGATTTTATCTGCCAACTATACCTGGGCAATGAGGAAGGGTTAGCCGATAGGGGGCAGTTGCTTCCGGGAATCATTCTGCTAGAACTAAGGCTGCGACCCCTGCTCCTCTGCCCCAAACTCTCACCCAGTCCCATTCCACCAAGAGAACTACAAGGTGAACTTTGAGAGGTGTAAACCTCCGTGTCTCCGTAGGGGGAGCGGTACTTTCGAGTAGTACTCATCTGGAGGTGTGTACTGTGTTCCGTGGCGTACTATGGGGGGCTGTGAGGAGTCCCTAAGGGGCTCGAAGTAGGGGGCACCTGGGAGCCGTATGAACCAGGGTTCGAATGCAGCATTCACGATCATGCCCTCTGCCACCCTTCACAAAACGGAAGCCTCCAGGCTGTGCGGCGAAAGGAGTTTCAGTGGCCCAAGCTCCAAGATGCTCCCTCTGGTGTCTAGTACATTCACAGCGTTTTCCCGACCTTGTTGAGGCCGGGGGATCTAAGGCCATCTACTTGAGTTAAGTCTGAGGAGCTACCAATCAAGTCCCGCCCACCTCTGCAGTGCTTGGGTTGGAGCTCTCTTGGACCTGACTCTGCCTCTTCTTTGCTTCCTCCTCTCCCATTGGCCCCTGGGAGAAGCAGGCAGCTTTTTTTTTTTTAAATCGATTGGGCGGGGCCCAATCAAGGGAGTGTCGGGTCTTTGATGTCTTTTTTGCCCGATTCCAAGATGGCGCTCATGACCACGCTGATAAGGCAGCGTGAAGCCGCAGTCCTGCCATCACTCAAGATGGCTGCCCCCATCAAGATGACCGGGGTGTGCCGGGGGAAAAGGGGCAGCATGATAATCTGAGACGGTAAGGGCTATTGCTTCATTCCAAGCCTCCCCTTGGGGCCTAGGAATGGAGAGCAGAAAGACTGGGAAGCTGGGTGAGGTCTGTGATGGGAGCTAGGATTAGAGAATGGGGGAGGGGACGGGGTGACAGGTGGGGTGAAGAATCAAAGATGGGACGGGAGTGTGCCTTGGGTTCAATCTCCCCACCGGTACCCTCTCCCCACTCTTCCTGTTCCAGGTCTAGCATCGGACCATGTGGAAGTTTCTGGGACGGGGGAGTCGGATGATGGGGGGTGGGACCCGTGGGGGGGAGAGGGAGCAATAGCGTCCTTTCTCAGGCTAACCCCGGCCCCTCCCCTGTTCTCTGGACTGAAATGGGGAACACACTGGGCCTGGCACCGATGGGGGCTTTGCCCCGCCGGAGTCCCCGTCGAGAGGAACCTCTGCCCAACCCTGGGAGCTTCGATGAGCTGCACCGGCTATGCAAAGGTGAGAACTTGGCATTTGGGTGTCTCACGTTGAAGGGGCAGAGGAGGGGAGGGTCTTGAATGCTGGGTGTCCCGTGATGGGAGCAGGAAAGGGGAGATCCCAGCTGGGGCATCCAGGCTCAGGGAGGATCAGGTGCCCGAATGGAGTGGAACATTTCGCGGTAGGACTTGAAAGGAGGTCAGTGCCTCCAGAGTGTTTTCAGTGGGATTGCAAGGGGAGACTACTTCTTGGGGTAGGGGTTCCTTGTCTGTGCTTATATTCCTCCCCTCCCCCTCCCCTCCACCCCCTTCAGATGTGTTCCCAGCACAGATGGAGGGAGTGAAGCTCGTTGTCAACAAGGTTCTGAGCAGCCATTTCCAGGTGCTCCCACTTCTCTGGCCCTCCTTACGGTTCCTCTCTGCCTATCCCTGGATCCTCTCCTCCTTGCCTTTGTACTCAAGCCTTAACCAGGCTATGTGGGACAAATGAGGGAGGATGTGGGGCTCTCTTTACTTCCCTTGCCTGGGGGACTTGTTGCTTTTAGTTTTGGTGACCCTCTGTGTATGCTGGGATATTTGGGATTCTTATTAGGCCTTCTAGATGGGGAGAAGAGGAAGGGTGGAACGGGGATTGAAATGGGCAGGAGTGCTTTCCTCCATGACTTCTCTTTCCTCAGGTGGCTCACACTGTGCATATGAGTGCCCTGGGCTTGCCAGGCTATCACCTCCATGCGGCCTATGCAGGGGACTGGCAACTTAGCCCCACCGAGGTGAGGACTCCTCACACCTGGGTCATCTCCCTCAAAGCCCAGCCGGGACTCGGGTCGAGAGGAGGAGGAAATGAGTGCGTTATGGGGAAGAATGTACAGGGCACCTGCTTCTCTGTGTTTCCTCTGAATGGGAGTGGGGGAAATATTTGTGTGATGAGCCGGAGTTTGTCTCTGTGGCTCCACTAGGGGGCGCTGGGTACTGTTAAGAAATCCTGGCTGGTTGGATGGAAGCTGAGCGGTGCCCCCCCAGCTCAGTCTTAACTGTGTCTGCTCTTCAACAGGTGTTCCCCACTGTGGTAGGGGATATGGACAGCAGTGGCAGCCTCAACGCCCAGGTCCTGCTCCTCTTGGCAGAGCGGCTCCGAGCCAAGGCTGTCTTCCAGGTGACCCATGGTTCCTGCCTCCATCCTGAAGCATTTCCTCTTTCCCCATGAGTGTCCTGCTCAGGGGGGGCTCCAGGGTGAGGAGCCGGGCAGGAGTGATCGTCCGGGCGGGGAGGGGGGGGGGCTTTACTCCTTGTTCTCCCTACCCAGACGCAGCAGGCCAAGTTCCTGACGTGGCAGTTTGATGGCGAGTACCGAGGAGATGACTGTACAGCCACTCTGACCCTGGGGAATCCCGACCTGATTGGGGAATCGGGTGAGGAACTGGGGCGGGGTGCTTTGTATCTTGGCTGCCTGCTTGCTGATGTTGCCTCTGCCTTCTCATCGTCTGTACAGTTGAGGGATTAGAAACTTCTTGGGCAGGCTGGGGTGGGGGAGCAGGCCTGGATGCCGTCCCTGGGACCGACTCCGTGTCTCCCCACTACCCCACAGTGATCATGGTGGCTCACTTCCTGCAGAGCCTCACCCATCGGCTGGTGCTGGGAGGAGAGCTAGTTTATCACCGGCGGCCAGGCGAAGAGGGCGCCATCTTGACACTGGCTGGGAAGTACTCGGGTACGGGGTGAGGAGGAATCGTGACAGGGAGGGGAGATTCTGAACTCCGTGAGGGTTGCTGGCCTGTGTCCTGCTACAGTAACGCTCCTTGTCTCCCGCATTTTGGTTTTTACAGCGGTACACTGGGTAGCGACACTGAATGTGGGATCAGGTGGGGCCCACGCAAGTTATTACCACAGGGCAAACGAACAGGTGAGACTACCGATGCCGTCCCCCGCCCCAGCAAGTCAGTGGTGAACCTGTGCCCCCCGCACACCTCCAAAGGCCCCGCTGCCCTGCGGTCCTTCCCACCCACACGGCACAGATGTTTCCGGCATGCCTCCGTTTCACTGACCACGCCCTCCCCGTCAGGACTCCTCTGGTCCTCACTGACACACATCCTTCTCCCATCCTTGCCCGTGGTTCGCAGGTCCAGGTTGGAGTGGAATTTGAGGCCAACACAAGGCTACAAGACACAACCTTCTCCTTTGGTTACCACCTGACTCTGCCCCAGGCCAACATGGTGTTTAGAGGTAAGGGTTATGAAGATGGCGTTTGGAGGTACGGAGGGACCGGGCGGACAGCGGGAGGAGGCAAGCTTGCTTCTGAGCCCTGTCTCCGAGCCTGGGAAATAACCTCGTGTGTATCCTGTTCCCCAACAGGCTTGGTGGACAGTAACTGGTGTGTGGGTGCTGTGCTGGAGAAGAAGATGCCCCCCTTACCTGTCACCCTAGCCCTTGGAGCCTTCCTCAATCACTGGCGCAACAGATTCCACTGTGGCTTCAGCATCACTGTGGGCTGAGGGGGTCCCAGAGCCAGCCCCCACAGACGCTGGAACCTCCAAGTCAGGTGCCCTAGGGCCAGAGACTAGGCCCCCTCTCCAGAGCCCACCTTGCCGGGTGACCTGTGGGTCCCAAGAGCAGAGTCGGGGACAGGACCGTGCCCTCCTCCGAACTGGAGCTCCCACAGGGGCAGCTGCTGCGGCAGTGGTGTGAGGCCCCCACCTCTGCCACCGGCCCCAGGCTCCTCTTCCCATGCTCTTGTGGCTCTGGACTAAGGGAGGAGGATTAAGGGGTGTGTCTGGCCAACTTTTCTCCCCTCACTTCCCCCCCTCTCCGTTTCCCTATCGATTAAAGCTCCTAGCTTCTTCCTCTTCAAAGCAGAACAGTCTGCATGGGATTAGCTCCCTGTCCTGTTTTCCGTCCCAGAGTCTCCCAGGGCTGGGAAGAGGAGGGCTGAAGGGCTAAACCTTTGACCTCAGAAAGTGCCCCCTGCCCCCATTCCCAGAAGGAGCTTCTTTACCTCTTAGCCTTGAGGCTTCCTCCTTCCCCATCTTCCATGCTTCCAGAGAACAACTCTGTCCCCGTGATCATCCCCCACCAACCCCAAGACTGCATGAAGAGGCAGTTATTGCTTTAGTCTTTCATTGCAACCACTGGGCTCCCTTTCTACTGGTCCCAACCTCTGCCCCCCCCCCCCCAGCATTTTCCCCTTTCCAGTCCAACGTGTGCAGATGGCTGGGCTGGGGAAGGAGGCAAGCTGGGGCCTCAGCTGCAGATCTCCTGGAGCAGTGGCATCATGGCGGACAGTCCCTGGATGTGCTGGATTTGGTACCCGTATGCGTTGTTAATGCTCCGGAGCTCAGCCAACAGGCCCAGCAGCTTCGCATACAGAAACCTTTGGAGGAAGTAGTGGGGTCACCAGGGAAAGAAGAAAGTTAGGTGGCTGAGAGTCTTGTCTTGAGGTCCTGCTCCCCTAAACTTTCCTTCAGTGAAGCTAGGTCTGAACACTAGAGAAACTCATGCTCTGGTATGACAAATTTATCAAAAATTCCAAGGGTCCCCGAGGTCTTCTCTCACCATGCTGTTTTTCTTGAACCCAGAGGTCTGAGGGCCAAGTGTGAAGAAAGCCCCAGACTTGGTCAGAACTTCACCTGTGTGGAATCTGTGGATCTGGCCTTCTAGAGCAGGTTCTAGAAGGTGGGTGTGTTCTATGGTCTAAAGCATCCCTCTTCTGGCCAGACTGGCTTGTTGAGGAACAAACGAGAACAAGCAGAATGTACCCCAGAGCCTGGATAGATCATGGACTGTTGAGCCAGGGACTGGCTTTGGCCATGAAACTGAATGACCATAATAACTTCAAGGGGGATGAAAAATTAAAGGAATGGGCCAATGGAGAGGAAGGGAAGGGTGAAGGAAAGAGAGCAAACAAGAATCTTGGAGGGCTCCTTTAGCCTGCAGAGTTGGATGGGTAAGGTGATGGATGCCATCAATCTCAAGAATGCTATTATACGGAGCCTGTGAGCTACTACTTTGCATCTCTACTGAATAAAAAAAAAAAAAATCTGGAAAAAATCAGATGAAACAGCAGTAGGAGGGATTTGGATGCCAGAACCATATGAGGTGCGAGGGAAGGACAAGAGCCCCCAAGGGACCTGGTTTCCCAGAGGAAAGGACAGTAAAAGCATTCCTCCCGAGCTCCGTGTTTCCCTCGCCTTCCTGCCCCCGCGCAGCCTCCAAGCCCCTAGGCTCCCCCATACCGATCCCGAGGCCTTGGCGGCTGGCCTTTGATGTAGCTCTGCAGGGTCAGTGCCGTCACCTCTTGCAGATGATCAATCTCCTCCCTCCGGGTAACCCCAGGCCTGTCTGTAAGAGAGGGGAGTGGGGGACGGGAAGGACAGATGGGGAGCAGGCATGGGCCTACAGCACGCTGGACCCAGGCTGGGTTTGAAGCCAAAGCCCTGGCACGGAGGGATTCACAGGGCTGGGAGTTTGGGCAGAGGTGGAGGAGCAAAAGTTCTGGGCTTTGGGGGATGCTCACCGGGAGAGAAGAGGGCCATGGCGGCCATGAGCACATACTCAGGCTCCTGGAGCTGGAGTCGCCTCAGCGTGGCATGGAAGCGAAAGAGCAACTCTAAAAACTCCTCCTGGAACCCCACTGTGGGAGATGCTAGCCTCAGGATCCTTCCGGTCACCCGGCCACAGACCACTCGGCAAGGGCCGCCTACCCGCGGGCCTCACCGTGGACGCCGTCCTCCAGCGCGTAGCAGAGCGGCCCACAGAGGAAGTTTCGTGTTTGGAGACAGAAAGTGGTATTGAGTGCGATATGGCAGATTTCAACCGCTGCTCCCTTGAGAAGGGAGATCTGGTCCTCCATGGGCAGGGACCTGTGGGGAGCAGACAAGAGCATTTTAGGCTCTGCCTTGAACTTCAGAGAGGGAGAGGAGCTCCCAGTTCTGCTTGAGATACTTAAAACCAAAAGAGGGAATTCAAGACCTGGTGCTTGGAAAGTCTGCAAGATGGGTTTAGAGGGTCAGTGACTGTTTTTGGTGTGTGTGTGTGTGTGTGTGTGTGTGTGTGGTTATAATTTATTGGAGGGTTTTCCTCCTGAAAGGTAAGGGGAGGTCACATACCGGAAGAGGGGCAGATCCTTGGTGAACTTGATGACTTGCTGTACCATGAAAGTGTTGACCTCTGCGAAGTGCTTGAGCAGAGGCAGTGCGGGGACCGGGATGGGCAGGCGCTGGTGGTGGATGAACAGATGAGCTGGCGGCTGCAGAGATCAGAGCCCAAGTGAGTGGCCCTGACCCCAGGGCTCTCTCCAGCCCTCTCCTGGAAGAGTTCCGGGCTGAGGAGCCTGTCAACGGTGGGGTTCTGGGGAAGTCTTGTCCTCCATATTGGGGCACGGCACACCCGCCCCCTCCCTCGGGTCAGCCTCCTCGGGCGCCCTGTTGGTCCCCTTTCAGCCCAAAGCCCATATAAAGGCTCACCCTGAACTGCACAAACTGGTCAAACATGGTGCCCACGTGGCGGGCGTGGGCCCCCAGGAGTGTCTGGACTAGCTCTTGCTGCCCCTTGCTCAGCTGCACAGGTGCCCACTGGGCCCGCCTCTGGGCCTGCTTCGCCCGCCGCTGGACCAGGGCTTCTGCCGACAGGATCACTGTGCCCAGGGAAGATGAAGGCCAGTGCCACTGAGACCCGCGGGGAGCACCTCTCTCTCCCAGCCCCCTGTCTGGGAGCCTTCGGGTACCATGAGCGACGAAGGATGTGGGGAGGGAGCAGCATTCCTGCAGCCTCCTTGGGCGCGGCTGAAGTCCTAGAGGCCCCAGCGGATAGGGGATCCCTGGCCACCTTCCCCAACCCAGGAGGCCCCACCGCGGAAAACAAGGCGCCAGCTGGGGGAAAGGAGGGGTGGAGAATAAAGTGGTAGCCGTGAAGGGAGATGTTTGGTTTCTGGGTGACCACTGAAGAGGGAGGGCTCTTGGTTCCTAAAGCATCACCTTCTGTTTACATAGCCCTATAATGTCAAGGGTTCTGAGGTTAAATCTCGCTGGATGAAACAACCCTATGGGTAGAGGGAAGACAAGGCAGATGTTATTGTCCAGATTTTTCAGATACACAAGCGGGCTGGCATTCCAGTGGCAGGTCCAAGGTCAGAAAACACTGAAGTGATGCGAGTCAAGATTTTTTGACTTCTACAGTTTCTGCTGCTCCATATTGAAAAGTAGCGTGCTATCACGGGAAAGCAAGGGCTTGGGAGTCAGATGGAAGGGTCTGAACATGGACGCAGTAACTTTGTATCTGAGTGAGCTCCGGCACATTGACTTCTGTGAGCTCCGGTGACATGGTCTGTTGGGAGCATAGCCTAATTATGTGGCACAGAATAATGGCATGCGATGATTCATTCAACAGTCATCAAGTACCTACTAAGTGACATGCACCTTATGTGAGAGACAGAAATTCAAGCCATGTGGTTATCTAGGGGAAGAGCAATCTGGGTGGAGGGACTGGCAAGTGCAAAAGTCCCCAGGAAGGTGTGCTGGGTGTGCTTAAGGGTGTCACTGAAGTCAGTGTGGCTGTGAGTGATAGGGCAAGGCGGAAAGAGTAGGAGAGGAAATCTGGGGGGGCTGCATGGGGGAGTTAGACCACGAGATCTCGGACCGTAAGAGAGGCGGGGAGCCTTTGGGGTTTTGAGCAGAATCGAAACATCTGACTTGTCTCCAAAAGCTTACTCTTCTTGTGTGGAGAATATGCTTTGGGAACGAGGGCAAAGCGGAGAGACCTAGTCAGTGGGTTTTTGCGTTGGTAGGGGGCCAACTCACTTTCCTTCTTCATGCCAGCATCTAGGCACTTCTGCAACCTGCAGGCTGGGCAGTGGCGCCTCTGGGCCTTGTTGACCTTACAGTTTCCAGCAAAGGGGCAGGTGAGACCAGTGTTTTTGCTGACTGTTCGTCTGTGAGAGATGGAGACGTCTGGGAGGGTGGTCGCGGATGGCAGTGAACAGCTGGTATGTGAGGGGCTGAGAAGATATGATCTACAAGGATGTGTGGGGACGTGGGCTAACCTGAGCTGTGCCCAAGGGTCCCTAAGGGTGGGTAGGGTACAACACATCTCAAGCACAGGGGCACAGGATCACTGGCTTGGTGCTTTGCAGGTAGTGAGTACAGAAGAAGTGCTCTTGACTAAGGGGTTGTGACCACAGGACAGACACGGCCTTCCCCCTATTATTCTATTTATGCCCCTATTTATGAGATGTTGAGGTTGGCAAGATGTAGCATGCTAGCCACAGCGCAGTTAGGCTCCGAGAGGCAGGAGTAACATAGCTGGACAAGCTCGGGCATGTGCCACAACTCAAAGGCTGCCTGGTGGGCAGTTTGGCAGGTTGTTTCTCCTGGGGAAGAGGCTCTTACCTGAAGAAGCCCTTGCAGCCCTCACAAGTCAGGGCGTGGAAATGATAACCGGTGGCTCGGTCCCCACATACCATACAGCTCCTTGGCCCATCCTCCCCACTGGCCATGGCTTCAGATGTTGCAATGGCCGTCACAGGCCCCTGGATGTGGGAAGGGTTAGCAGTCAGCTGAAGGCCACCCTTGACGTTCTTCTCCCCCTTCTTTAGAACCTCTTCCCAGACCTGCCCTGGGCCTGACCCTCTGCATTATCTGTACTTCATTGCTTTTAGTCTCTGGCCCGCAAAAGATTTCCTACCTGCTACTCTTAAGCCTGTCACCCGCAGGCCACAGAATCTGGTGTGGGCTGCCTCTCCCCAGACTTCCACTCTGCCCCTGCTTTCCCCTTGGTGTCAGGACCTGCCAGTGTTTGCAGTTAGGGATTATGGCCCTCTGTACCTGGAAAACAAGGAACTTCTGCTGTGTATGGCCTCCAGTTGTTCTCAGCGACTACCTAGATAAGGCACAGACTCTGGACCCAGGGCAAAGGCCCAGGTGGGAGGTTTTCCCAGCATGCCCGTGGTGTAGGTTGCTGGCACCTGGGGGACCTCATGACTCACTAGAAGCTGCTGCTTATCAGACGCATGGAGATCTTCCCTACTACTGAGCTTCAGGCTAGATCTGTAAGCCTCCTTTGAACCTGGATCTTGGACAAGCTGGGAAGAGAGAGGGAGAGACAGAGCAAGGTTTTTCACGTGCAGTTTGACAATAGTAAAAGAATAGGCATATCAATTGCACAAGGCTCCCAAAAGGAAGGTTCTTGGAAAGAGACCGGGGTCTCGTTAAGAACTTATGCAAAGAGCTAGTGAGATCTACACTTCCTAACAAGGGAGGGCTGAGAATTACATCAGAGTGTCCTCTTAACAAATTAGAGGTAGTAGTTAGGATTGATTTGAGGACTCTTGCACCGAGCTGGCTTCGTGGGCATGTGACCTGTGCAGGCACACAGGACCCTGGCCTCGAGAGGTCTCGGGTTTGGTTTAATGCTCTGCCATTGCTGTCTTGAAATTCTCAATGGTTTTTGAACAAGGGAATCTGCATTTTCATTTTTCAGTGGGTGCCACAAATTATGCTCTTGGTCCTGTCTGGAGCCAAGATGGACTTCTAATGAGTAGGTTTAAGAATCGCAAGTAGGAGTCTTCACCAGGGTTGTCTAAGTGCTTCATTGGCACTGAAGAATATTTTTGCAGGGGTGAGAGAGAGAGAGAGAGAGAGAGAGAGAGAGAGAGAGAGAGTGTGTGTGTGTGTGTGTGTATTCTCCCAATATCTATGAACAGAAAAATATCTCAAGAGCTATTTGGATGTTTTGGGGATGGACAATATGTTAGTTATGTCTATGTCTATATCTATCAGATCTATGTTGGGTAGATCTGATATCGTACACACACCGGAATAAAGTCCAAAGCTGAGTCTTCTTATTTGAAAGGTCCTTCTCACCACAGACCTCCCCGGGTGTTTGGGCTTCTGCACCTGTACGGTCTTCTCCCACTAGAAATAAGCATTTTCCTTTTTTTTTTTTTTTTTTGGTCCTATCTTTTTCTTCCATTAAGAGTTCAATTAGAATTAATGTTGCCCTAAATATGAGTTTAAAACCCACGTGCAGGGCGCCTGGGTGGCTCAGTTGGTTAAGCGACTGCCTTCGGCTCAGGTCATGATCCTGGAGTCTCGGGATCGAGTCCCGCATCGGGCTCCCTGCTTGGCGGGGAGTCTGTTTCTCCCTCTGACCCTCTTCCCTCTCGTGCTCTCTATCTCTCATTCTCTCTATCTCAAATAAATAAATAAAATCTTAAAAAAAAAATAAAACCCACGTGCAGGTTGGAGTCATAAAAACACAGAGACAGGGAGGAGACAGAGCCTTGCTTAGGTCCCCAGAATGAATTGTATAAGCTATTACGTTTTGCAATAAGTGGAGTTCCAGAGAGCACAGGTGCTTAGATCTGGTTCTTGGGAGATGCTGAGCACATCTCTGTGTGTGTGCATCTGTTGGTATGCTCGCCTGAGTGTGACTGTGAGAATGTGTACTCATTCATTTAATCAACAAATATTGACTGACCACCTACTATGTGGTAGACAGGAGGGATGAAAAGATGAATAAGATGCTTTTCTGGCCTTATGGAACTTAAATGTGCTAGTGAGGAAGACAGACCTTTGCACAGACATAAAGAAACATAATCAGATCAATGACGGTGCTGTGCACAGAGCATATGGGACCACAGAGGAGGGGCACCTAATCCGCTTTGGCAAAAAGGTGTTGAGGAAGAGGCAGGAAAGGCTTCCTGGAAGAGTGACAACTGGGTTGATTTTGAAAAGATAATGAGGAGTTAGGTGAAAACAAAATGCAGTTCAGAAGGCAGAGAGTGCAACCTGAGAAAGTTCCAGAAATCAGATACAAAAAGGTGTGTGTGTTGTCGAGCCACACACAAGCCTCTCCTGCTGGAGCCCAGCACTTCAGATTGGGAATGGGAGGGGAGGATTCTGGAGAGGTGGGCCAGGAGGCCGAGGGGTGGGCAGGGCCAGTTCACGGGGGACCTTCTGTCTCCCAGACTAAGTAGCTTGCATCCATCAGAAAGCTTCTGAAGAGGAAGCGGAGAAAGGACATGGGCAGACCTATTCTGGATTGATCTGTCTTATTCTCAATATCTTACGTTGCTGGCTTTTTGGAAGACGGATTTGATGGTGCAGGACCAAGGCAACGGGACCAGTAAGGAAGCTATTGCCATAATGTAGTTAGGAGAAGATTATGCCTGAGCTAGCCCAGTAGGAAGCTGCGGAGGAAGAGAGGGTTTTGAGGAATACATGGGAGGTGCTGTCTTTGGAACTTGGTGGCTACTAGCACGTGCTGAGGAAGAGGAAGAGGAGTCAAACATGACTCCAGGTTTCTAGCACGAGTGATTAAGTGGATGCGGGTACCATCCCCTGGCAGAGAGATGACCCGAGGATGGTGTTCTGCATACACCCACCAGTTTGGTGTTCTGCATACACCCACCAGTTTATTAGCGGAGTTCACTTGGATGTCACATAGGCATCTCGAATTCGGTAGGTCTTAAAATGGTGCCGTACGATACCTAAGGCACAAGCAATGAACTTAAAAAACACACTAGTAGGACTGTATCAAACTAAAAAGCTTCTGCACAGCAAAGGAAACCATCAACAAAATGAAAAGGTAACCTGCAGAATGGGAGAAAATATTTGCAAAGGACCCATCCAGTAAGGGGTTAATATCAAAACTATATAAGAAACTCAATAGCAAAAAGCAAAACCAAAAACAAACAGCCCCCACCAATAATCCAATTAAAAATTAACAAAGGACCTGAATAGTCATTTTTCCAAAGAAGATATTTAAATGGCCAACAGGTACCTGAAAATGTGCTCGGCATCACTGGTCATCAGGCAATGCAAATCAAAACCCGTGAGAAGCCACCTCACACCAGTCAGAAGGGCCATCATCAAAAAGACAAGAGATAACAAATGGTGGCGAGAATGTGAAGAAAGGGAACCCTTGCGCGTGGGAATGTAAATTCACAGCCACCGTGGAAAAGAGTATGGAAGTTCCTCAAAAAACTAAAAATAGAACTACCATCTGATCCAGCAATTCCATTTCTGGGTGTATATCCAAAGGACATAAAAATCTCTGTCCTGAACAGACATGTGAATCCCTGTGTTCATTGTCGCATTATTTACAATAGCTAAGAAATGAAAACAACCTGGGTGTCCATCAAGAGATGGATGGATAAAGATGAGAATACACACACACTCACACACACACACACAGTGGAATACTATTCAGCCATAAAAAGAAGGAAATCTTGCCATTTGTGGCAACATGGATGGACCTTGGGGGCATTATGCTAAGCGAAATAAGTCGGACAGAGAAAGACAAATACTGTGTGATCTCACTCATGTGTGGAATCTAAGACAAACTCATAGAAACAGAGATCAGATTTTTGGTTGCCAGAGGTGGATGGTGGGGGATGTGGGGGAATTGAGTGAAAGTGGTCAAAAGGAGGGGTGCCTGGGTGGCTCAGTTCGTTGAGCGTCTGCCTTCATTCTTTCGGCTCCAGTCATGATGCCAGGGTCCTGGGATTGAGCCCCATGTCTGGGGCTCCCTGCTCTGCGGGGAGCCTGCTTCTCCCTCTCCCTCTGCCACTCCCCTTGCTTGTGCGCTCTCACTTGTGCTCCTCTCTCTCAAATAAATAAATAAAATATTTTTTAAAAAGTGGTCAAAAGGTATAAACTCCTAGTTAAAAGATAAAAAAATTCTGAGGATGTAATGTAGAGCATGATGACTCTAGTTACCAATATTGTGTATTTGAAGGCAGCTATGAGAGTAGATCTTAAAAATTCTCATTACCAGGGAAGAACATTTAGGGCTATATCAGATGAATTGTTTCACAATATATACATATGTCAAATCATTATGTTCTATACCTCAAACTTATATGATGTTATATGTTAAGTATATCTTAATAATACTGAAAAAAAAAATAAGATGAACCACTGTCAACCCCCACTAACTTCTGTATTACCTAACTTGGTGACTACCCCAGCATGAGAAAGTGGAAAGTGCGTGAGTTTTGGAGTCATACGGACTTAGATTTAAATTCTGACTCAGGCTGTTGCTAGCTGAATTGCTTTTGTTGCTCCTTCCCTAACTATTTGACGTCACTGAGACCCAGGTCCGTGAGAGTCCGGTATCACCAGGCTGGGACAATCCCAGACAAGGGAGGCTGACTTCTTCCTCCCAGATCCATAGGAGATGCTGAGAGGGGAGTTCAGCTTGGTGGAGAGATGCTCTGGCCCAGTGCTGTCCCTTCTCCTGGGGTCCAGGGATCGCCCTGAGCCTTGCTCTTCCTGTAGGTACCTTTGGGACATGCCTCTCTGAGCACCGAGTGAGTACAGAAGTGCACTCCCAGCCTTGGGGTGCCCGGCTGGCTCAGTCGAAAGAGCGTGTGACTCTTGATCTTGGGGTCATGAGTTTGAGTCCCATGTGGGATGTAGAGATTAGTTAAATAAATAAAACTTAAAAAAAAGAAAAAGAAGTGATCCCAGTCTTAGAGTCTCTCCCACAGAACAAGACTGAGGCTGGGAGCTGCTGGGGTATGCCCCTGACCTCCACAGTGAGCAGGCTTCCAGGGTTAACTGGTGTCCTTAGCGTCCTCCCACATGCCTGTCCCAGGGTCTGAAAAACATCTGTGTTGGTTATGGCCCTAGTGGGTTAAACTCTCTGAACTTCAGTTTTCTTCTCTGGAAAAGGGGGTTAATAACACCCACTAGCCAGGTTTGTTGTGCAGATTACATAAAGTAATACATGTAAAGTTACTTAGACAGTGCTTGGAACATGGAAGGAAGTCGATACATATTCATTCTCTTACCCTCTCCCTTCCTTCCTTCCCCTCCATTGCCACCTGCTCCCAGATGCCGAGCCAGAAGCTGGGGCGTCCCCTAGCCTTCTTTCTCTCCCTTGCTCCCTAAAAATGATCAGAGTCAAGGCTGTCATGCCATCTCCCAGCCTCTTAGCTGAGTTCAGGCCCTCCTCCATTTCCCACCTATTACTGCAGTAACCTATTAAATTATTCTCCCTACGCCCAGCCTCATCCCCTTCCAGCCCCTCCTCCATGCTGTTGCTATTTCTAAAATGCAAATTTGATCATGTCTCTTTCCTGCTTAAAATTCTTCATTTGCTTCCCATCACCTTCAGGATAAAATCCAATCTCTTTAGCATGGCACACACAGTCCTTTGTGATCCGGCCCTGATCTATCACTCTGGCCTCATCTACTCCAACCCCACTTCCCTCCCCTGATCCAACACGTCACATTTTGGCTCTAGATGTGCTTAAACATTTAGAGATCCCTGAACATGCGATGCTCACTCACCTCTGAGCGTCAGCCCTTGTTATTCTGTCCGGTTGGACTTGCCATACATACCTCCACTTCCAAATCACCACACCCCTCCTCCCCGGTGCTCCCGGTCCACCTGGCCCTTCAGGCCTGAGCACAGAAGATCGCCTCTGGGAGCCTGGGGGTCAGAGCTGCTACACCTCTGCACACACATCTGTCACAGCACTTACCACATTGCAGAGCAATTGTCTGTTTCTTTCTGACACTTGTCAATCAACTGTGAATTGTTGAAGTCAAGAGCCACCTCTGTCACTTTTAGATCCTTAAGGTTTACATACACCGGGCACATTTAGTACATGTTTATGGAATAAATAAGTAGGCTAGGGTATGCATTAAGGTCTGATTCTAAGCTCATGCCCTTCCCACGTGGCGCATATGTTATTATTTGGGAATGCCTTCATTCATTTAGCAAATATTTAATGGAATCTACTTTGTGACAGGCCTGTTCTAGCAGTGCAGGTTCCATGGGGTCGCCTGGATACATTCTTGTTTCCCTTTGTGGTCGCTGTCTTTTAGAGCGGATCGTGATCCTTTGCTATCCTGATTCTCTGACAGGATACTTAGTCTTCTAGTCTGATTCCCGACTCCATTCTGACTTCCGAACCAGCGCTGTCTTTGGTTCCTACCTGTCATGTTTGCATTTGACATGCCACTGACCTCGCTCCGGTGTCCATGGAGCCAAATCTCCAGTCTCACTCAGCCTGCTTTTTCCCGTGCACCCCACCCCCCATCCCGGGTTCTGGCTCAGACACTTCCCTTCTCTTCCGTTACTTTCCCTACACTCACCCAGAGTCTTACACGTTGCACAACAGCTACATCTCCATCCTGTTCTCCCGGCTCCTAATCTTTCCCTTGCCAAATTAGTCCTGTTTCCTCCGCAAGAATAGTCTAAACACGCTGTATGTGCGAGGGTCAGGTTTACATTCCTCGTTCTGATGTTCAAGGCCCTCACACGTCTCCTGCAGCTTCCCTGTCACCAACCACAATCTTATTTCAACATTTTTCTCTTGTTAACACCCAAAAGACAGACAGATAACATCTTTTTTTTCCTTCTTCCCATTTCCTTCCATCATTTGCCTAAATTTTATTATTCCCTTGAGGCCCAACCCAAATCCCATTTTCCCCAGGAAGCTGTTGGCTCTTTTTGCCCAGGACCATGTCTTTCTTCTTTGATCTATTACCATTTACTATTTTACAACTCACACTTTGTAGCACACTTAGGTAATGTAATCATCTATGGCTGGTGAGCCAGATCTGGCCTGCTGCCTCTTTTTGCAGAGCCTATGAGCTAAAATGGTTTTTACATTAAAGTTTAAAAGGAAGAAAAAGAATATTTTACGACACATAAAAATTATATGAAATTCACACTTCAGTGTCCACAAATAAAGTTTTATTAGAACGGAGCCCCACTTATTGGCTTATCGTTTAGGACTGTTTTCAAGCTGTAGTGGCTGGCTTGAATTATTTCAACAGAGACCATCAGGCCTGCAAAGCCTAACGTATTTACTATTTGGCTGTTACAGAGAAAGCTTGCAGACCTCTGGCCTGGGATCTTAGATTCTCTTTATAATCTTTGCATAGTTGTTTAAGAAATTTGGAGAGGTCTGCTTCATTAAGGACAATCTTTTCAATGCTAGTTAGGCATTTATTAGAAAGGTGGGGGAAACCAAGAAGAGTAGGCTGCATGGAGTGAGTAGGAGCTAGCCTAGTTAGAAACTGGTTGACTTAGGCAACTGCATCCCATTGGTAAGTGAGAATCAGAGGATCTCAGGTGGTTGGGGGAAAAGACCTGATCTTATCCCCCTCTTCTCTGTTTCTGATTTGGCAGAGAAAGTGTAAAAGCAGATTGGGTGATGCATAGAAGTGTTGAATCACTATATCGTACACCTGAAAGTAATATAACACTCTGTTAACTATATTGGAATTAAAAAAAAATTAAATTCATGGGGCGCCTGGGTAGCTCATTTGGTTGAGCATCTGACTCTCGGTTTTGGCTCATGCCATGATCTTGGGGTCCAGAGATCCAGCCCCGCCCCGCATGGGGTTCGGTGCTCAGCGTGGAGTCTCCCTGAAATTCTTTCTCTCCCTCTCCCTCTGCCCCTCCCCCTGCTCACACATGCTCTCTCTCTCTCAAATAAATAAGTAAAATCTTGAAAAAAAATGTTTAAGTACTAAGGAAAAAGAAAGAAAATGTAAAAGCACAGAGGAACTAGCTAGAGAAAGGGTGTTTGAGGTCTTATCTGAATCTGGTTATTGAAAAGAGATCAGTGGTTCTTGGCTGAGAGTAGCTCAGCTATTAATGACTCAGTTATTACAGGCCATGAAGGAAATTATCAAGAGGGTGTCGTAGCTGAAGCTGAGAGAGTTTAGTTTTGACTCACCGAAGCTTTATGTAGGCTAAGAGGTTTTACAATGCCTAGAAGAATCACAGGCAAGAGAGTTTGAAGGATTTCCTGAAAGTAGAACTGAAGCCTAGATATTTAGATAAACAGGAATGGCAGTTGAAGTTATCAGGGAGTTCATGACTTTTCCCTAGGTGTTCTGCTTCTCTTCATCTTGCTCAAATCATATTTTTTTCCTTGAAACTTATATGACATAATTGTTTAGTAAAATTCCATCTTCTCGAAAAATAATCTCTACAGATTGGACTGTGGGCTTCATCTTTCACATCCATTCCCTACACCGCGCTTGGCTAGTAGAGTCTGGTTCTCAAACACGGGCCACCAGGTGGGTCGCTCCTTGAATTGCAGGAAGATGCAAGCTAGACTCGCGGAGGCAGGACTTGCAGGCTGAAACCCATTTTAAAGGTAACAATGGGTGCAAAGTCATAAGTAAGTTGTTGCAATAATAAATGTATCTCCTTTTTTTATAGTTTACCATCGTGCCTGGCACAGCGGAGGGCATATTGTCACCGTGAGACTGAATGAATAAGCAGTTGTTTTTTGTTTGTTTTTTAAAAATAAGTTGTGGGGCGTTTGTAGCTTGAACACTGGCAGGGCGGGCCGGAAGCTTAGTGTTGTGACCTGTTTTTAAAAATAAAGTATCTTGGGGCGCCTGGGTGGCTCAGTTGGTTAAGCGACTGCCTTCGCTCAGGTCATGATCCTGGAGTCCCGGGATCGAGTCCCGCATCGGGCTCCCTGCTCAGCGGGGAGTCTGCTGCTCCCTCTGACCCTCTTCCCTCTCATGCTCTCTATCTCTCATTCTCTCTCTCTCAAATAAATAAATAAAATCTTTAAAAAAAATAAATAAAGTATCTTGAAATAAAAAAAATAAGTTGTGGGATTTTTCTTTTTTTTTTTTTTTTTAAGATTTTCTCTATTTGAGAGAGAGAAACAGTGACAGAGATAGAGAGAACACAAGCGGGGAGGAGAGGGAGAAGCAGGCTCCTGCTGATGCAGGGCTCTATCCCAGGACCCTGGGACCATGACCCTAGCCGAGGGCAGACCCTTAATGACCGAGCCACCCAGGCGCCCCTGAATAAGCAGTTGTAAATTAACTTTGGTGGAGAGCCCATTACCTATTCAAGTGGATGCTAAGGGACCATCTTTTTTTTTTTTTTTGAGAGGATTTTTTTTTTTCATTTTGTGGGAGGTAAGACTGATGAATCGTAAAATGTCTTTCTACTCCTGAAATCTGTAATATTCCCAATCAAACAGGCACTTCACAATTTCCCTGTTCTTGGCCACGGAATACGCCACTTGCTTTTGTCTGTCTCCTCTTCCCTCTTTCTTCCTCTCTTCCTACCTTGTCTGAATCAGACTGCCATCCTACGACTAAACCCTGATCTGCAACATCTCTCGGCTTTACCCCTTCCATTCACGGGTTCCTGCTTCTTAGGTACCCTCCTGATTTCCTTCCAGCTCTTCTTTCTTCGCTCCCACAAATTCGCACACTCCTTTCCCTCTCTCTCCTTCCTCCTTCGTGTACTACTCCTTCCTCTCCTCCTCTGCCCGCGCTCCTTCATTTTCCGTGCTCTCATCCCCCGACGGTCAGCCCCTCCTTCCCGCTCTCTGGCTGTCTTACCCTAGTTTGGAAATGCTGCAGAAATCTGGGCCTGCCACCATTGGATGCGAGGGGCCGTCACTCTGCGGCAGGAGGAGCTCCTATTGGTCGGGCTGGAGGCGGGTACGGAGCTGACTATAAAAAGTGGGCCCGGAGGCGGCGCGCGGAGCGGCTCCGACTGGACCGGGTCGGAAGGGGTCACCTGGCGGGAACCTGGTCCCCGAGAGCCGGGGTGCGGGTTCCGGAGCAGCGGCTCCCCGCACTAGATTCGGCTCTGCTCGTCAGCCGGGGCGCGCCCCTCGGAGCCCGGCCACTCGCGGCCGTCGCCCGCGCAGCCCCGAGGGCCCCTCGCCGCCCCTGCACGTGCCGCGCCCCGCGCGCCCGGTCCGGCCGCCGCGATGAGCGAGGTGAGCGGCGCTGTCGGGCCCCCCCACCCCCGCCCCCCGCTCCGGGCGAGCCTGCGGCGGGGAAGCCGGGTCCCGGGGAGCCAGGGAGGGCGCGGCAGCCGGGAGCCGCGGAGACCTCCGGGGGCGCCCCACTGCCCCTCCGGGGAAGCTCCCTCCTCGGGCGCTAGGAAGCGACTGGAAGACGGAGGCTTCAAGCCCCGCACTGTGCAGGGAGCTTTTTTTTTTTTTTTTTTTTTTGGTGGGGGGTGGGGACTGGAATCGGGTGTCAAGTGGGACTGCGGGCTCAGGCGATAAGTCATCTTCTCGGGATACCACCCTCTGCATTTGTCTTGCCGCTCCGAGGTCACTCGGGTTTCCCTTCAGTCCCCGGACTTGGGAGAGAAACGCTCGCCTGTACGGTCCTTCTCCGAGGGCTGTGTTGCTCTTGCACTGCTTAGGTAGCCTTCAGCAAGAACTCCAGCCTAGCCCCCTAGGGTGGCCACATTTCCCCTTTTAGGAAGGGGGCATCCCACCCTCCACTCATTCAGAACGGAACCAACCATTGGAGGGACCATGTCTGATATTCCGGAGCCCCTGTAGCGGGGGCATGTCCACTCCTGGAGAGCTGTCCCCTTCAAGAGAGACCTCCCTCTGCAGTGCTTGTTACATCCTAGGTCTTCTTGTCGGGATCCACCGTGTTCATCTGAGCCAGAGCCAGTCCATTAACTGGGATTTTTCTCTTTTCCCCGAACACCATCCATAGGTAGGGGTCAAAGCAGAGACTTGGAAAGACCTCTTCCATTGTTTGAATGCATTCCGTAGGATCCAGAATCAAGGATCTTCCTTCCCAAGTGAAGTCGGTATGGACAGTAGCATCACAAGCCTGCTCCACGCAACCCCGTTCCCAGTGCCCAGGATCTGGTGATAAATCCAACCTCTCGGCTATATGCCAGGTCCCAGCCCTACTACTTACTAGCTATGTGGCCTTAGGTGGGTTCCTAAACCTTTCTCTGCTTCAGTGTTTAATCTACAAAATTGGGGTAATACGGATTGTTCTGATTCAATGAGATAATATATGAAAAGTACTTAGGACATGGCACAGAGGAGGCACTCAATCTACTTTAGCTAGTATCATTCTGTCCCTGTTCCTTCTTTTCTGTTTTGGAATATTACAGAAAATGAGCACAAGACTTCTCAAGAATACCAGGCCAGTGGGGGGACAGGACCCTGGAGCTGGGTCTCAGTTTAGATCTTTATCTTTAGTAGGAGCTCTGCTGACCTCCCACCAAAAATTGTCATCCAGGGAGCCAATTAGTGCTGACTGCTATGTTGTCTTGGTTGCCATGTCCACTAAGTTTATCCTGGAAAATTCGGCTAGTCTGGGGGCTGCAGATGAACTAAAGTGGTTTCTAGTCCCTCAGCTGGTTGTGACTGCGACCATGGCAGCCTTTCAGAAAGAGAAGGAAAAATATGTATGTATTGTTCAGTCTTCTTTCCTCTTGCTTCTAACATGAGCAGCCGTGACATGAGAAGAGAGGTGTTCTTTGCCCTCTTTTTCACTGAAGGCCGGAGTTCAAGGCCCCCTCTAGAGTTTCT
Source organism: Callorhinus ursinus (assembly GCF_003265705.2). Taxonomy (NCBI): domain Eukaryota; kingdom Metazoa; phylum Chordata; class Mammalia; order Carnivora; family Otariidae; genus Callorhinus; species Callorhinus ursinus. The sequence continues at coordinate 2,903,228 of NW_027397150.1, forward strand.
AAATCTGCAAGTTGCAATTCAAGCCATCCCCTGGGAGTCTGTGATCCGAAGGCTGTGCCAACATGAAGATGTGTGGTTGGTCTGAGCTTTTGGGGACAAGTGCACAGACTCTGTAGGACATGCCACAGGGGCTGGCATTTACGGTGGTATTTGGTGGAGTTCAAAGCTGTTTCAGCAACAGGGAAAACAGTTGCGTGTTTGAGGGGAAAGTCAAGTCTTGACTTAGTTGCTGAACTTGGCTAGCCTCACTCAGGAGCTCAGCAGAATGATGACAATAGGATCCTTGGATGGGGACTAGCTGTCAGTGTGTGTGCAGGGCTGCCCAGCCTCCCAGGCTGTCAAGAGCGAGTTGGTTCTAACTAGCAATTTAGCTGTCAAAGCTGCCTTCTAATATGGAGCTGAGCCTGGCTTCAGGAATGAGTATTTATAAAATCCAGAAGCAGCCACCTGGGTATACACAGAGACTAGCTCCTTCTGAGCCAGATCCCCAGAGGGGCTCTGCTTCCCTAGAGGCTAAGACCAGGCCTGTTTTCTTCCTCTTGAAAGAGCTCTGATAAAAAGCGGAAGGATTGCTCAGGGCTCTGGAGCTCTAGGGAGACCCCTGACCGCTTCATTTCTCTCGGCGCATCCCCACGGGGCTCCTTGCTCAGGCAGAAGTGCCCAGCCCAGGAAAGTCCTGTGCACCCTGAATCTTATATAAGCTTCACCTCCCCCACCTGCTTATTTGCTTGCTTCAGAGAAACTGCATGAAATGAGAGGAGTTGGGATCTCATGAAGAGATTCCCATTCCAACTGAAGAATAAAAACTGGAGAGCAGTCTTCAGACCTGGTGCGACCGGAGAGTAAGGGTGCTGGTGGGGCCGCTGGGGAGGATCTCCAGCTCTACGTTGCCTTCGTGGCTGTTTGCTGTCCCTCAGTACTGCAGCAGAGCATCTCTTGTCCATGTGTGTGTGTATTCGTGCACAGAGGAGCTGCAGGGACTCATCCCCATCTTGTCATATTCACAGCTGCAGGCCCGAGTTGATTGCTGTGAATCACAGTCTGTCTCTGAGAGTTTTCGTAACTTTTCGCTAGTTTCAGTGAGGGATGGGAATGGGAGATGCATTCATCCCCTGGGGGCTCTTGCCTGTAATCCTTTGTCATATGGTGGAGCTGGCTGCTTCAAAGTACACTTGTTAAGTTCTCCTGTGATCCTTCCTGTTGCATTTCTCAACTGGGAGGAGCCCAGCTGGGGCAATCCCTTGGTCTGGCAGTCATTCTGTTGCAATGAGGGTCATGGATGACTGGGAACGGTCCTCATGGTGTCCGTCTTGTGTTTGGGCCGGCAGGGGCTGGAGCAAGGAATGGATCAATGAGAAATCTCACTGGGAGAGAGCTTAGAACTGATACCCCCTCCTTTATTATTCTGCTTGCTGTCCTCTTTGGTAATAGGAATGGGATATCACGTTTGGGGGATCACATTCTCTTTCCTGTGCGTATCTGTCAGAATCCCCACGACAGAAGTGTGGTCAGGTTGCTATCACTCCGTTGTCTTCACTGAGCCAGTTTTTAGGGAACCTGGTAGGGACTTGGAGGAAATCCAAGTGTCTCTCTCTTTGGTATTTTATTATGATTATGGTTCTGTTGGACAAATAAAATAAAAGGGCTAGCTACTTAATGTTGGGATGCCTGCCACCTCTGGAAATAATCTGTCTTCCACAGTAAGGGAAACCGGAACTTGGTTCTAGAACTTGCTCATCCCTTTCTTAGTCACCGATCCAGGTTGTTGTCTCTGGCTGCTCGAGCAGGAGCCTCTCACTGGGAAAAGTGGATGACAGTTGTCTTCTAACTCTTTCTCCTAAGCTGCAGCTGGGATCTGTTACCTCTCAGAAGGGCAAGTCTCTATAGGGGCAGGCCCCCATCAATAATGTGGCTGGAGTCCAGATACACAAACCTGATGCCTTTTTCATGTCTGTCTACGGAGGGTCTTAACCGATGAACTGGATGGAGATAAGGTTGAAGGGGGAGAGGGAGGAAGAAGGATCAGGTTAGTAATTGTCTTTTCAAGGTAGTGTTCTATGAATGCCTTTCCCCGTTTTCTGTTTTTCTGTAGTTCCAAATTGTCTTTCATGAGTCTGTTTTATCATGGAAAAAAAATGAACTTGGTTTGCAAAAGTTCTTTCAGATAGAAATATAGGTATATCTTTCATCAAGAGACTCTCAAATAATATATCCAGATATTTTAGTGACATAATTTTAGATTTGTTAAGAAGCCCTAAAGCTCATCTGACCCCATCTTCTGATCTTATACATGAGGAAACTGAAGGCCCAAACCTCATGTAAGTTTACACAATGCTAGAACCAAGACGAGGGCACAGACTTCTCACGGCAAAAAATTCCTTTTTTTTTTTTTTTTTAAAGATTTTATTTATTTATTTGAGAGAGAGAGAATGAGAGATAGAGAGCACGAGAGGGAAGAGGGTCAGAGGGAGAAGCAGACTCCCCGCTGAGCAGGGAGGGAGCCCGATGCGGGACTCGATCCCGGGACTCCAGGATCATGACCTGAGCCGAAGGCAGTCGCTTAACCAACTGAGCCACCCAGGCGCCCCCTGGCAAAAGAATTCTTAAGAGTCCTTTAATGTGTTACTCCGGTGAGTACAAATTGCTTTAATTTATATGCAACTGTTAAGGAATAGATCGCTAAGTACTTTTTACAGGAAATCTGAGCAGTGTGATTTAATAAATGCTGAACCAGAGGGGGGAGAGAGAGAGGAGAGACCAGCATGAGATAAGAGTTATCAGCAGTGGACATTTGGGTAGAATACTGGGCAGAACGAGTACTATCCTTCCTGATGCAGGATGATGTCTGGTCATCCTGGAAGTGGGTGCTGAAGTGACGTGGGAAGCCTGGAGGCCCCCTTTTGTGGTTCTTAGTTCCTGGTGTCCATCATTGATCCCCATAACTGCAGAGCATCAAGGACCAGAAGGAGCGGTTTTCTTTCTGAAAAGGAAGAAATGAGAGCAATGCTCTTAACTCTATAAAGTACTTGACTTGGAGGACCCAGTGCTGGAAGTAGAGTTGGTGTCCCTGCTAACCAAACAGGCGCTGAACACTGAGCCCTTCGTTGGGCTCCTTGACTTCCAAGAAGAGTACAAAGGCTTTGGGAGGAAAACTCTGAGAAGGGGGGGAACAGGAGGATGTATTCGATCTGCTAAGTAAGTGATGGGAGCCTACTGGGATCCCAGGATCCTAAGTGCATGGTGTTCTACATCCATACCCCGGACCGGCTGCCCAAAATGCCTTGACTTGCCCCAGAATTATTTTACCTGCAAGAGTAAGCCAAGTGAGAAGCAGATCGGAAACCACTTTTTCTAAGAGATCTGCATCCCTGCAGGTGCCTGTAAACCAGTGCCTCAAAACCTGGCCCTTGTCCTGGTTCTCCTCCCCGAGGTCTAATGATTGCCTCATTCCAGGCTGACTCCTGAAGGCCTGCCCACCTGGGTTTCCCAGCTCCCCCCCCACGCCCCAGGGAAAAGAGGTGCTATTTACCACTCTGTTGTCCTTGGTGCTGCCTCCCTCCCACACAAAGCCCTCCAGCTGAGTGTTTGCTTTGTCGGCTGTGGGGGGATTCATACGTTTATTTTGGGACATTAACGCCATGGGTGGGCTGCACATTGAAGATTATAGTAATAAATGATGCTTTGGCACTACTCGCTCTCCCCCACCCGCTGCCCTCAGTACGGGGTAGAAGGCACAGCTCCAAGCTGTGTGCAGAGCACCACAAATAACCACTCATTAAACCGTGGCAGCCCATGCTGGGGGGGAGGGCCGGGGCTGTTGACTCACTGCATACCGTGAGCTGGCATGGCCAAGGAACTCTGCCTTGGACTCCGGTGGGGGGTTACTGCTATTCCAGGCAACAGGGCTGGGGTGGCTGAGAGGACAGGGGGCTTGGGAGCTCGGACTCTGCTTGGGTTCTATTCCTGTCTTGGGAGGCATCTGAGTTATAAGGTCTTTAGGTTGTAGTCCTTATTTGAGGAGAAGAATGTGTGTATAGAGAGCCTGAAGGAAGAATTCCTGGTTCTCCTTCTGTTAGTATGTGGAGGGTGACCTTGAACAAGTCTTTCTGACGCTGTTTGAGGACTGCGGCTGGTTGCCGCACTGGAGGAATTGGAAAGGCTCCAGCTGCGCTCCAAACAGCCGGCTGGGGTCTCTCCCAGGCAGCCAGGCGGCTCCCGGGGCCCCTCGGAAGCCCTGCAGCAGCGACCTTCCTCTAGGATCGGGGGAGGGTACGTCAGCAGGGGGACAAGGGTCCCTGGGGACCCTCTTTGTCACCACTAGGAAGCAGGTGCACTCACTCCGGTCCGCCTTCACTTTCTGCACCTCTAAAGCAAGCCGGGAGCTGACAGAGCCTAGGATTTCTGACAATACACCAGCGAGGAAGGGGTCTTTTGGGGCTCCTATTTAGGACTTTTAGGATTCAGGCCCTTTGGAGGTTTCCTGCTCTGGACCGCAGCACAGGCTTCTGAGTACCTGTGCCCATTCACGTGAGCCAAGTGACTCCGGCGGAACTCTGTATATGATGTGTTTTCATTTGCAAAGCACCCAAGCCGGATCGTGCAAATGCGAGTGTGCGGAGGTGCTCCTTTGTTCCTTCTGTTGCTGCCGCTAACAGCATGTGATGCTGCTTTTCAGAGCCCCCGGGGCAAGAGGGGTACAGGGAATCTGCGCAGTTTCCCTTCCCCAGGTTAGGTCTCACTTGCTGCTTGGAGCAGGGGGGGGTGACACCCTCTTGCCTCTTCTGGTGACACGGGTTGCTGTGGCAACAGCATCACTGAGGAAAAAGACAAAGAAAGGAAGAAACACAGCCCAGGCAGGAGGCAGGGGGAGCCAGGCCCAGCGGGAGAAGTTCTCTTCCCCAGTTACCACTGCCTGTCTGCTCTCAGGCTCTTTGCCGAGACAACACCAAGCAACCATCCCTCTGAGATAGCGGGTAGACTTGCACAACCATCTTTATGATTAAAACAAAAACGTGTGTGTCGTGTCTTAGGGTTCTTTGAAATGAAATATGAACCTTTACGGGGGTTCAGGACACCCCCTCCTGTGCGCCTGGGAGGGGCTCCAGGAGGCACCAGGCTCCAGACGTGGGCAGTGGCTGGACAGAAGGCGGTTTCTGCCCAGCAGACCATTGCTGGGCCCTTTACCAGAGGCTTAGAGCCCTCGTCAGCATTTCTGGGGACAAACGTAGGGAAGATGGAGACTTTGATTTCCAGCGTCGGTTCACGGTAAAAAGAGATCGGTTATGAAGCTCCCACGGTGGCAGAATAAGCCTCAAAGGCCCTTAGAGCAATCCTGGGCATCGTCTTCCTCCTTCAGTTTTACTTAGTGAAGACTGACTCGGTGGCCACTTTAGGCTTTGATCCCAGGACCTTAACCACACATTACCCCAGGGACTGGACCTGGTCTTTTTTTTTTTTTTTTTTAAGATTAATTTATTTATTTTGGAGGGGAGGGAGATGGAGAGAGAGTCTCAAGCAGACTCTGTGCTGAGCACGGAGCCTGACACAGGGTCACTTTCACGGCTCTGAGATCACGACCTGAGCTGAAACCAAGAGTCGAAGCCTAAACCAACTGCACCACCCAGGTGCCCCATCCCCCTTGACCTATTCTTATATATAACCCAGAGTGACATTACTTCAAAACAATAACTATTTCATATATGCTAGGCATTTTACATATATTATCTCCAGTTCTTTTCACCCTTCGAAATAGTATATTAACCTTTTCTGCAGATGAGGGATTTGAGCACAGCAAGGCCAAGTGGTTTACCCAATGTCACACAGCTGGGAATGGCAGAGCCGGGATTTGAAGAGAATCGTGCAGATCCAGGATATGAAACCAGATCTGTATGGCTCAACCTCATATGCCACAGTGCTCCTCCCAGGAATTTGAGGCTTGCGACATTTTCATTCACATAAATATGGAGTACCTACTCTATGCAAGACATAGGTTGTTGTTACCATGATATACAAATAAATGGTAACTGTGGACTTTGCTTTGAAGGGCATGGCAATGTGGTGGGTGAGGAGGGTGCCGAAAGAAAGGCAAATACACAGTAGCTCTTATACAGGTAGTAGGAGATACACTTCTAGAGAAGTTCTCTTTCACCCTCAGCTCCTTTTCAGGCCCGTAGGCTGAGCTGAGGAAAAGCAGTGACCTGGCTTCTGGTATCTTCACCATCTCTGAACCGGTGATGCTGCGGCCCTCAGCAATCTGGAAACAACGTTGATTTCAGAAACCTAGATGCGGTGGCAAAAAGAGCCGAGTGGGGGCGCCTTTCATTCATTCCACAAATATGGAGTGCATATCATGTGTAAGGCCTTGTGCTAGACCCTGGGGGTAAAGCAGTGAAGAAGACACATAGAGCCCCTACCCGCATTAGGAACTTGCACAGAAATGGAAGAGAATACATTCAGTATCTATCCACGGAATTAATTTAGTTAAGCGAGTAATAAGTGCTACCAAGAAGAAATCTAGGTGCTATTAAAACATAATGAAGGCCCTAGATGGGACGCCTGGGTGGCTCAGTCAGTTAAGCGTCTGCCTTCGGCTCAGGTCATGATCCCAGGGTCCTGGGATCGAGGCCCGCATGGGGCTCCCTGCTGAGGGGGGAGCCTGCTGCTTCCCCTGCTTGTACACTCTCTCTCTCTCTCTGACAAATAAATTAAAATCTTAAAAAAGAAATGAAGGCCCTTGCTGAATCTGGGGAGCTGAGAAGAGCTTCCTGGGAGGAGCCCTTGAGGGGAGCTCTGAAAAATAAACAGGAATTAACCAAATAAATAACTAAAAAAAAAAAGAGAACCATGTCCCAAGGTCCTGAGATGGGAAGGGACAAAGTATGTTCCAGAGACAAGGTTACTGAAGTAATCAGAGGCTGCAAACGTAGGGCCCTTGTGACCACATTAAGGATTTTCTTTATCCTAAGGGCATCGGTAACCACTTGGGCTACTGCAGTGGTCCACGTAGGAAACAGCTGTGTGAGGGCCGTCGCAGTGGGGAGAAGTGAATGGAGTAAGAGATAGTTAGGAGATAAAGTTAACAGGAGTTAACACCGAACCGGATATGCAATGTGACGGGAAGAAGGTGTCAAGGATGCTTTCCAGGTTTCTGGCTTGTACAAGTAGATGAGATAGAGAATATTTGCAGAAGATTCGGTTGGGTCAGTAGAATTATGAATCCAGTTTGAGACACATAGAGTTTGAGGGGTTTTTTTTTAAGATTTTTTTTAAAGATTTTATTTATTTGAGGGAGAGAGAAAGAGCATGTGGGGGGGGGCGCAGCGAGAGAGGGACAAGCAGACTCGATGTGGGGCCCAATCCCACAACCCTGAGATCAAGACCTGAGCCGAAATCAAGAGTCGGTTGCTTAACCGACAGAGCCACCCAGGTGCCCCTAAAGTTTGAGGTTTCTGTAAAGCCTCCGGTGCAGGTGTTTTAAAACACGAAGGAGAGGTCTGGGATAGAGATGTGCATTTGAGCCCTCAGTGGCATGGTGTGCTGCTCGGTATAGTAGCCGCTAGCCACATGTAGCTATTCTCCTTACTAATTATTTAATGAACAATGATTGACTTATTGATTAAAATTAAATAAAATTATCAATTTTATTCCCCGGTTGCACTAGCCACATTACAACGTATTCAACAGCCACACGCACCTCGTGGATGCCATACATCAGACAGCTCAGGTAGAAAACATTTCGATCATTGCAGAAAGTTCTATTGCAAACTTTTTCTGTCATGGGCCAGATAATAAACATTTTTCGCTTCGTGGACCATATGGCTCCTGTTGCAACTATTCAGCTCTGCTGATGTGGTGCCAAAGATAAGACGTAAACAGTGGGTATGGCTGCAAAACTCTATCTCGCCTGCAAAAACAGGCTAGAGGCCAGATTTGGCGGGGGGCTGTGGTTTGTCAACCCCCATGCTACTGGATGGAGCCGGTATAAATGATAACAAGTCACAGGGACAGATAGGATCATCTAGGAAGAGAGAACAGAAGGGAGCCTAGCTCTAAACCTGTAGAGTCTCCACTACTTAAACATTGGGAAGAAGTGCCCAGAAAGATAGGAGAAAATCAGGGAAAACCATGATGCCTCAGGAACCAGGGAAAGAAGATGGGAGAAGGAAGGTGACATGACTGAGCCTCAAATGCCTCGAGGTCAAGCCAAACGGAGCTTGCCCCTTTGCATTTGACTTGGTATCAGAGAGAGCATTGGAGTCGTTTCTGGGAGCAGGAGCAGGGAGAAGTGAGGCTGAAGTGGGGTGGGGAGTGTGGGAGCTGAGGAAGTGGGAGAGAGTAAGTGTTCGGAGGGCTCAGCAATGAAGAGGAGGGAGCCGGGAGAGGCCTGCCCCCCCCATACACCTTTCTCCCCTGCCTTTCTGAGTGCTCCTTCTCAGTCTTGGCCAGCCTATTGACCTCTCCTTAGCTGTTTTCCAACCTTAAAACATTAAGGTATAATTTCTATGCAGTAAAATGTGCCCTTATCAGTGTATAGTTCTGTGAATCTTTTTTTTTTTAGATTTATGTATTTAAAAAAGATTTATATTATTTTTGAGAGAGGGAGAGACAGAGACAGGGTGTGCAGGGTGGAGGTACAGACAGAGAGGGAGACCGAGAATCCCAAGCAGACTCCCCACTGAGCACAGAGCCGACGTGGTTCTCGGTCTCATGACCCTAAGATCATGACCAGAGCCGAAATCAAGAGTCGGACGCTTAACCGACTCAGCCACCCAGGCGCCCCAGGTCTGCAAAGTTGACAAACATGTAGTCATGAAACCACCACCACAATCAAGATACAGAGCAGTTTCATCATCCCCAAATTCCCCACTTCCCCTTTGTAGTCACCCCTCCTGTGACCTCAGCTTTTATCAGGCACCGAACTGATCTTTCTGCTTTCACTATAGTTTTGCCTTTACAAGAATGTTGTATAATTGGGTCTTGCTTCTTTCACTTAGCCTCATGCTACTTTTTTTTTTTTTTTTTTAAGTAAACTCTTCGCCCAACGTGGGGCTTGAACTCACGACCCAGAGATCAGGAGTCACATGCTCTGCCGACTGAGCCAGCCCGGCGCCCCTAGCATAACGCATTTGCGGTTCATCCACATGGTTGTATGTATCAGTAGTTTATTCCTTCTTTTATTTTATTTATTTATTTTTAAAGATTTTATTTATTTATTTGACAGAGAGAGACAGCGAGAGAGGGAACACAAGCAGGGGGGAGCGGCAGAGGGAGAAGCAGGCTTCCCGCGGAGCAGGGAGCCCGACACGGGGCTCAATCCCAGGACCCGGGGACCATGACCCGAGCCGAAGGCAGACGCCCAACCGACTGAGCCACCCGGGCGCCCCTTATTCCTTTCTTTTAATTGCTGAGTAGTATCATACAGTATGGATGGAACACACTTTGTTTATCTGTTCCTCGGTTGAGGGACGTTTGGTTTGTTTCCAGTTTCTGGTGATTATAAGTGAAGCTGTTAGAAACATTCACTTACAGGTTTCTGTGTAGAGGTTTTAATTTCACTTGAGTAAATTCACTTGAGTAAAAAAAAAAAACCCTACTCACCTAAGAGTAGGGTTGCTGGTGTTAGCAGTAAAGGTGTGCTTAACCTGCCAAGGCAGCCGCACCATGTTGCATTCCCAGCAACAATGTATGAGAGCTCCAGACACTCCATATCTTTGCCAGCACATGGCATTATCATTTTAAAAGAACCATCCTAATAGGTATGTAATGGTATCTCAGTGCGGTTTTAACTTGAATTTCCCAAATGACCAATGATGCTATCTTTTCTTGTGCTCGTTTGTCATCCATGTATCTTCTTTGGTGACACGTCCAAATATCCTGCCCACTTTTGCAAATTGCATTCATGTTACCAGGATTTGAAAACTCTTTATATACCCAGGATACAAGTCCTTTGTCAGATATATGATTTGCAGATATTTTGTTCCAGTCTGTAGCTTGTCTCTTCATCCTCTTGGGAATGTCTTTCAAAGAGCAGTTCTTGTTAAAAATAGAGCCACCCTATGATCCAGCAATTGCACTACTAGGTATTTGCCCAGAGGATACAAAAATACAGATTCAGAGGGGTACGTGCACCCCGATGTTTATAGCAGCAATGTCCACAATAGCCAAACTGTGGAAAGAGCCAAGATGTCCATCGACTGATGGATGGATAAAGAAGATGTGGTGCATATATATATGCTTTGCTACTTCTTAGCCGTATGACTCTCTCTCTCTCTCTCTCTCTCTCTCTATATATATATATATATATATATATATAATGGAATATTGCCCATCAAAAAGAATGAAATCCTGCCATTTGCAATGACGTGGCTAGAACTAGAGGGTATTATGCTAAGTGAAATAAGACAGTCAGAGAAAGAAAAATACCATATGATTTCACTCATATGTGGAATTTAAGAAACAAAACAGATGAACATGTGGGAAGGGGGGAAAAGAGAGAGAAGGAAGCAAACATAAGAGACTCTTAATGATACAGAACAAACTGAGGATTGATGGAGGGAAGTGGGTGGGGAATGAGCTAGATGGGCGATGGGTATTAAGGAGGGCACTTATGATGAGCCCTGGGTATGTATGTAAGTGATGAATCACTAAATTCTATTCCTGAGACCAATATTACACTATATGTTAACCAACCAGAATTTAAATAAAAATTTGAAAAAAACAACAAAACAAAACAAAGAGCAGTTCTTAGTTTTGTCAAGGTCTAATTTATAATTTTTTTCTTTTATGAATTCTACCTTTGGTATGTCTAAGAAATCTTTGCCTACCCCAAGGTTGCAAAGATTTTTTTTTTCTATATTTTCTTCTAGAAGTTTTATAGTTTTAGGTTTTGTATGCATTTGGAGTTAATTTTTGTATGAAGTGCAAGGTTTAGATTCAGTTTTTTTGGTTGTTGGGGTTTTTTTTTTTGCATATGGCTATTCATATTTTTTGAAAAGATCCCCCTGACCTTTAAATATTGGGGTTCCTCAATGCATGGTCCTAGGCCTGCTTCTTTTCCCTCTAATGGTAGTTGAAGAAGGAATTCAGATTGAGGAAGCCTTCTTTTCCTTTTTTAAAAAGAGGGAGAGGTTTTATATATGAGAGTGAGGGGAATTGATTGTAAGGACTCCTGAGAAGGAGGAAGGAGAATGGGATCTTAAGCTCAGATGGAAGGACAGGAATTCATCCGAATGCTGATGAATGCCCTGGGAGGAGGTGTCATCCAGGGAAAGGGAGGCCGTGGCCATGTCAGATCCCTCTCTGCACTCTCCAAGCCTTTCTTTAGGCTAACAGGCCTTGCCTCCCCTTTGCCTCCTTCCCCCATGGGGAGGGAGAGTCCACAACTTTGAACTGCAGAGGAAACAAGGGTATATTCACGGGGACCCGGCAGCCACCGCCAGGATGACGGAATGGAACATTGTCAGGCCCAGAGGTGAGGAGAGAAGGAATACGGGAAGGTAGGCAAGGGGAAAAAGTAGGGCCCTCTCGGGAAAAGGTGAGAGCAAATGGGCCTCAGGGTTGCTAACTAGTGTTTGGTGCGTGTTGAGAAGTGAGAAACATTGAGTCCTGTGTGCGAGGTGAGACTGAACTGAACCAAGCTCCAAGCTCACTAGAAACGTGGAATAGCAGACCTGAATGTGGGTGAGGGAGTCATTTGGAATGAAAACCAGTGGGGTGGTCCTACCCACGGAATTCTCAGAATCTGAAGGGCTAGCATCTGGCCCTGGGAGTGACGAACATACCCTCAGGTGATAGCTGTCGCCCAGAGGTCAGCCTAGTGTGTGCCAGGAGGCCCACCGAACACATGTCGAGGTAAAAGGCAGAGTCAGGGTAGTCTGCTCAGCTAGCAGAGTAGGACTTTGAGTCAGTAGGCGTGGTCTGGGATCAGGCTCTGTAATAGCAGGCAAGATCTCCCCATAATGGGCGTACAGGACACTGTTCTCCATGTTCCCGGTAGAGCACACGTGAAGAAAGTGCTGGGGACTGTGGATTGAGAGACAGACCGGTCCTTGATGGTGGGAATGGTAGGAAGTCACGATCCCTAGTACTTTCCTTCCTCGGCTAGACTTGGAGAGACAGCATAGCATGGTGTTCAAACGCAGGGACTCTGGAGTCAGACTGTCCCTTTTTTTTTTTTTTTTTAAGATTTTATTTATTTATCTGGAGAGAGAGCGCATGAGAGGAGGGGCAGAGGGAGAGAGAGAAGCAGACTCCCCATGAGCAGGGAGCCCAATGCTCCATCCCAGGACCCTGCGATCATGACTCAAGCCAAAGGCAGACGCTTCACCGACTGAGCCACCCAGTGGCCCTATGGAGTCAGACAGTCTTGATTCAAATTCTGGCTTTGCTACTTCTTAGCTGTATGACCATAGGCAAGTTAATGAACCTCTCTTACCTCAGTTTCCATACCTGTAAAATGAGAATAGTTACAATAGCCGTCTTATGGGGCTGTTATAATGACTCAGCGTGCCAGTGTTTATCAAGTGTGTAGAGATGTGACTGGCACATAGAAGGTATTACACCTGTGATGATTAACAAGGCCGGGGGCGGCAGGGGTGGGGGGGTGGGGGCGTGCTGCAGTCCGGGATCTCTTCGCGTTCTCCTGCTGAGTCCTATGAGGAAAAGGAAGGACTTGCTAACCCACTTCACTGTTGTTATTACAGGTCAGAGGAGCTCAGTGTTGAAAGAAGCAGAAGAGCCTCCGAGAGTTTGTAATCCATACCTGGCTAGGATGTGAGGCAGAGAGAGGCTGAGAAACCCTCCCTGGTCACAGCTCCTGTGGGTTAGCATCGATCCTGTGGAGGTGTGAGTTTGTGGGAGAGATGCCCTTACGGAGCGTGTGGTATCTGGTTCACCCAGAGCGGACCTCCGTGCCTCCTTGGTTTACCCACAGTCCAGCTAGTCTGATTGCTTACAGGTGATGTACCAGAGGACCTTGATTCATCGAAAATCGCTGAGTTTCTGGAAAGCAAACAGAGGGTTGGGGCAGAGACCAGGGACTAGTAAAGGGCTGAGAACTATAGAGAGTGTGGGAGCTAACAACCTGTGATCTAACTGTCCCCACCCCCAACCTCAGCAAATCACCAAAAACTAAATCTAGAAATCCCGTGTTCTGAGTGGCTATTTTGAGAACTGGCTGGAGAGGGTGGAGGGAGGAAGGGCAGGAGGTAGAAGACTCAGCCTAGTGCTTTTCAGCAGAAGGTGCGAGGGAGATTTCAAGGGGCCATTGGGAGCAATAGGGGTCTTCTCCTCCTTATAGCACCCTTTTCTGGTCTCCCCAGCGCCCTCTCATACATTTAAGCCAAATGGAGCTGGGAAGCCCTGGAGGACCAGACAGCAGCTGAGCCGTGGCTCCATTCCAGGGTCGGTAATCTCAGGGGAGACTCAGGAAGGGGGACAGCCTCCTGGGTGGAGGGAAGCGTGGCCCGGGTGGTTCTGTCCTGACCCGTATTTGGGCTTGGAGGATGCTCAAGATTAGCTGATCCGAGAAGCAAAGTAGAGGAAGAGACAGCCATCGGAGGGGAGATATTTAGAATTGGGTCCAGATTTTCCTCCAAAGGGGAGGGGTTGGGGTGAGAGAAAAGAGTCGGTGGATTAAGGGAACCGACTCAGAGTCAGACAGAGGGATAACAAAGCAAGGATCAGAGTCAGGGATTTGCTGGCAATCTAGAAAGTAGGATTTAAAGTCAGAGATCATGGGACTATAGAATTTGCCTCTTGACCCCTGACCCTCTTGTCTGGACTATCGACTGTTAGCCTATTACCCATCCATGGGCTGCTTTTGCAATATGGGCGAACCTCTTGTGATGACGGGGTACCAGAGTGGAGCGTGTCAAGTAGGTGACTGCTGGGCCATTACATCAATCGTGTGCAAATAAATAAATAAATCATGACTATGACCACAGGAAGATCATGGAGGAAGAAAGCAATGACCTGCCAGTCTCCCAAGAATCTCAGGAACAACCTTTCTTTTCATGCATCCTTTCTTTTGGTCAAAGGGGGACTAGCAGGAATTCCATAGAGTTTCAGGAACACTTTTGTGAATGGTCTTCCAGATTTTTAAATAGATAGATAGATAGATAGATAGATAGATAAGCAGTCTATATCTTTTACAAAATTGGACCATATCAATCTACAGCCTACTTTTAAAAAAATAATAACTTTTGTTTTACTTTAAATTAATATTTTCTCTTTTCCCCCCCTAACTTTTTATTAGAAAAATGTATCGGAGTTGAAAGACTAATAGTTCAGTGCGCATCCATATGTTTTTCACCTAGATTCAGTCATTGTTAGCACGTTACCATATTTGGGCGAGCATGTGACAATATTCCATGTTGTGGGAATAGTAGAGCCTGGTGGTTGAATGTGGAGTCCGCTGCTCTGGGTCCCAAAGCCAGTTCTGCTGGTTTCTAGCAGTGTGGCTTGACCTTGGACAAGGTCTTTAGCATCTCAAAGCCTGTTTCCTCAACTATAAAATAGGGATGACACCTCGGAAATTTCAGAGGATTAAATGGGGTAATGTTGAGCGTGTAATACATTCTCAGTAGATATTGTTTGGGTACTTGTCTTACCTCTTCACTCAGCCTGGAAGTTAGGGACAATCTCTTAACTGGTTTCACTTTAAATCCGTGTCCATTACCCTCATGTGGCCCTAAGTACTGCCTGGTGATCCTACCTACCACAACTCACCGTTCACTCTCTTACTTTCTTTTTTTTTTTTTTTTAAAGATTTTATTTATTTATTTGACAGAGAGATAGAGAGCACAAGTAGGCAGAGTTGCAGGCAGAGGGAGAGGGAGAAGCAGGCTCTCTGCCAAGCAGGGAGCCGGACATGGGGCTCGATCCCAGGACCCTGGGATCATGACCTGAGCCAAAGGCAGCCGCTTAACCGACTGAGCCACCCAGGCGCCCCTAAAGTGATTCCTTAGAAACAGATCAAACCATGTTTCCCTCTGCCCCAAACTTTGTAATGCTTTTCCATCAACTCAGAAAAAAGTCCAAGCCTTTGCTCTGCTCCAGAGATATTCATATTCTGGCCACCCACCCAACTTCATTTCTTCTGCTCTCTCCCTTATTCACTCAGCTCCAGCCATGCTGGTTTCCTTACTCTTCCTTGAACATAACCAGGCACAAAACCTGCCTCAGGGACTTTCCACCTCACGTTTCATCTGCCTAGAAGGCTCTTCTACACACTGACAGGGCTTCCTTTTATATGTCATTGAAACCTCTGCTCAAATGTCACTCATCAGAGAGGCCTTCCTAGATGGCGCTGTTTTATTTTCCTTCTTGGAACGTGTCACTAGCTGGCATAGTTGTTTAATGAGTTCAGGAACTTTATTATGCTCACTGCTGTGTCCCCAGTGTCTAGAATAACACTTGGCATGTGTGAGGCACTGACATATTGGTTGAATAAATGAATCTCGTGTTTCTTCTATACTCTATAAGTGCATAGAACAAAACACAACTAAGTGGCTGATAAATATTTATCAAAATCGGGTCTAAATGGCATAATCTACATAAGATAAGCTGGATTCTATCAGCTTATTAAAGCAGAGCCCTGGTATCTGACAGTCATTCAACCAAGGTCTGCATCAGTAAAATGGGGGAGAATGCTGTATACTCCACTGAACTATTCCAAGGATTCGATGGCAAAACCTTCGTGAGAAGCCTGTATCTTGGCAAATAGCAAGTACTCAAATTGTGAAATGAGTAAACAGACTCCAAGGGTACCTAGAAGCCCACAGGCGTGACTCTGTCTCAAGATCAAGTGTGCCTTGAGATAGGAATGTCCAGATGGAGCAACTCTATTGATACAATTCCAAGGAAGGGGAATTCCTATTATTTTGAATTTAACTCTCCATCTGGACAGAGAAGCTAGAAAAAAGCACACATATCAGTTGACTAATCCAATTTCAAATTCATGGCCATGGCCTTAGGAGGGGCCCCAGTGCTTCCCAGCAATGGGAATATTACCGTCCCCTAGTTCATTCACTTTCCTACTCTGCTTAGAGACTATTTCATACTTTCTTTCCCCCTTCTTTCCTTCAAGACCTCTTCCCTCCTCCTCTTGGATGATGACCTTGCTACCTATTTTACTTCAAAAACAGAAGCAATGAGAAGAGACCTTGCAAACGTCCCCACCTGCCTGCCTCTGGGCCTATAGGATCTGCCTTCCCTCCTGTGGGTGATCCGTGCTTAGCTCCTGTTCAGGGCCACCCGCTACTTGGGCACTAGGTCTTACCCCCTTTCTCCTCCAGCAAGGATCCTCTTTCTTTTCTTTTCTTTTTTTTAAGATTTTATTTATTTATTTGACAGAGAGAGATAGTGAGAGACAGTGAGAGCAGGAACACAAGCAGGGGGGGTGGGAGAGGGAGAAGCAGGCTTCCCGCCGAGCAGGGAGCCGGATGCGGGGCTCGATCCCAGGACCCTGGGACCATGACCTGAGCCGAAGGCAGACGCTTAACGACTGAGCCACCCGGGCGCCCCAAGGACCTTCTTTCTGTCCCTACAGTTTGCCCTTCTCTACTGAATCATTTTCTTTCTTTCTTTCTTTTTTAGATTTTATTTATTTGAGAGAGAGAGAAGGAGCATGAGCAGGGGGCGGGGCAGAGGCAGAGGGAGAAGCCGACTCCCTGCTGAGCAGAGAGCCTGGACTCCAGGCTCGATCCCAGGACCCTGGGATCATGACCTGAGCTGAAGGCAGATGCTTAGCCCACTGAGCCACCCAGGCGCCCCTCTACTGATCATTTTCATAAAACACAATCATTCTATAATTTCTGCGATCTTAAGTCAAATCTTCTCATGCCCTGTATCCCCCTCAAACCACATCCCCACCCCCATTTTTGGGGAACTCCTTCTCTCTTTGCTGCTTCAATCTCTCTCCTCCATTTCCCTCATGAACCTACTCTAACCAGACTTTTGCTCCCTTCCTCCACTGTGACTTCTCTTGTCAAAGCCACCAGTGATTTCCACACAACAAAACCCGGCGGTCAATCCCCAGTCTTCATCTTACTTGGCCTACCTGCAGAGTTGGACACAACTAATCACTCTCTCCTGCTTGAAATAGTTTCTTCACATGCTTTCTAAACTCCTATACTCTCTTGGCTTTTCTCCTACCTGACTTCTCAGTTTTCCTTACTGAATTTTCCTCATGTCTACAACCTCTAATCACTGGAATGCCCCAGGATTTGACCCTTTTCTCTCTATCTGATGGTGATCTCACAGTCTAATGGCTTTAAATGTCATCCATGTGTTAATAAAGGCCTAATTTATATCTCTGGGCCAGATCCGGCTCCTTAACTCCTCTTGGGTATCCAGCAGCTTATAAAAGCATCTCCTCTTGAGTAATTAATAGGCCTCTCTTTTTTCCTAAAACCTGCTGCTCCTGCTGTCTTCTCCATTGCGGGAAATGACAATTCTGTTTTTTTCAGTTCCTCAGGCCAAACACTTTGGAGTCATCCTTGACCCCTTTCTCAAAATGCCACTTATCCCATCACCCAGTCCCTTTGGTCATAGCTTGAAAATATACCCAGGATCGAACCACGCCTCACCCCCTCCACTGCCATGGTGCTGACCCCAGCAATCATCACCTCCTGCCTAGTTGTCTGCAGTAACCTCCTAGCAGGTTTTCCTGCTTCCTCCCTCGTGCCCCCTTTGTGCAAATTGATGGTCTCCGGTGCCTTCTCATCTCACTTGTAAAAGTCGAACTCCTTAAGAGGACTCCCAGGGCCCTACGGCATCTGCCCACCCTAGTTATCTCTGATCTGGTCTCCAGCCCCCTTCCTCCTGCTTCCTTCCTCTCTCCACTCCAGCTGCATTGGTCTCTTGCTATTCCTCAAGTAAGTTCATCTCACTTCTGCCCACGGTCATTGGAAGCTTCTGCCCGGACTCGGGTAACCCTTCCTCCCTTATCTCTTTTAGCTTTTGGCTCAAATGCCACTTTCAGACAGAATTTTCCTGACCACTCTGTATAAAACTGTATTTCTCCATTCCCACAAGCACTCACCAGCCGCTTCCCTGTCTTTTCTCTGTAACACTTAACCACCACCTAACCTAATATTTTATTAGTCTCTCTGTGTGCTAGAATGTAAACTCCATGAGGGCAGGGGTTTTGTCTGTTTTGTCCTCTGCAGTGTCCCTAGCACCAACAAATGCTTGTTCAATGAATCTTGATGACTTTTCTCCCTTTCTCTGATCTTCAGACCCACTTCTTCAAAAGATTGAGGAGTGCACCTAGTGATAGGGGGACTTGAAAGTGTTGATGGTGAGTCTAAAGGGATGGCACCTTAATACGTCTATGAATATCTAATGCTCTGATTTCTCTTTTCCAGCTTAATACCAAAACATCCCCAGCAACCAACCAGGCACCTGGCCCAGAGGAAAAGGGTGAGTGGGGTTGGCCCAGGCTGTTTGTAGAGTGGGTGATTACAGGGATGTGAGGACAGGTAGGGCTATAAGTCTGGAAGCTCCTAGAGTGGGATGTAATTGGAATAGGAATGTGGACAAGTGAAACAAAGCACTAGGTTGGAAACACTATACCTGTAGGCTTTCTTCCACTTTTTCCTAAGAAGTAAACCTACCAGTATTTACTCCTCGATCGTGGAAGCTGGCTCTGGAGTGCTTGGAAACGGGCACTGTGATAGGAAGAGGCTCATGAGATAATCCAGCCACTGTCTCAATCAGAAAGTGAGGGAAAGCTGGGGAAGGTCAGTATGCTCTGGGACTCTGAGTTGTAAGACTGAGGAATAAGTGATGATAGAAGACATTTGTCGTCTTGGTCTAAGAGTAGCCAAGCTCCTAAGTAACTAGAGCTAGTTCTCAGCCTCAGTACCCCAACTCAAGCTTCCAGGAGAGTGATCAGGCGTTCTTGGTCCTAGCAAAGACTGGAGAACCTCCCAGAGCCCAGCAGGAAGTGGACCCTAGCCACTGTATTTGGGGCCTGGAGAAAGGTGCAGGGGCAGCGCCGGTTTACTCATCGGTGAATCCCTCAACTCTCTGCAGGGAAAGCTGGTGGTGCCAAGAAGACTGAGGAGGAGGAGGAGATCGACATTGATCTGACAGCGCCGGAAACAGAGAAGGCTGCCCTTGCTATTCAGGGCAAGTTCCGGAGATTCCAGAAAAGGAAAAAGGATCCTAGCTCCTGAATAACCAGCCTTGTCCCGCGCTCTCTCCCTTTTCTCCCCTTCGCTGCAGTTCTGACTCCTACGTGTCTTTGTCTCTTTGTCCCTCCAGCCTCTTGCTGAGGCAAGTTCCATCCTTATATATTATTTTCTCTGGTCCCCCCCAAGCCATTGCAACAGTGGAAGCACAAGGAACGTGGGGGAAGACGAAGAATTCAATTGGCAGCCACTTGTCTAAGGGTGGACCAGTTTGTCCTTGGGACAAGCCTCCTTGACCAGCACCTATGCCTGGCCTGTGAGGTTGAAGAGCAAGAGGCTTTGAGGTTGAGAGAGGGACCCCCGGCAGTCGGGGTGGGGGAAGCAGTCAGAGTAGGGTGCCCGAGGGGGGCCTAGGCACTGTTCCACCAGTTACAACAGTCACACTTCAGGTAACATGTTTCTGCTCTTCACATCCTTCTGCACCAACACATCCTCCTTCCCTCCTATGAGCTAGGCGACCGTGGGGACCGGAGCCTCCCTCTCCTCGAGGCCAACCCAGATCAAGCCCCTTCCACATTAGTGCATGCTGAGTAGATGAGTTCCAAGGCAGGGAGCCTGGGACGGGTGGAGGCCAGAGAAAGCTGCTTTCACCGTCCAGTCTAGGACCGTCAGGGGCAGAGGCAGAAGAGGTTTCAAAGGGCCGCGGGCAGGGAGATGGGCCTAGAGTAGATTTGGGGGGGAAAGAGAGGTAAGGGTGGGGAGCTTTCTGGAGACACAGCTACTGCCGGTAGACGTGTACTGCGTGTACTAGACAAAGGATTTCTGCTACCCTGCCTACCTCTACCCTCCCCAATCCAGCCATCCCTAGAGGCCGCGCCAACCAAGGGACCCCTGTAGTTTCCACCTGCCCCACTGTGGAGTCAGAGCAGAAGTTGAGTAGCCACTCTATGTGATTTGAGCATGTTTAATCATGATTAAAAAAGAAAAAAACCCCAGGGGGGTCATCTAACCTCTACTTCTGTGTTTTTCTTGGGAGGAATGTGAATGTAAGCCCTAGCTGGCCGCAGGGAGGGTGGGAGACTGATCGCATGGACCACACCACGGCACAGGAACCGAACTTGTAGACTGAAGCCCACCCCTGCCTCCCCCCCCCCCCGCCCCCCGCCCTTGCCCTCACCTTGATTCACCGCCCACACGGTCTCTGAGGCTGTCACCGCCCCCCGTGCACACCCGTGAGGCTGCTTGCCGCCTCCCCGCTCGCCTTCCGGCTCAGAGCACGCTTGGGATCTATGCCTTGGAAAACAAACCCAACCTTCCTTGCTCCCTATACCCAAATGATCTGTCCGCCCTGTCCCTCCTGCTCTGTCTTCCTCCCACATTCCCTCTCCCTCCCGCTGTTTCTCTAACTTAGGGGAAGGAGAAGATGACTCTGGGTCCGGAGAAAGCACCACTGAGCACCACTGATGTGCTGAAGATTTTAAACCATGAATTAAATAAAATGATGGCATTCAAAGGTGCTTGCACTGCTGAGAAATGGTCTCTATACAGTGAAACCGGAAGCTGAACACTGGAAGATCAAGCAAGAAAAGCTCATTCTCACACACTCTCTTCACTTCTTAACATTCACCTTCCTTTCCCGATTCAAGAATACAGGAGCTGAGGGGCGCCTGGGTGGCTCGGTCGGTTGAGCATCCGACTCTTGGTTTCAGCTCAGGTCGTGATCTCGGGGTTGTGGGATCGAGCCCTGCGTGGAGCTCTGTGCTCAGCGGGGATCCTGCTTGAGATTCTCCCTCTCCCTCTGCCTCTCCCCTTGCTCAAAAATAAATAAATAAATAAGTAAGTAAATAAGTAAATAAATAAGTAAATAAAATCTTAAATTAACAAAAAAAAAAAAACGCAGAAGCTGAAACCATGTAGCAGCTGGGAGTAGGAAGCAAGGGACAATATCCCTGGAAGACAACCTATATCCCAAAGTTGATCCTTGCCGAGCAAGCCCGGGGCTACAGGATATTCCATGGACATGAGATGGGTGTTGGCCTGGCCTCAGCTTGGTCTGCCCCTGTGGACGCTGAGGTAAGACAGGTGCCCCCTGTTCCCGGTGATCTGGGCTTCTGAGAGCGGGGGTTGCTAAGCCAATGGCGGGCTTCGCCACCAGCCCTCTCCTATTGACTCTGCTGCTTGGACGGTTATCTGCCTGTTGGTTTTTTTGCCACACTGATCTAGAGCATGGTGCTGAAATGTTTTTCCCCTTCACCATTTCTTGCTCTAGAAGCGTTACACTTGCCCTCAGACGTCTTTTAAAAGAAAGGGCATTGTAGCAAAAATACCGTCTGTAGCTTTGGGAAAGATGGTTCTAACCAGAAATGTTTGGGCATCTTTCGTGGAGCCACTGGTAGTTCTCAGTAAAGGTTCTCAAAGCTAGTTTCTCTCTGCGAGTCCTCCCTACTCCTACTGCGCGGCGCTCGAATTGACCCTCTTCTCCTGTAGCTCTTCCTTGGGACCCTAGGCTTGGGCTGGGATCTCTTGCTTAGGGCCCCAGAGCCCTATTTCTCCTCCCTGTCCCTCTGGCTCCTGCCGCTGGAGACACAATCCTGGAGTATTGGTCAGTAAGGAATTGTTCTTGGGTACTTTTGTTTTGTGGAGCAAAGACTGCAAGTCTTTGGGGACTGGTGAGCGCTCTCCTAATACGTGGCTTAACAGAAGAGACAGGCAGAAACAGTCAAGGGGAAAAAAGCAAATTCAGTTGTCACATGTCTATCACTGACACGCCTTTCGGTGCTTTTCCGTCTGTGTAGGGAGGGGTGTCGAGCTGGGAGGATAGCCCTGATGAAAGTGGAAGAGGTCCGGAGACCTGAGCAGGGGGAATACTTCAGAATATGTTCCCAGAGGCCAGACTTGAGGGCGAAGGTTTTGGGAGAAATTCAGGCAGCTAAAGGGGACAAGGATTCTGCTTCCCAGGACAACCTACTTTCAGGGACTTGAAGTCCTTGCTGGGAAGGACTCTTGACCTCTCCTTGATCTGGCCCCAGTATAGAGGGCAGCTTTCCCATGTCCATCTCTTTCTCTTGCCCTTGACTCTGCCCTAATGTCCTTCTGGGGAGCTGCCCTTCCGGCCCACTTCTACCTCTCTCTGCCCCTCCTCCCCTTGCTGTGTTTCCTTTATTTCTGGGGTTGTTTGTGGGGGTGAGGGGTGTGTGGCTATTCTTGGGAGCGACTTCGTTCCTGCTGTACTTGGTCCCTGAGACTCAGCCCTTACGGGAGTCACTCTCCAGTGAGCTGTTCCTTCCTGTTCTTCACCATCTTCTCTCCAAATGCAGCACCTCTGCTGCCTGTGCCTCTGAAGACTGAGGGTTTGGAGGTCAGGAGGTTTGTTTCTTTTCTGGTCGTTCGGGTAGCAGCTCAGACTTGAGATCTACAAAGGCAGAGACTCACAGTCCATAGATGGTCAGAAAGTAAGCCCTTTCTCAAGGCTGCAGGAAACGCTTCCTTATTCCCTCCCTGACCACGTCCCTCCTCCATCCAGCCTGGGCATCCACAGCCCTCCCTCTCCATCCAGCATTCTATTTTTCCCTTAGTGTGATGATGATGATGGTGGTGATGATGATGAGGATAGTAATTGGCCTTTTTTACCTAGTCACCTAGATCTTATCAGCCTAGATCTTACCTAGTCACCTAGGTCTTACCAGCCTAGATCTTACCTAGTCACCTAGATCTTACCTAGTCACCTAGATCTTACCAGCCTAGTCTTACCTAGTCACCTAGATCTTACCTAGTCACCTAGATCTTACCAGCCTAGATCTTACCAGTCACCTAGGTCTTACCAGCCTAGTCTTACCTAGTCACCTAGATCTTACCAGCCTAGATCTTACCTAGTCACCTAGATCTTACCAGCCTAGATCTTACCTAGTTACCTAGGTCTTACCAGCCTAGATCTTACCTAGTCACCTAGATCTTACCAGCCTAGATCTTACCAGTCACCTAGGTCTTACCAGCCTCGATCTTACCTAGTCACCTAGATCTTACCAGCCTAGATCTTACCTAGTCACCTAGGTCTTACCAGCCTAGATCTTACCTAGTCACCTAGATCTTACCAGCCTA
>NW_027397150.1:2926471-3024385 GCF_003265705.2 Callorhinus ursinus
CCTAGATCTTACCAGCCTAGATCTTACCTAGTCACCTAGATCTTACCAGCCTAGATCTTACCAGTTACCTAGATCGTCAAGAATGAAACCAGGGAGCCATCTCTGCTAGATTAGCTGCAAGTATTCTTACTCACACGTAACTCTGTCAGCTTCGGTTTCATCATAGTGAGGGTCCTTAGGAATGCTCATGCCCCAATTTGGGGTAACTCCCTAACCTAATGCTCCCTGAAGGGCATGAATGGTGATGACCATAATCATATCTAAGATTTGCAAAATACTACATGCCAGACACTGTACTAAGCATTTTTGTATAATCAACTCATTGAATTCTTAGAACCGTATAACATAGATACTATTATCCCCATTTTACCCGTGAAGGAACTGAGGCACAGACAGATGAAATAACCTTCCCAAAGCAAAGTGAATGGTTGAGCAAGGACCGGAACCCAGGTGGTCTGGCTTCAGAATCTGTGCTCCCTGTACCACCTTGCTAAGGGACAGGATGAGTGAAGGCAGACAGCTTGGAAGGCACTGATGTTGTCCAGCCAAGTTTGAGGGCAGAGATTCCCTTAGCTGAGCTCAGGCATGCCTACTTGGTCTCCTGTGGCCCACACGGGTAAGATCTGGATCCTCTCTGGCCCCCCTCCTTCCAGGGAAGGACCAGATCTGGCTTTACCTGCCTGCTCTGCCAGACTCCTTCTAGAATTCTATTGGTGCCTGGTCTCATCCAGCTGCCTCCCCTGGTCCTGGATGAAGTGAAATGGATAGAGAAGTGGGCCTCAGAACTTGGGAGGTAGGGCTGATATGTGGGCCTAGAGGGAGGGTCGACAGACTCACATGAGGTCTAAGGGGGAGTAGATGCGAGCATCATGAAAGGAAACCAAACTCTTCCTTAACTCACGGGAGGGTTCCTGGTCACATTTAGTCCCCTCAGCCCCTTCTCAACCGGGGGACGTACTGCCCTCTAGGGGATGTTTTGGAAACCCGTGAGGGTAATTTTTTGTTATCTGCATCTGTTGGGGGGTTGGGTGGGCATGGAGGAGGGTCTCCTGGTATTATTTCATGTCTTGGGGCCAAAGATGCTAGGCATACTGCAATGATCAGGGCAGCGCTGCACAAAATGTCCCACATCCCACATGTGTTTTCAAAAGTCCCACCGGATACCAATGTAGGTGAAAAACCTCTTATCAAGGGAGCCTAGGACTCCGCTTCATTTTAATTATGAACACAAAGTATTTTTTGAACCATTTCAAACACTGAATCTTCCAGAAATGCAACTAACACGTAGATTGAAGGAACTTATCGTTTGCTTTGTTCAGAACTTTCACCAGGAGTTGCTTACCATTTCAGAAACCCATGTCATCAAAGAGACTGCTACTGTGGTACCCGAGCTGCTGATACCCATCCGTGTGCATCTCTTGCTGTTGCGCTCACAAGGATTCTGTATTAAGTTCAAGGCTCTGACTATTATGTGTAGTCATGCCTGATGTTCATGTTAAAATGCTTTCCATTTTAGAGGTGCTTGGGTGGCTCAGTTGGTTAAAATACTTTCCATTTTATTACAAATTAATCTTTTATTTCACCTTTATAATATAGTTAGAGAGAGTATTAGATTCACTTTTCAAAAGTAGGTATCTAGTTTATATTGCATATGAATATTGTTCAGGAGAAAAAACAAGGGCCACTGGGCTGAGGGCATTAGGAACTATTGCCTTAAGCCTTTGGAAAGCCAGGCCCAGCACTAGCCTGAAGATTCAGGACTCTGTCTTTCTTCTGCTTCCATGCCTTTTCTCTCTAAAGGAGACCCCCAAAGCTTCCAGCTAAGCTTTAAGTCTTTACCGTGGGTGGGGCACTCAGAGAGGGACCACAGGATAAATAGCAGGATTTGGGGGGGAGGGGGGCTCAGCTGGGAGCCACATTTAATGCCTAGGAAGGAAAGCCTTTGCAGGACAAAAGGACCATGTCTGCCTTGTGATGGTGTCTGAATTGTGAAGCAGACAGCGATAGACTGAGATCCGGACCAGAAGACAGTAAGTTAGGTCCTTCTCCCCAAGGGTGCTGGGGGAGAAGTTCCTCTACTTCCTTCAACTGAAAAGAGAGGAAAAGAGAGGGAGGTAGTGAATGATGAGGCACTAGCATGGACAGGACTTCTACTCTGTGCCAAGTGCCTAGTGACATGGCTTACATATGTTCTCGATGTCTTTGAAATGCACCATAGGTTAGATATTAACTTAACCAAACTCAAGGTTTTGAGGTCAGGTCATTTGTCCTAGCTCACAGAGAGCTACAGCAGAAATTAAAACCAGGTCTGGTTTGATGCCTGTTTTAGGTCTTGCCAAAAACAGGGGTGAGTTCCTTCTCCAGACCATTCCTAACTGGTGGTTCCTTTAGAATAAGCAAAGAGATTTAAGTGAGTCAGATTCTGCTGAATCATTTTTCTACCTTAAAGCAATACTAGACAACATTCACACGCTAGAATCAACCCTCTGCTTATGAGATTGCTCTCTGTCTCTCACTGTGTGTGTGTGTGTGTGTGTACATGTGTGTGTGTATAGACACATTTGCTCAGTCCCAGACATCCTACTTTTGTGGGGGAAGCATACCCATTTGGCTTCTTCCACACTGGGTAACTGCTTCCTAAGGAAGTGTTCTGATCTCTTTTATTTCCTGAGCATGACTAACCAGGAGTGAGGAAAGCCAGGGAAAACTACTATCTTGATGGAACCTGGCTCAATGGACGAGACACTGCTCTTTAGCTGTAATTTCTCACAAGGACTTTGCAAGCATTGCATGTTGCATTTATTTCAATACACAAAAACTGTCTTCTGGGAAGGAATATAGAACATAGATTTTGATTTAACTTCTTTTTTTCCAGCTTTTTTTTTGAGCTATAATTGACCCATAACATTGTATAAGTTTAAGAGTATACAACCTGTTGATTTGATACATTGGAAAGCGATGAGCACCATAGTATTGGCTACATCTTCATCTCATTACATAGTTACCATTTCTTTTTTGTGGTGAGAACATTTCACATCTATTCTCTTAGAAACATGCAAGTATATGATTCAGTATTAGTAGCTATTATCACTATGCTGTACATTAGATACCCAGACTTATTAATCTTATCTTGGTATAATTTTTTTTTTAAAGTAGGCTCCTTGCTCAGCATGGAGCCCAACGTGAGGCTTGAACTCACAACCCTGAGATCAAGACCTGAGCTGAGATCAAGAGTCTGATGATGCTTAATGGACTGAACCACCCAGATGCCCCAGTATAATTTCTTAATAGTCATTTTGTCAATTTCATTTTTTCTAAGAGAAGAATACACTAAATTACATGGTGAGTATTAGGAGGGCTTCAGGACTAGAAAGAAAGATCTGATTTAAAATCTTCTAGATGACCCCAGGGCCACCTTGGTGGCTCAGTTGGTTAAGCAGCCGACTCTTGATTTCAGCTCAGGTCACAGTCTCAGTGTTGTGAGATCGAGCCCTGCATCGGGCTCTCGCTGGGTATAGAGTTTGCTTAAGATTCTCTCTCCTTCGCCCTCTGCCCCTCCCCCACCCCTCTCTCTCCCCCCTCTAAAAAAATTATTTAATTAATTATTTTAAAAAGGGGGTACCTGGGTGGTTCATTCAGTTAAGCCTCCAACTCTTGATTCCGGGTCAGATCTTGATCTCAGGGTCATGAAATCAAGCCCCATGTCAGGCTCTGCACTGGCCTCACGCCTGCTTAGGATTCTCTCTCTCCCTCTCCCTCTGCCCCCCCCAACCCCCCGCATGTTCTCTCTCTAAGAAAAAAAAAAGTAAAATCTTCTAGATGACCCCAAAGCACTTTCTAAGGAAGGAAGCTGTTATTGAAGGTTTTTCTGAATCAGCAATAACTCTTTTTATTCTAACTCCAATCTAAAAATCTGACATTCAATATTTCTCTTGTATGGGTTCAGCTCCCAATTCCAACTTGTTTGTGTTTGTGTGTATATGGTTTTCCCACACGACCAGGCAGTTCTCTAACACTACTTGGGTGTCCTACAATTCAACTCAATTCTAACACTTGGGGATAATGTCAGACCCCCCCAGGTTAAGGGTTTAATCCTACAAGACTGCTCCCCACCCCCTTCGGATGCCCATTGCTGGCCCAGGTTTTCACTTGGGCTTCTGACCAACTTGCTATAGGTCATAGGTGTCAACCCCCTCCTTGGATTTGATTAAGTTGCTAGAGCAGCTGACAGAGAAACATTTTACCTACCAGATTACTGGCTCATTATGAAAGGATAGAACTTTAGCATGGCCAGATAGAATATAGAGGGCAGTGTATGGGGAAAGGGCCAGGAGCTTCCATGCCCTCTCCAACTGCACCATTCTCCCCCCATTTCCAAGTGTTTGCCAACCCAGAAGCTCTCTGTACCCCATCCTTTTAGGTTTTTATGGAGGCTTCATTACACAGGCATGATTGGTTAACTCGTTGGCCATTGGTGATTGATCCAACCTCTAAGCCCCCCTCCCCTCCCTGGAGGTCAGGGGGATGGGACTGAAAGTTCCAAATCTCTAATCACGCGGGTGCTTTTCCTGGCATCCAGCACCATCTTTAGGTTATCTAGGGGCTTTCCACATGTCACCTCACTAACATATCAAACGACATCTTTGTTGTTCTCATCAATTAGGAAATTCCAAGAGTTTTGGAGCTCTATGCCAGAAACAGGATGAAGACCAAAGATGTATTTCTTAATATAAATGTCAAGATCACACCTTGATTCTCGTTAACAATTATTCAATATCACACCCATTTAATAAATTGAGAGGGGTTCAGAGGGGTTAAAAACCTCCCTTAAAACTTTAGGCCCTTCTGACTCCCTAACTCACATTTTATTCTGCTCCCCTAATTGGTCTCCTGCATTCAGAAATCGTGTGTGATCCACAGCCCCTGGCTTATGGGCCAGGGTGGAACATTCAGCTCCCTTGAGTGAGCTAAGCAGGAAAAGATTAGAGAACATCAGGTGACTATGGGACCTGAGCTTCCCATCATGGACCAGCTGTTGTTTCATTCACCTAGCGATAAGATTGGGTATACACAACAGCATTTTACCATTAATGGAAGCTGTATATAAAGAACCAAGCTTGAACAGGTCCAGAAGGTAACTTGTAAGAGCAGGTGGCCCAGGATCCTTTGACACTGCATTGCCCCCTCTTCCTCGATGCACGACCAGTCAACGGAATTAGAAACAAACAAACAAACTTCAGCCTGGTTTATATGCTGGTACCACCCTAAAGTGAAGAGCTAAAGAGGGGCCTGGCTGTCTCAACCGGAATAGCATGTGACTCTTGATCTTGGGATCGTGAGTTCAAGCCCCACATTGGGTGCAAAGATTACTAAAAAAAAATAAATAGGGGCACCTGGGTGGCTCAGTCAGTTAAGTGTCAGACTCTTAATCTCAGCTCAGGTCTTGATCTCAGGGTTGTGAGTTCAAGCCCAGTGTGGAGCCTACTTAAAAAAAAATTATTTTTAAATAAATCAATAAACAAACTTCAAAAGTGAAGAGCTATAGCATTATAGCTCCCTCAGGAGTGACAATGAAGGACAATGGTGAAGGAAACTTCTCTCAGTGAAGGAAAAAGACTAGTCTTAGTGGGTAGTACATTTGGTTGTTTACTCTTCGGAGTGAGAAATGGCCAGAGGTGCAGATCTACCCTGCTTCAACGGCAGTTACTAACGGTTTGGCTGGAGGGTCAGAGACCAGAAAGAACAGGATTGGAAGACTGGTGGCAAGGAAGTCTGGGGAAGAGATGTGTGAACAGAATGCTGAGAATGGGCTCAGAGGGTGAATGCCCACCAAAGGCCTCTTTCCCGGTTCACCCCAGTGCTTGCTCAATGGTCTCTTGAACAAAGTGGTCATGTTGGTAGGCCTGGAGGCTGTGAATGAGCTCAACAACATAGATTTCTCATCAAGGCTGATCTGGTTAATACAATTGCTGAATGCTGACATGTCAACAGCAGAGCCCAACACTGAGTCCCTGATATGTACTATTCCCTGGGAGAACCAGCCAGACATCTGATGGCAGGTTAATTATATTGGACCTCTTTCATCACAGGGGGTGTATAGATTTGTCGTCCCTGGAATAGTCATATTCTGGACATGGATTTGCCTTCTTTGCTCATAATACTTTGCCAGCACCACCTTTGGTGGATTCACAGAATGCCTTACCCATAGTTGTAGCATTCCCTATAGCGTTCTGTCTAATCAAGGAACTTATTTCATAGCCAAAAAAGTGCAATAATGGGCTTGTGCTCATGGAATTAAGTGGTCTTACCATATACTCCATCACCTAGAAGCAGATGCCTATTTGAAACATGGAAGGGCTTACTGAAGACTCACAGCAATGGTTGGGAGACAACACTGGAAGAATGGAGCTCTGTCTTACCAGATGCCAATAGATGCTTTGAATCAGAGACCATTATATGGTGTTGTCTTCCCCACAGCCAGAGTATAGGATTCAGACATCATGGGGTGGAAGTAGGGTGGCTCTTTCACTATTACACCTAATAACCCCCTCACAGAATTTTTGTTTCTCTCAGCAACTTTGAGCTCTGCTGGTTTGAAGGACTTAGTTCCCAGAGGGAGAATGTTTCTACCAGTGAACACAATTGTTCCATTGAACTGGAAGATGAGACTATCACTTGGTCATCGGGGAACCAAGACGTTCAAGGATTACTCAGCTGGCTGGTGTGATTGATCCTGATAACTTAGAAGAAATTTGGGCTGCTGGTGCACACTGGGATTGGAGAGCTATTTCTGGAACCCAGGGGATTCTCTGGGCACCACTTAGTACTTCCATGCCTTATAGTAAATGTTAATAGAAACGTAGCACGGGGGTGCCTGGGTGGCTCAGTCGTTAAGCGTCTGCCTTCGGCTCAGGTCATGATCCCAGGGTCCTGGAATCAAGCCCCACATCAGGCTCTCTGCTCCGCGGGAAGCCTGCTTCTCCCTCTCCCACTCCCCCTGCTTATGTTCCCTCTCTCGCTATGTCTTTCTCTGTCAAATAAATAAATAAAATCTTTAAAAAGAAAAGAAAAAAGAAACATGTAGCACCAAAAAAAGACAGGGCAATTGAGAGCTCGGACCTTGAGTCAGAAATGGAAGTTTGGGCCAATTTACCAGGTAAAGAACCCTGACTATCTGAGATTCTGGCTGAGGGCAGGGGAAATACGGAATGAGTAGTGGAAGCAGTTCCTAAATATCAATTATGGCCTCTTGTCCAATTACAGAAACAAGGACTGAATTAACATATTTTGTATTTGCTTGTTTTAGACAAACAATTATGGCTTCTTTTTTTTTTTAAGATTTTATTTATTTATTTGACAGAGAGACACACGGCGAGAGAGGGAACACAAGCAGAGGGAGAAGCGGGCTCCCCGCGGAACAAGGAGCCCGATGCAGGGCTTGATCCCAGGACCCTGAGATCATGACCCGATCTGAAGGCAGACGCTTAAGGACTGAGCCACGCAGGCGCCCCTCTGGCTTCTTGACCAATCACAGAAACAAGGACTGAATTGACATATTTTCTATTTGTTTGTTTTAGATACGTGTTTATTTGTCTAAGTTAAGCATTTTATTCATCTCTTTCTTCTCATATTTATGTTATCATAAAGGTTGTTAGACGTTAACTTCACAATTTAGTCTTTAGGTAACAGAATATTCAGTGGGACTATGGCTGGGTTTGAGGAGTAAACAGTGTAGCCAGAGATGAGCACCATGACTTGTGGTCTGGTTGAGGACCTGTGAAGAGCTCTGTGTGTGTAGTCTGACTATAGCGTCCCTACCCCAACCTCACTCCCACCCATAAATATTTGTCCAATTTCTTGGATGTTTTAAGGCAGGGAAGCAAATTCATACATTAAGAGTGGTCAGGCAGGTAAGGAAATGAGTAGCGCGAATGCAGGTCTCACCTGGACAGGGGAACAATATTCAGCTTAAGATGATTGTTGCCCTGTGACAATCAAATGTAGCTTTAATTTAAATAAACAAATACACGTCATGTGGGACAAACAAAAGATGTCTTCTAGGTTGTTTCAGTCTCTACTTTTTTTTTAAGATTTTATTTTTAAGTAATCTATCCTCTCTGTCTCTCTTAAATAAATAAATAAATAAATATTTTTAAAAAGGCTGGGGGGAGGCTCCTGGGAGGCTCAGTCAGTTAAGCGTCTTCCCCCCCAGCCCCTGGAAACCACCATTCTACTCTCTGTCTCTATGATGTGACCACTCTAAGTACATCATATAAGTGGAATCATATAGTATTTGTCTTTTTGTGCCTGGCTTATTTTACATGGCATAGTGTCCTCAAGTTCATTCATGTTGTAGCATAAGTCAGAATTTCCTTCCTTTCTGAATAATAGTCAATCATCCATTCATGAACATTTGGGTTGCTTCCACATTTTAATTATTGTGCATAATACTGCTGTGAACGGGGGTGTACAAATATCTCTTTAAGACCTTGCTTTCTATTGTTTTGGGTATACGTCCAAAAGTAGCCTGCTGAATGATATGGTAATTCTGTATTAAATTTTTTGAGGAACTTCCATATTGCTTTCCACGGGTGCTGCGCCATTTTTACATTCCCACCAAGAGAGTACAGGGTTCTAATTTTTCTACATCCTCTACAACACTTGTTATTTTGTTTTGTTTTGTTTTTTGATAGTAGCCATCCTAATGGGGGTGAAGCAGTAGCTCATTGTAGTTTTGATTTGCATTTACCCAGTGGAATCTATTAGCTTTTATATTAAAATGATTCTGGGTTAATTTTTCTTTTTTCTTTTTTTAATTTTTCTTTTTAAAAAAGTGGAGGACACCTCTTGAAGTAAATGAAAGCATTTTGGTCTTTGGCAAAGCTGGTGTTTAAAATCTTATCTTCAGGGCGCCTGGGTGGCTCAGTCGGTTAAGCGTCTGCCTTCGGCTCAGGTCCTGATCCCAGGGTCCTGGGATTGGGTCGGTGGCATGGGGGTTCCCTGCTCAGCGGGGCCAGGGGCGGATGGGGGAGGCCTGCTTCTCCTTCTACCCCTCCCCCCTGCTTGTGATCTCTCTCTCTCTCTCTCTCTCTCTCTCGCTCTCTCAGGTAAATAAATAAAATATAAAAAATAAATAAAATCTTGGGGCGCCTGGGTGGCTCAGTCGTTAAGCGTCTGCCTTCGGCTCGGGTCATGATCTCAGGGTCCTGGGATTGAGCCCCGCATCGGGCTCCCTGCTCGGCGGGAAGCCTGCTTCTCCCTCTCCCACTCCCCCTGCTTGTGTTCCCTCTCTCACTGTGTCTCTCTCTGTCAAATAAATAAAATCTTTAAAAAAATAAATAAAATATTATCTTTAACCTCTTAATAAGGTGAAGAGATGACTTGTGGGAGTCTTGTTTTTTGCCATCAGTGACCCCCCCGAACCCCCCAGGGAAAATTATATATATATGTCTTTCCACAATCATCTAAGTATTTCAGGATATTAATGGTGTACCTAAATTAGCATACCAACCACCTAGATAGTGATGTATTATGAGCATAGCTCGGATAGTGAACCAACTACAGTTGTCTGTGTGTTTATAGGCCTGGGATTTATGCTAGTTTGTAAAGTGTAATCCTTTAGGCAGGATATAGAAACATCTCTAAAGGACGGATCCCTAATATCTTCACTGCACATCAGTTTATAGTTTACAAAGTTTTCCGTATACAGGATCTCATGTGATTCTCATAAAAAATCCAGGGAATTAAACAGGGCAGGTATCATCTGAATTTATTAATGCAGAAACAGCCTTACCAAAGTCAAAGAACTAGCCATGGGCCACACAGCTAGTGACTGGCTGACATATTTTCAAAATTCAGATCCTGGCAAAGAGGGAGTCCATGTTTTAACCCGTGTAATAGTTAGCACACAATGTAAGCTCACTGGGTATTTGTTGAATGTGTCTTGTCAGCTGATTTCGGGGTTTTTTTCCACTCTACTATGGAAGTCCATTCCATAAAGCCAAATTCTTAACTGAAACCAGTAGATGAGGAAGAGGAGTGGGAGAGCGAAAGGATGGGAGAAGATAGGAGGTTGGGGATGGAATAAGGGGGCGGGGGTATTCCCAGGAGAATGAGGAAATTAGAGATGGAGGCAGAACTTCTGGAAATGTCAGTGTTTATTAAACATTTAAGGACACTGGGGGTTTGTGAAGAAATATACAGAATGTAGAAAAATCCTAACAATCCGCTATGGCTGGGAGTGCAGCCTCTCCCCTCCCCCCCCATTTCCCATTTGTTTCTCCTTTCTCTTTGGTTGTTTAAAAGCCATTTCTTAAGGGTTATTTGGCCCCTCCTTAATCCCCTGACCTGTGAGGATTCCTTGCCTCTCTCTGTCTCTCCTTCCCCATGACCTTGAGTCCCAGAACAGTGCTCCAAAGTGGTCAGGGGCACCAATCCTGTAGTTGAGGACTGAGCATCAGGGGCCCCTCTGCTTGGGCTGGCTCTCCATTAAGGATACAATGAGGGAGGGGGAATTGCAAAAACCACATGACGTCATTGGTACTCAGTCATGGGGGGAGGGTACGGGCAAACAAACAAAAAAGAATGGATTAAAAAATAAAAAATAACTAACAACCTAAATAAACCCTGAAGGAGAGTCTGATCTGGATGATCTGGGTGTTAGCTAGCTGGGAGGACACAGTATGGAGCTGGGCCACCTGACGGAGGGGAGGGAGGGTCAGAAAGGAAAGCCGGAGGGACACGCTGGGTGGTGCAAGGGATGGAAAGGCCAGGTGGCCTGGGGTTGAGGCACAGGGTATCAAGGTCCCTTTCTTCTCGGTGCCGGAGGGACAGGCACCAAACACACAGTCCTTGGGGCCGGTGAAGGGTAGGGTCAGGTCCTGGGCTCCCAGCAAGCCCGGGGAAGGAAGGTGGGGGAAAATAGGAAGTGCCAGGGAGGAACTTTGGAATGAAACTTACATCTCAAAGGCTGCTGAGGGCAGGGCGGGGGCTGGGGAGCTAAGGAGGAAAGCACCTAGACGGGGGCTAAGAGGAGCCCAGGTCCCCCTGCTCTGGCAGGGCCCGGGGGATGGTCACTTGTCTGAGTCCAGGCCCATCATGTTCTTGAGGGCGTTCTTGAGGCTGGTTCTGCTGGGGGACTTGACCGCAGGCCGGAGTTCCGAGCTCTGCTCATCCTTCCGTAGCTCCATCTCAATGACCACCACCTGAGAACCTTTGGTGGACTCCGGCCCTGCCCCCCGACCCCCCGCCCGGCCCGCTAACCGCTATTTCTTATCCTTGCGAGACTCCCCCAGCCCCTTGGACTTCTTTTCACTGGCCGCCTTGGTGCTTCTGCTGTGATCCAGCATGGCATACAGCACTGGCGTCTGCAGGGAGGGGTCGCGGGTCAGCCGCTGGGTCTGCTGGAGCCTGACTCCTCCCACCCCACCCGTCACTGCTGCCCGGCAGTGCCCCAGCTCGGCCGGGCCCCAGCTCCCACTCACCTGCCGGCCACGCTTGGTCGAGTCCTTCGCGGCCTTGTGCAATTTCCCCTTCTCCATGGCACTGCAGGGAAAGGGGTTGCTGTCGGTTTGCCCCCCTCCAGGTCGGAGCCCCCTCCAGAGCAGCTACAGCCTCCTCTTCCTTTTGCCCCCCAACCCCCCTGGAATGTCTCTGTCCAGATGGGCAACAGGCTCCCCTTACCTGAGCCTCCTCTGCATGGCCGCCTGTCTGCGTAGCCAGCCGTACCGAATCAGATAGAAAAGCAGGAGTAGCAACAGCACGACCCCAATGACTCCCCCAATCACGGCTCCCAGGACTACCCCGTACCTGGTTGGCACTAGGAGGGGAGGGAAAAGAAGTAAAGGAGTGAGCAGGGTCATGCCCCTTTGGGTCTCAGCCCCACACCTGTCGCCTGCTGTTGGGGATGTACAGCTCTCAGCCAAGGCTGCCTTCCGCACACCCTCCCAGAGCCTGAAGGACAATCGCCCAGGCGTTTTGCCCCTTCCCCCAGCCCCCAAGTCCTCCCCGCCACCCACCCCATCACATATTCCCAGACCCCCTCACACCTTTTTCAAAGACATAGAGTGTGACCTGAGAAGTCTTGCCCACTATGTCTGGTGGGTTTTTGACGTCACAGGTGAAGGTGCCATTGTCACTGTAGTCCAGGTTGTGTATGACAATAGAGCCATCCTTCCAGCGAGGGTCCCCTACCCACTGGATGCGCTCTTTGAAGGTCCCCACCTCATCAATGTAGGGTTGTCCCTTTGCATAGTGGAAAATCTATGAGGAATGAGGGGAAGTATGTGAGTGTAGCCTCAGGGTAAGGGATCCTGAGCTGGAGAGGGTAGTTGGGGGTGGGGAGAGAATGCAGATAGGCCCTAGTCAGATTGCCGCTCACCTTGCCAAACTTAGGGTTATGGCTTCTAAAGAATTTCCCCTCCTTTGCCCAAGTGCTCTTTTCTATTGTTCTTCGGAGCCAGCCTTTCATTATCCAATCCCAGGCCCCCCCTCCCAGGCACTCACCGAGATGGCGTCTCGGCCCCCTTCGGGCTGGTAGCGCCAGGTAAAGGAGATGTCATCTGAGACCCACTCGCTGGACCAGAAGGAGCAGTGCAGGGTCACCCGGGAGCCCACAGCACCGTGGACCTCCCTGTCCGTGTAAACCACAATGGCCTGGGCTGGCGGGAGCACTGCAAGCAGGGAGGGGAATCAGATGCACCGGTGTGCTCAACGAGGCATAGAGAGGAAGTGACACCAATAGGAAGTCAAGAGCTGAGTCAGAGGCCATAGCAAAGCTGGGGAAGCAATGATCAACTCTCAAGCCCAAATCTCTCTGGGTTGACTGAATAGTTGGGTGGGAACGCCATGCTGGTTCAAGCTCTTTAGCATGTTCATTAAAGGAAATGAAATCAGCAGTAACAGACCTCTCTTGAGGACTTCCAGATGTTGGATTCTGTCTCCACGTCTCACTTTCCCTTTGGGTCAGTATTTAACTCTTAAGTCACCCCTTAGATGCGGGCTTTAAGGTTTTTAAAATTTATTATAAGTTAAAAAAAATAAAAAATAAATTTATTTTAAGTTATACAGTACTACATTTGCATTCTTTTTATAAACTACTCAAACCATAGAGATAAAGCTAGAGTTCCTCTTAACACACCCCCCAACCAATTCCTTTCCTACCGTCCTCCTCTCCCAACTGACTGTTAATCAATTTAGTGCATAGCTGTTTTCTATGTATCAAGTGCAATATAAACTCAACAGACTCAAGATGTACATGTGCTTATATGAAATAGTTTTGTTTTATGGACCTTTCTTTTCTTTTGACATACATTGCATCATATTCTACTTGGTTTTTTTCACTTAAGAATATTCATATAGAATCTATCATCTATCTATCTATTGGTTGGTCGATCGGAGCTTCCCATGTTGATTCATATAGATCAGTCTTATTTTTAACAGTTGTATAGTATTTCACAGCATCACAAACTCAAATTTCTTGCGAAAAAATGAAAATAAGTAAAGAAAGTTTTTTCCTGGCTCAACTGTCCTCACTGCTGAATCCCTAGTTGCCATACAGCTTGCTGTTGACTGGGAGGTCAGGGAGGGAAGGATCTTGTACCTCTCTCAGGGGAAGCTGGGTACAGAGGAAGACCCCTGAGCCCAGAGCTCAGATGACTCTGCATGTGAGCCCTCTGTGGTTTGACCCTCCTCACCCTCCTCTTGGCCATTCTGGCCCAGTGCCACTCCCAAGACTCACCCACACAAGGAAGGCCATTCCAGGGAGATTATGTGTGTGGGCTGGCCCTGGGTGGGTGCAACTGTAGACCCTTTTGTTCTATGGGAGGGGGAGGAAGCAACCAAACAAACAGGGACCCATTGTCTGACCAATGTTGGGGGCCTATGCCACCCCCCTACCCCTTAGCGCCCCCACTCCTGCTCCATAGTCTCAAATCTCCCACCTCAGCATGCAATATCAGTGACTCACTTCTTAGAGCTCTCTTGGGAAACCCAAATGCAACAACGAAAGTTATTCATTGGATCTAACTTCTATTTCTCCTGTTCTAACATCCACCACTGCCCTTCAGTTCTGCTCAATGGTTCTATGAGTGGGACAGGTTCTGGGACAGAACTCTCTTCCTCATTCTCCAAGACTGCCTCTCCCCATTTCCCTCACTATAACCTTCTCTAACTCCCTATCTTTAACATTTTCTCTGGGTGTCCCAGAGTAGTCCAATACAACACCCAGAAGAGTATGGGTTCTGGGTTTAGGACTCAAAGAGCTGACAGCAGAGAACCTTGGATATTCTGAGCAGTTCTCCCTCACCCTCAATTTGCCCACTGCTTATCTATTGTACTAGGCTTTGGGGCAGTTTGGAGAAGGGAAGCATCCATTCGAATAACCTTACTTTGACCTCCTCTTGCTCACCCAACATCTGCCATGGGGTAAGGAAGGGGTTGGTCAACTTTTGAGGGAAGACAACTTTAGATGGACAAGATCTTAGAATCTCATAGAATCTCCCTTCTACTCCACTCACCCACATTATAGACAATGGATCCACAGGGAGAAATGGAGGCACCAAGAGACAAAGGATTGGAGGAGTTGGAACCACAAACCTTGGGCTCCTTCCTTAGATCACATTCCCTGACTTTTCTATTGAGGGAAACTAAGGTTAAGTACCTCACACACTACTAGGGAATGAGTAGGGACCAGAACACAGGTGTCTGACCCTATTCCCTACCACGTGATAACACCGCTTCCCACCAGGCCCTCAGCATGGCTCTGGGGCCATGTTACTACTTTCCAATCTGGGTGCAGTCAGGTCCACCTCAGGGAAGTTCTCTACACTCTTTTACCTTCGCCCTTCACAGAATACCTATACTGCCTCCCCCGCTACTCCCCTCATTGGGTTAGTGGAACAACCCCAGACATTGCGCCCCCCCCCCCGGGTATAATATCACCTTCCTGCTCCTGCTCAATCTTTGGCTGCAGTGGGGACTGCAGCAAAGGCAGTGAGAAGGTTGCTGAGAGGCATCCTGAACCCCAGGGCCCCCAGCCTGGGGTGGCTCCACTTACCCAAAGAGGAGAAGAGCAGTGCAGCCAGGATAGGACTGGGGCTGGACGAAGGAGCCCCGGAAGCCATAGCTGGGCCAAGGGCTAGGGCCCAGAGCATCTGCGGGGTTGGGAGAGTGGGGGACAAGTAACTGAGCGGGGGGTTCCTGGAATCCGCTTAAAATCCCCTGGGGCCCCAGTATGAGGGGGCTGTCCTGAACCAATAACCAATTGCAGCCTGGCATGTGCAGTTGAGAGGTGGTGGGGAGGGGGGCAGAGCACAGGGAGCAGAAGGGGCATTGTGTCCTCTGGGTGGAGGGGTGGGGGGGACACATACCACCCCATACACAGAGGGCTTTGTGTCTGCTGGCCTCCCCCTGCCCTGGGCTGGAATGCTGGGGTGGGGGGGTGAGAGGGAGAGGGACAGAAAAAGGGACATAAACACACTTCTCTGTGGGATAGATGGGCAGGGGAACCTAAATCCTAAGGCTCAGGGAAGGGATTCCTCTGTAGCTTCCTTACCAGAGAGTGGCTCCCCCAGAGAACCTGAAAATGGGACATCCCTTGTTTTTTTGTGTTTTGTTTTGTTTTGTTTTATGACTATGGATTGCATTACAGGCTCCTTGAGATGACCAGGTCATTGGGAGTCCTTTTTTTTTTTTTTCCCCATTTCCCTGCATCCTGGGTGATTCTTCCCTGATAGAGCTTTTCCCCATTGGAAGATATCCAGGGAAGAATCCCCTGAGCTTTCCCTCTTCATCAGAGAATTTTTCAATGCCTCACGATGCAGTTTAAGTCCATGTCAATTTAGAACAAGGCAACAAAATTGTATTGAGTGCCAGCTATATGTAAAGTATGGGTACATGGGTAACAGAAAGAGGAATAAAAATTAAGTTTCTCCTTGAAAGAGTTTAAAATCTAGTTGGGGGTTGCAGAGAAGGGAGGATCAGAGGACGAACGCATCAATAACCCAATATAATAAACCATGATGCTTGCCATAGCAGAGAGAAGAACAAAATGCTGAGAATACCAAGGTGGGCTCAACCAGGTCTGCTCGAATATGCCCAATACTTCACAAACGTCAGGGAGATTGTTATGTAACACAGATTAAAAACAAAAGTAAACCGGGGCACCTGGGTGGCTCAGTTGGTTAAATGTCTGACTCTTGATCTCAGCTCAGGTCTTGATCTCGGGGTTGTGAGTTCAAGCCCTGTACTGGGCTCCACGCTGGGTGTGGAGTCCTAAATAAATAAGGAAATAAAATAAATGAAGTTCAGAGGAAGGGGGAGTTGTATATAGAAGGCAATATTAGATACGGAATGGGTAGTGAAGGTATCTAGGCAGAACAGCAAAAGAGAAAACAAAGAGGTAGGAAAGTGTGTGTGTGTGTGTGTGTGTGTGTGTGTGTATGTGTGTGTGGTGTGTGTTGGGTAAGTTTGTGAAGTATTGAGCATATTCAAGGCAGATCTTGTGCCCTCCACTTTGACTTGATTTGGGGGAACTTGAAACAAGTCTGTATAGGAGAGTTGAAGCCAATTCGTTAAGGGCACTAAATGGCAGACAAAAGAGGGTGGGTTTAATTGGTACATCATAATGTTACATGATTTTTGTCCCCTTAGTGCTTGTGGTTCTTCATCATGCCACTTCAAAGAATGAAGAGGTAGACCAGATGAAGAGTGGTGGGCAGCAAAGCAAAATTTATTTTTATTTTTTTTAAAGATTTTATTTATTTATTTGAGAGAGAGAGAATGAGAGAAAGCATGAGAGAGAAGAGGGTCAGAGGGAGAAGCAGACTCCCTGTTGAGCAGGGAGCCCGATGTGGGACTCGATCCTGGGACTCCAGGATCATGACCCGAGCCGAAGGCAGTCGCTTAACCAACTGAGCCACCCAGGTGCCCAAAGCCAAATTCATTGAACAGTAGTATAAAGCTCCCAAAGAGGGAGGGGGGCCCAAGAGGGTCGCCCTGGGAGTGCCTAAGTTTAGGGGTTTTTATGAGCTCTTTCGCAGAACTATCTTAAGCAATCAGGATGTGCTGAGTTGTGCCAATCAGGGCCTTAGTCATGTATCTGTCTACCTATTAGGTTAAGGTCTCTGTGCTGATGGTCTTTTTTTGCTGACATCTTGGGGTTTAATGTCTTAACTGCCCTTTGCCCTGTGATATTGACAAATGCTTTGTGGTTAATTGCCTTAGTTTCAGACATTTTGCAGAAGTCATTTCTGCAAAGGCTGCAAAGCAGAATGTTAGTGTGGTCCTGTCTAAACTGCAAAACAGGGTGTTAGTGCTGTTTTATTTTAGCTGTCCTGACTCCATATTTTCTTGCGGGGGACCCTGGCTCAGACTACCTAACTGTCCAACTAACTCCTAACAATAAGAATTTCCTGAAGGAGTAATGTGTGGGGTTAGGGATGTCTACATGGTCAGAGCTGAGTTTTAAGACAAATCTGGCCAAAAAATCATTCAGACCAAAGCACTGCAGATTATTACCTCCTTTGTTTCCCTCCTTGGGATTATCTGAAGTGATTTTTTTTTTTCACTGAACCTCTCATACTCCCATTTGAAATGTTTTCCCTTCTTTCTTCCCCTTTCTTTCTCTGACTTCAGGCCTTGGCTAGACTCTGCTTTTCCCTCCTGCTTATTTTTAAGATAAACCCTGGTGAAGGTGCCTGGGTGGCTCAGTTGGTTAAGCGACTGCCTTCGGCTCGGGTCATGATCCTGGAGTCCCGGGATCGAGTCCCACATCGGGCTCCCTGCTCAGCAGGAAGTCTGCTTCTCCCTCTGACCCTCTTCCCTCTCGTGCTCTCTATCTCTCATTCTCTCTCTCTCAAATAAATAAATAAAATCTTTAAAAAAAAAAAAAGATAAACCCTGGTGTTAAGGGGCTTGACTTAATGTCTTGTTTGAATTTCAATATGATTAATTTCCATCAATTACGGGCTCTACAGGTTACTATGAGGAGAGAGGTCACTGTTGTTCCCGCAGTGGGACCACTGCAGGTTCACCTGTAAAACCACAGTCTCCTGGCACCTACCTGTCATCTCCTTACATAGGTGATGGTGGGTTCTGTGATTTGATTGGTATTGGGTTTGGATTGTGGAACTCTAAATATGGGACTTGATCACAAACACCACAGGCAAAATCATCAGTAAATGTTCACAGCATGTTGTTGTAGTCAATTACACCTCCCTAACCCCACCTCCCCAGCTGCAAATAATCACCTTCTACTTTCATCTACCCACCCTTTTACATACACTTTCTTTCATGGGATTGCTACTTTCTTTGTTGTATTTATGTATTTACTAATCCTGCTAAGGCTATAAGCTTCTTGAGGACAATTACATGTTTGTATCTTTGA
The DNA here is from genome assembly GCF_003265705.2 of Callorhinus ursinus. Taxonomy (NCBI): domain Eukaryota; kingdom Metazoa; phylum Chordata; class Mammalia; order Carnivora; family Otariidae; genus Callorhinus; species Callorhinus ursinus. The sequence continues at coordinate 2,944,857 of NW_027397150.1, forward strand.
ATCCCCTATAGCACTTTCACATACTCTGGCAAAAGGATATATATATATATAACTTTTATATATAAAACTATATATATATATTATATATATATATAACTTTAAAGTTATACATATATAACATATATACAAAACACTTGTGACTTAAGAAAGAAAAAGGGAATGAGAATTAAATATTATATATAAAATAAAAAATATATATTAAAATATATATAACATATATATAATATATATAACTTATATACATATATAAAATGAAATTATTTAAAGAGCTAAGTGAAAGAGGCATTCATTGGATTTGTTAATGTGAAGTGCCAGAGGGCCACAGTGGGATCAATGACGGGAAGTTCAATAGCAGAAAACTGTATTTTATTTTCTTACTTTTAAAGATTTTATTTGTAAATTGTCTCTACACCCAACGTGGGCCTTGAACTCACAACACTAAGATCCAGAGTCGCATGCTGCGCTGACTGAGCCAGCCAGGTACCCCCCAGAAAACTACATTTTAACATAACAACTTTCTAATGATTAAGCTGTTCACTAAATGAAACTTGAGTTTTGAGGTAACTATTACTGAATGTGTTAGAGCAGAGTCTTGAAGACCAGTGGCCCTAAGTGTTGCCGAGGAGATCCCTGCACTGGATAGAAAATCAGGTCTGAGAGCCTCTCAGGTCTCTTCCAGTCCAAAAGTCTATAAAAGTGCTTTCATTGTCAAGTATTACAGAAATGCAAAATAGTATTTTCATTTGATGAAGAAATAAGTGAATTTGTGCTATTTAAATCCTGAAAGAAGTGCAGGAGTGCTAAATATAAATGAGATCTGCATATTAATGTAGCTGAATGTTTTATTGTAGGAGTTGCTCTAGGCTGTCTCCTTCACTCCTTCCCCCCACAAAAAAAGAGACTCAAGAACTTTTTCACTTTTCTATTCCTTTCTCATTCCCTTTTTCTTCCTTAAGTCACAAGTGCTCTGCAATTGATTGCTGTGCTTGGGTTCCTCAAAACTATATGTATGTACACACACGCCTGTGTGTGTGTTTAAAAATCAAAGCGAGCTTTCCCCCACCCTGGGTTCTTCTAGCTGTGGGTGTTACCCACATAGCCTTGAAACAAGGAACAAAAGAGCGTTGTGTTTGACTAGTGGGCGTCCAGCTCAGGCGGCAGCTCAAGCCCAGGAACGGTAGGGCACAAAGCTAATCCAGGTGGTTAGAGGGGGCCCCGGTCTTGGGATGGTGGTCTGCATCGTTCTCACGCTCCTCCTCAAAGTGGCTCTCAACCTGTGTCTCAACTTGTGCATCTCTGCATTGGCGAAGCTTCCCACTAGAACCGGATGGAGCCCGGTTCCCTGGGTGCCTTGGCCTGCCTACCTGGGAAGGAGATGGAGCGAAACCAGACTGAGGAGTCCCTGGTGAAGAATCAGGGCAAGTCAGATGTTCAGTAGTGCGAAACGAATTATGTTCGCAGGTAAAATGCATACTGTAGAGCCTGAGTCAGCGCCATTTAAGCCAAACCTCTGGCAAATTCTGGTGGAAGCCAGCCGAAGGAGACCGGGCAAAGGGGAGAGAATCGGTAAAACCAAGAGTCTGAACCAAGCTGCAACACAGCCACGCCCCATCCTTTATAAAGAGCTGGCGTTGTCACGTGATAGAGACCCCGCCCTAGGGCGGTGGGGACGTTGGGCGTCACTTCCGTCCAGGCCGGGACTCAAGATGGCTGCGCTCGTGTTGAGGTGACTTTAGCTTGGGGCTGGGAGTCGGTGTCCGCGGCCCTCGGGAGGCCTGCACTGCCCCTTACGTCTTGCTGACGGCTGTTTGTCCCGTGCCTGGGCAGGGAAAGGGCCCACGGGTGTGCGTGCCGCGCGCTGTGGAATCCTAGGGCCCCTTCTTTTTCCCCAGCCGCTCCCCGGGGTTACTGGCCCGTTATCTCGTCCCTACTTCCTACCGACGGGTCGCGCGGCTGTCGCCCTTTCCACTTCCCCCCCCACCTCCAGTACTTTCCCCCCAGATGGCTCTCGGGGCCGCACCCGCACCCAGAGCCAAGCTCCGAGAGAGTAAAGTTGACGATTTCGAGGTCAGCGCATCATCCGCTAGGACTTCGAGGTCTTATTCAGGAATTGGGTCTCGGGGAGAGGGATCTTCGTGTGCTTTGTCTTTGCTTATAACTTCTGCAAACGCTAGTTGCTGGCAGTGAGGGTGCACCGTCTGAGTTCCTAACGGGCCCCCGGCGGAGGGGACTGGAGGCCTTGGATCCCTCTCGCGCTGGCGATTAGCAGTAGCGCCCATAGCGGTCGCTCTACTGCCTCACAGCAGCCCAGGGAATTCAATTTTAGTTTCTCTTTTTATTTGGGGAGAGAAGGAAGGGGGAGTGGATGTCTGAGTTTTCCTATAAGAGGTCATTCACTGTCCGGAGAAGTACCCTAGATTTTCTTCCATTCTGAGCTGTCCTCTTTCTAGGCTCCATTCTCTATTCAGAGCCTTCGTAGACACAGCGACTTAAGTGACTTTAGACACTCCTGGTACAAATGCCGGCATAGTTTCGTGCCAGGCCTATTTTTGGAAAATATTTGTTATGGAAAGTTAGTTTTAATGTTGTTGAGATTTAATTCCTGATTTCCCCAAATGTTTTCTCGTTTCTCTTTCCACTTCAGTCACCCAGTGTAAAAATAGAGGGACTTTATTTAGTTTTTCTCTGTGACAAAACTATTCCTCTTGGAGTTGAGATCAGGAATGGGTTATCTTAATCGATCATTTTTCTCCCTGCCCCTCCTTTCCTTTTTTTCCTAAGGTGTGCCAGGGCCAGTCTTGCCAGAACTGCATTTTTTATTCCAGGTAGTTTCACCATAATTGAATGATTTTGAATTCTTTGATACATCATATTTTGGTAGATGTCAGGGACTTTTGGTAGAATTAACATTTAGCTTGAAATGATCATATTGGTTCTAAACAGTTCATTTTAGGAGTTTCAGGATTATTGTTTAGAAGCTAACACTTATCGTACTCATTAAGTATGTCCAGACAGTATCATTTGAGATGTGTAGGATGGTCACCACTAGGATTCAGTGCCAAGAAATAGACTACTTTTTCATTAGTAGTAATCTGAAGCTCATGGGAAGGGCACCTCTCCTTTTCTCACAAGGGCTTTCTTAAGAGGGGACATAGGGAATTAAACTTTTTTCTTTTTTTTAAAGATTTATTTATTTATTTTAGAGAGAGAGCGAGCATGTGTGCAGGAGGGGAGAGAATCTCAAGCAGACTCCCTGCTGAGCACAGAGCTGGTCCAAGTCCCAGGGCTCAGTCTTGATCATGACCTGAGCTGAAATCAGCTGGACCGGAGTTGGATGCCCAACCCCCAGTTTTTTTTTTTTCTGATTGAAGTTCTGAGTCAAATTCCATTTCACTACAGGGATTTGGAACTGTTCATAATGTGCTGATTTAGCCTCAAAGGAAAATACCTTCTGGGCAATTCTAGGAGCTGGTTTCTAGTTCTGGCATTGTCACGAATTCTATTTATTTTGGACAAGTCAAGGGTCACTGATTCCATAATTGTGGTTTCCTCATTTGTGAATGAAAATAGCAATAACTTGGGCCCACTTAAAAGAAGTATTGGTTAAACATTTTTAATGCTTAGCTAACTAAAAATTATTAGTTCTCAGAGTACTGTATGTCATAGCTTTTGAATAGTGCCCTATATTTTGTATACTCTCTAAACAGTTCACAGACTAGCCAGGAATAAATAACCCGCTGAGTAATGCGAGCTCCGTTGGCACTCACTTCAAGGAATGACTTGCCAAAGCCAAGACAGAGATAGAGAACTAAGCTAAGAACAGCTAGGCTTCTGTCTAACAAAGTTCATGCTGCTTAAGCACAAAGTCACCAAAAGTCATTAACTATCTGCACGACGCTCATCATATGAAATGCTACATGTGAAACACCTCTAAAAATAGGGTCTAACTTTAAATATATAAGACAGCTTTTTTAAAATAAGCATATTCATTTACAAACCATTTTTTGGAGCCTCTTCTGTGTGTCAGACATTATTATAGGTGTTCTAGACACAAAGCATTCCAGTCCTATCCTTGAAGAGCTCAGGCTAGCATAGGAGATAAGTAAATAATTATTAAGCAACATGATATGTGTTGATATAGAGCTATGAAGAAGTGGTGTAGAAGCAAGGCAGGTGCAAGTAAGGCTAAAGAAACGGTGAAGTTGCCGTCTAGGAGTTGTTGGGTTTTGAAGGATGAGTTTATCAGAGTGTGAGGGAGGTTCCACCCTACAGCACAAGCAAAGGCATGTGGTCCTAAGACGGCCTCCTCTGGGTGTATGTAGTGTAATATTTGGTGTGGTAGACATATAAGGGGCTGAAGGGAATTTGTGGGATAATGGGTCCCGAGAGTTGGTTTGGGCTGTGTTGAGAAAGGCCTTGTTTGGCTATCATATGGACCTTATACTGCAAGCAACAGGGAACTGTTGAAAGACTTTGGGGTAGAAGAGCAATGAAATCAGCTTTATTGTTCAGTAAGTTAGCTTTGGTAATATTGAATGATAGGGAAGAGAGAGTTGCTAGGGAGATCAGTTGAGGAGCTTCCCTTACAGTCCTCTTTGTGAGAAATGAAAAGGATAAGGACTAAAACAATGGACTGAAGATTCCTGGTTAGTACCGATAGGATTGGGCGATGCCACGCATATATATGGGGGGTGAGAGACAAGAAGAAATCAGGGGTGTCTTCTGTTGTAGCTTGGGTGCTAATAGCCATTAATGAGAACTTTTGTATTGCTCGTCATCCTGTCCTTCAAAGTTACACATCTATTTTCGTGTTGCTCTTACCCCTAGTTATTTCTAAAACTTTTTTGGCCTACCATCAGATCAAGTTTAGAGGTCATATAAGAGAAACTCATTATATTGTAGTCACATCTTGTTTTGGACCAAAAATGGTTTTATTTAGTTTGATCACATAGACTTGGCTTTGAATAACTTCTGTTTTTTTCCAAAAGTCAAATCCATTTTGAGCAGATGAGTATTTTTATCGCCACTGAGGGTTTTAAGAAGAATATGTTGTGAATTCTAAAGACCTTGGGGAGACCAATGAAATCTTAGTAATATCTTATGTATATGGGCGATATTGCTGAGATAGTGAGAATGCCTTTCTGTACATACTCTTATGTAATCCTCCCAGCGACCAGTCAGGTAGGTCTTATCAATCCCGTTTCATAAATGAAAAAGCTGCGGCTCAGTGATTCTGTAAAGTTACACAACTTATGCAGAACTAGAACTCCAGTCTGACTTTTTAATTTTATTTTATTTTTAATTTTTTTTTAAGATTTTATTTATTTATTTGAAAGCGAGAGAGAATGAGAGAGAGCACGAGAGGGAGGAGGGTCAGAGGGAGAAGCAGACTCCCTGCCAAGCAGGGAGCCCGATGCGGGACTCGATCCCAGGACTCCAGGATCATGACCTGAGCCGAAGGCAGTCGCTTAACCAACTGAGCCACCCAGGTGCCCTGACTTTTTTATTTTAATGTTCTTTCTGCATCACTGTTGTTGCCCCAATCCAGGGAAGAGTTTCAGAAATGATTTGAGCAGTGATTACATTTTTGGGTAGACATGTATATTGTATTTAGGGAATAATACTAATGAGAATGATACATTCCGGCTTGTTATTTAAAAATAAGGTACTGTTACCTTTTAGCTACAACATATAAAGCCCAAGTCCTTGGTAGAACTTTTCAGAGTTCCTGGTTTCACATGAAAGGCAGGGATAGATACCTACTTTTGTCATGTTTCAAATAAGGCTGTGGAGTTAGTGCAGCTAGTTTCTGTTAGGGCCTTGTGGAAAGCTTACATTGGTATTTGTCTGGGAAACAATAGAACTAGACAGAGAGTGCTGTAGATTCCAACCCACATCTGCAAACTCTTGCCGGGTAGCTGGGTGACTGGACCTAGCCTGGTGTGAGGAATGCATGCCCTGCAACTCCAGAGCCACAATTGCTTCAATTGATTGAAGACATTTGTTCCCACTTCTCCTTTCTGGGAGTCTTGGGTACACAATGTCAGCATTCACCTCTTGCCTCCAAAGCTGGAAAGAAGGCAGAGCTGAAGGAAGTGTTGATTGGATTATTTTGCCTTCAAATAGTGGACACTTCTACTGTCCTAGTGTAAAGCATAGGGATTTTGAACTGTTTATGCATCTAGTATCAGTGATGTGAGGGACACCATGAGCTTTTTTTTTTTTTTAATTTTATTTATTTATTTCAGAGAGAGAAAGAATGAGAGATAGAAAGCACGAGAGGGAAGAGGGTCAGAGGGAGAAGCAGACTCTCCGCCGAGCAGGGAGCCCGATGCGGGACTCGATCCCGGGACTCCAGGATCATGACCTGAGCCGAAGGCAGTCGCTTAACCAACTGAGCCACCCAGGCGCCCATGAGCTTTTTTTTAGAAGATCATTGGACCTCAAGGAGATTTTATATCCCCACAGTGCCTTACATATAATAGATATACGTAAACTTTTGTAGAATCGATGTATTTTTAATTTTAATCCCACTCGCGTAACTTTCTTAAATACTTTTGGAAAGATTTTATATAATAATGTGAATAAAGGAGTGTAGTGGTCATTTTTTCATAATGCTGTGTGAACTCTGGATCAGTTAAATTCACTTTACATAGAATGCCTGGGCATATCTTAGTTTTAGACTTGAAAAGCAGAAAAGCAGTTTTGGTACTGATGTATATCTTTCAAAAATAGCAACTTTTTGGTAGAAAACATGTGTATCCTCCTCACATAGCTCTTCACTGGTCAGGGAAATCTTTGCGTTCCCATGCTTTTTGCATGATTAGAGACATTTTCACTTGAAGTTCATCCAGCTGGTCTGGAACTTGACGGTAGTTCCTAAAATGGTAGCTTAATATTTAGAACCCTCTTTCCACAAACTCCTTATTCTTCTTAATTCATCCATTTGCAGCAGTTAACTAAGGTGTATTCTGATTCTTGTTCTTATTTACCCCTGTCTTTTATTTATTTATTTATTTATTTATTTATTTATTTATTTAAGATTTTATTTATTTATTTGACAGAGAGAGAGACAGCCAAAGAGGGAGCACAACACAAGCAGGGGGAGAGGGAGAGGGAGAAGCAGGCTTCCCGCCAAGCAAGGAGCCCGATGTGGGGCTTGATCCCAGGATCATGACCTGAGCCAAAGGCAGACACTTAACAACTGAGCCACCCAGGCACCCCTACCCCTGTCCTTTAACCATCACCTAACTTTAGAAAAAAGGACATTCTTTGTTGAACATTATCAATGGACTATTCTTTTATCTTGTATTATTCGTGTTCAGCTAAAACTTTACTTTGATTTGTAGGTTACATATGTGATTATTCTCCAGTTATTTAAAGTTGTAGCTTTCCAACTAAAAAATAATCTCAAGGACATTGATACAGTCCTTGTTTTCATCTTACTAATTTTTTCCACCCGTCCTAAATCTAACATGCTACAGAAATAGAGAAGTTGAGAAACTGAGGTTGATCTCTAAATGTGTGTTGACTCTTCATTCTCTCTCTCTTTTTTAAAGATTTTATTTTTAAGTAATCTCTACACCCAATGTGGGGCTTGGGGGATACCACCCCGAGGTTCAGGGTCGCAGGCTCCACTCACTGAGCCAGCCAGGCGCTCCCCCATTGACTCTTTATTCTCTTGCAGACATGTCGGCCGTCACTGCCTCCGTGCTCACCTTAGTCCTCGGTGCTCTATCAGAAAGTAAGTTTCTAAATTTGTGGAGGTTATTATGACTTAACTTTTCTTCCCTCAGGGAACAGCAGTGGGTTGTTGGTTTGGATTTTGGGGGTACATATGAAAGAAGGAAGTTGCAGATGGTTGGCTGAAAATTTAATGATTGTGGTCACTTTTTCTCATCTGGTAATAGAAGGATGGATAAGAATATTAAACTTAAAACTTGAGAAATATTTTCTACTTTCAGAAAAGTTGGAAGAATAGTACAATGGAGTTCTATATACATTTCACCTAGATTCATCGGTTTTTAAAATTTTGCAATGTTTGCTTGGAGTTTTATGTATTTTAGGTTGTGTCTTACGAAATTGTTATGTTGGTCAAACCTGGTCTAATATTGACAGTTTAGTGTGGTCAAGGCTGATGTATATTTAATTACTGTTAGTATTTTCTCTGAATTCTTTGAGATGAAATTGCAGACACCATGATGCTTTACTTCTAAATATTTCTTCTAAGAACAAGAACATTATCTTATATAACAGTGTAATTATGCAAACACAATTATCGAATTCAGGAAATTTAACATTGATGTACTCTTATTCAGCATACAGTTAGTTTTCAGATTTTCTTTTTGTCCAATATAATGTACTTTATAGAAATACAGTCTTCCTGTTCCCCATCCAGGAGCTAATTAGGCTCACACATTGTATTTATTTGTCATAATTCTTTAGTATCCTTTAATCTGGAACTGCTTCTTAGCCTTCCTTTGTCTTTTATGACCCTGACATTTTTGAAAAATACAGGCTAGTTATTTTGTAGAGTGTCTCTCAAGTTGGGTTTGTCTGACCATTTCCTATAATTAGAGTCAGGTTACCCATTTTTGTCAGGAGTAATACTTAAGTGATGTATATTCTCTGTTACATTCACATCAGGGGGCATGTGATCATTTGAATAAGGGAATGTCTGCTAGGTATTTTTCCACTAGGAAATTACTGTTTTTTTCTTTCTGTAATTAGTAAGTTATCTATGGGTAGGTTATATTTTCCTGAGGAGGATGGAGTCATGTTTAATATGGGTACATAATAAATTGTTGAACACAGCTGTTCAACACTTGGCTTCACCCCAACGCAGTGACAAGGGAAACCAAGAAACTGTTCAGAGGTACTGAGCTGATCCAGTTCTTGATTTTTGAGAACCTGAAAGGGAGTCTTGACAAAACAAATGAGAGCAGGTGGTGATGTATGAGACAGCACCCGTGGCCTGGGGAAAGGGTGATCCATTTATGTAAATGGTTTTGAAATATTGTCCTTGGTCTGCTATGCAACATGAAAGAAGTTGAGCTTCTGTTGCAGGACCTGTGTCTTTGGGGATTAGAAAGAAGAGTTCTCTCCTCTGATATAACCTCACTGGGTGATTGAGGTTATTGATAACTGAGTCAGACTTGGTATCAGGACAAGGGGAGTGGACCGACATGTTTTCCTTCTGCAGTGGGCTCATCCAGCCCAGCTTAGAGCTTAGCTTTTTTTATTTAACTTTTTGTTATGTAAAAACTCAAGCCAAGTTTTCTTTTAATCATTTTAAAGCCTTCTCGTTTTATTTTAGTGCTGTTCCTTTGGGAACCACCGCCAAGGAAGAGATGGAGAGGTTCTGGAATAAGAACACTGATTTAAACCGTCCTCTGTCTCCTCATATCACTATCTACAGGTAAGGTCTCTGGAACTGGGGAGTCTAGAAGTAATGGGTGAAGGTTCTGGAGGTTGGGCCATTGCATCTCTGATTATTTCCCTCAGGCCTTTTATATAAGAAGACTGTTTTCTGTCTTCTGTCCTTAGAGGGTAATTTATCCGGTAGAACTACCATGTGGAAAATTCTGGTGGGTCAAAATGTAAGTCCCATTAACTGAAAAACATTATTTTGAAACAGTTTCAAATTCACATAAATGTTATGGAAACTATACATTGAATTCCTGTATAGCTTTATGCACATTCCCAATTTGTTAACATGTCCAAATGATTTAAGATCAAGTGCAGAGATGATGTTCCGTCAGTCCTATAATGCTGCTGTAACAAGTTAGCACAAACTTTGTGGCTTAAAACAACACACTTACTATCTTACAGTTCCATAGGTCAGAAGTCTGACACAGGTCTCACTGGGTTAAAATTAAGGTGTTGGTAGGGCTGCATTCCCTTCAGGAGGTTCAAGGGAAGAATCTCTTTCCTACCCTCTTCTAGCGTCTAGAGGCTACTCTTGAGTTCCTTGGCTTGTGGCCTCCTTCCTCCATCTTCAAAATCAGCAATGATGGGTGCGTTCTTCTCCCTCCCACCACTTCGACCCTGCTTCCGTTGTCACATTTCTTCTCCATTCCCTCCTGTCAGCCTCTCCCACTTGTAAGGACCTTTGTGATTATGTTGGGACCATCTGGACAATCCAGGATAGTCTCCTTAGCCTAAGGTGAGCTTATTAGCAAACTTAATTTCATCTGCAACTTTAAATTCCCCTTTGCCATTTAAGGTAAAATACTCACAGGTTCCAAGGAGTAGAATATGGACATCTTCAGGGAGGTCGTTACTCTGACTACCACAAACCCTTAATACTTGGGTGTGTGTTTCTTAAATTCAGGGACACTCTAGGGGCACCTCGGTTGCTCAGTTGGTTAAACGCCAGACTCCTGATTTTGGCTCAGGTCCTGACCTCAGTCAGATTGTCAGTCAGGGTCGTCACATCGGGCTCTGTGCTGAGCATGGAGGCTGCTTGGGATTCTCTCTCCCCCTCTCCCTCTCCCCCTCCCACCCCCCCCTTAAAAAATTCAAGGACACTCTGTAGTACAACCATCACAATCAGAAAATTAACTTTGATCCAGTGTCACCATCTAATCCTCAGATCCCATTCAAATGTTGTCACTTGTCCTAATAATGTCCTTTATAGGTCCAGGATCCAAGCCAGGATCATGTATTGCATTTAGTTATCTCTTTAACTCTTTGATTTCCTTTAGTGTGGAACAGTTTTTCAGTCTCTCCTTATCTTTTATGACCTTAACGTTTTTAGAATGTTCCTGTTTGGGTTTGCCTGACGTTTTCTTGTGATTTATTCACTTTTGGCAGGAATACCTCTGAGGTGATGCTGTGCTCTTTTCTATGCATGGGTGGGGGGGAGTTGTAGCTGCACATGATAATGATTTATACCCCATTACTGGCGATGTTGACTCTTATCATTAGTTAAGATGTGCCTGCTTAGATTTCTTCATCTATAAAGTTAATGAATAAAGAACTCTGTTTATTAATTGTTAATTATTTTGTGGTGAGACTTCTGCCCCCCATCTGTTGATGATACTTACCATCAGCTTTTATTAGTTATTACTAGGAGTCAGTTATTACTATGATGGTTGCCAGATTATATTTTTTCTAATTCCATCATACTCTCTAGATTTATTTATAAATTAATTAATTAATAAATAGGCTAAAGCTTCTTTCTTTATCAGTATAGACTCAAGGATTCCTGAAAGGAAAAACTCATTTCTCCTCTACTCTTATGACACCAGCTAAAGGAAAAACAGCACTGTTTCCTCTCTGCTTTCAGTACTTGTAACATCAAGTGTATGGAGGTTTTTCCCACACGAGCCAGTTTTCCAACCTGTGGACACCAACTGGGTGTGCAGTAATTCATTTATGACACTTACTATCTGGACCTAGTGCAGGCCCCACAGGTTAGGGGCTCAGCCCTACAAGACTGCCCCCCACTCCAGATGCTAGTTTGTAAGTCCTGGGCTTTTGGCTGACCAGCTATAAATCAAGGGTTCTCTTTACCCCCTCCTCAGGTTCAATAATTTGCTAGAATTCCTCACAGAACTTGGAAACATTTACTTACCTTTACTAGTTCATTATAAGGGATATTACAGCTGATACAGATCAACAACTGGTACCCTTTTAGGTACCTCTGTATCAGGAATATTCCCAGCACAGCAGCTTCTGTCCCCATGGAGTTGGGATACACCACCCTCTTGACATGTGGACATACTTACCGACCTGGAAACTCTGAATCCTTCACTTTTGGGATTTTTATGGAGGCTTCATCGGTAGGCATGATCAATTATTAACTCAATCTCTAGCCCCTCTTCCCTCCCTGGAAAAAGGGGGGGTGGACCTGAAAGCTCCAAGTTTCTAATCATGGCTCAGTCTTTCTGATAACCAGCCCCCATCCAGAGTCACCTCATTAGAACAAAGGACACTCTTACCACCCAGGAAATTCCAAGGGATTTAGGAACTGTGTGTCAGGAATCAGGGTCAAAGACCAAATATTAGAACAAAAGATACACCTAACACTCCTGTCACTCGGGAGATTATAAGGGTTTTAGGAGCTCAGGTGTCAGGAACCAGGAACAGAGACAATGTATATACATATTTTTTATTTCACAGTTCCTGTTTTCCCAGAAGGTTACAGTGTTACTCTCCTTTATTTTGATGTCCAAATTGTCCCACACTCAGCCAGTGGGAGTTCTTCAAGAAGGCTCCTGTGCAGTCAAGATCTGGGTGCTAGATGTGCTCATTGCTACCAGGATGTCATGGCTTCTAGGCCTTTTCAGTAGAGAGAACTGGGATGTGTATGTCTGCAAACACAGGCACATGTATATATGGGTATACACGTGTGCATAGATGCATCTGTAGCTGCTTACCTGGTGTTCTTAGAAGTAACATTGATAGTGGCTGTGCTGGTGTTGGCAAAGAAAAGCCCCTCTCGAGCTGCTCCTTGAGCTCCACTACCCTCTTTACTTGGGTTCTTGCCAGGGAGGCTGGCCATTTTTTAACCACCTCCACAAATACCACAACCCTTCAGATTTTTTCCAAGCCAGATTCCAGAAATAATTCTGATTGCAGAAATTGGACATTCTACTAAAACAGAAGGAGACTAATAAGTGATCTTAATCCTTGCAACTTTATGATAAAACTTTTTTTTTTTTTTTAAGATTTTATTTATTTATTTGACAGAGAGAGACATAGCGAGAAAGGGAACACAAGCAGGGGGAGTGGGAGAGGGAGAAGCAGGCTTCCCGCAGAGCAGAGAGCCCGATGCGGGGCTCGATTCCAGGACCCCGGGATCATGGTCTGAGCCGAAGGCAGACGCTTAACGACTGAGCCACCCAGGCGCCCCATGATAAAACTTTTTTTAAGAGAGAAAAGATTTGGGGAGATTATAATGGTGAAGAACTTATTATTATATTATATTATTATATTATTCTGAGTCTATATTTAAATCCCTGGCCTGGGGGCTCCTGGGTGGCTGCCTTCAGCTCAGGTCATGATCCCAGGGTCCCGGGATCGAACCCCATGTTGGGCTCCCTGCTCAGTGGGGAGCCTGCTTCTCCATCTGCCCCTCCCCCCTATGCTCTCTTTCTAGCTATCTCCCTCTCAAATAAATAAATAAAATCTTTTTTTTATTGTTATGTTAATCACCATATATTACATCATTAGTTTTTGGTGAAAATCTTTAAAAATAATAATAATTAGCCCTGGCCTTTTTTCTTGGGTCACATAACGAATGGTAGTAAGCAGTGGGCTTGAGTCTTTCACTACCTAGTTGGCTCATAAGAGTTATGAAACTCTAGACACACTTGTCGGGGAAAAAAAAAAGCATCAGGGAACACAGGGCTGTTTCCAAGGTGATATGTCCAGGAAAGATGGCTGATTTATGTTTTATGTAATCATATTTTCTGTTACTAACTTCTAGAGTTGTTTGGAGGAGGCATGAAAATAAGGTTAAGTTAGCACCGTATGAGATACTCTTTTTATTATTTATTTATTTAAAGATTTTACTTATTTATTTGACAGAGACACAGCGAGAGAAGGAACTAAAGCAGGGGGAGTGAGAGAGGGAGAAGCAGGCTTCCCGACGAGCAGGGAGCCCGATGTGGGGCTCGATCCCAGGACCCTGGGATCATGACCTGAGCCGAGGGCAGACGCTTAATGACTGAGCCACCCAGGTGCCCCGAGATACTCTTTATCTCTTAATAAATTGGGTCAGTTTATCAAAGCAAAAGTGTATGCTGGGTTTAAGTTATCAGGAAAACAAGAGTCACTGAAAAGGATGTTAGAAAACTTTTTCAGGGGTGCCTGGGTGGCTCAGTCGTTAAGCATCTGCCTTCGGCTCGGGTCATGATCTCAGGTTCCTGGGATCAAGGCCCATATCGGGCTCCCCCTGCTCAGCGGGAAGCCTGCTTTTCCCTCTCCCACTCCCCCTGCTTGTATTCCCTCTCTCACACTGTGTCTCTGTCAAATAAATAAATAAAATCTTAAAAAAAAAAAAAAGAAAGAAAAAAAAAAACTTTTCAAGAGGCGCCTGGGTGGCTCAGTCGGTTAAGTATCTGCCTTCGACTCAGGTCATGATCCCAGGGTTCTGGGATCGAGCGTTGGGCTCCCGAGTGGGGAGCCTGCTTCTCCCTCTCCCTCTGCCACTCCCCCTGCTTGTGTGCTCTCTCTCTAATAAATAAAATCTTAAAAAAAAAAAGAAACTTTCTAAAACTTAAGAGTTGGAAGGGTCCATTAAATTTAATTTCATCATCAACCTCATTGATTTTCAGAGTGCTCACTGGGGCTTTGGATAGTCCACTAAGCTTCTGTGGATGGTTGTATGGGGGCTGGTCAACACACAGATGAAACTATAGGCCCCCAGCCCTGGGTAACCAAAGCAACTTCACTTTAATCTGTTTTATATATTGCATTTTGCATTTCAAGAAAGGTGTTGTTCACACACACACACAGGAAGTTAAAAGTCACGGTTGTACCTAATGAGTAAATATCTTCTGCAGCATTTTCTTATGGTTGTCTGCCCATGCTTGTATACTTCTAGTATACAAGGAACTCACTACCCTACCCCACTTTTCCAGTTTGGGAACTTCTCTTATCATCAGAAAGACACTTCTTTTATTGAAGTTGTTGCAACTTATATCTTCTAGCCAATAGCTCTAATTTTATCTTGAATCATATAAAATAAATGTAAGCACACTGGTTCTCTGACATCTGTTTATTGATTTTGAATGTCTTTTCATGAGCTTATTGTCCATTTACATATCCTCTTTGGAGAAAGGAATATTCAAATCCTATGCTCATTTTTTTAATTGGGTTGTCTTTTTACTTCTTTTTTTTTAACATTTTTTATTGTGGTGAAACGTGTAATATAAGACTTGCCATTTTAACCATTTTTCAGTGCACAGTTCAGTGGCATTAAACATACTCACCTTGTACAAACCATCTCACCACTATCCATCTCCAGAATCCTTCATTAAACAATAATTCCCATTCTCCTCTGCCCCTAGCACCAGCCCCTAACCATTCGATTTTCTCTCTCTATAAATTTGACTACTCTGGGTACCTCATGAAATGGAATCATACAATGCTTGTCCTTTTGTGCCTGGCTTATTTCACTTGGCACAATGTCTTCAAGGTTCATCCATATTGTAGACTGTGTCAGAATTTCATTCCTTTCTAAGGCTGAATAAATCCTCTGTTGTATGTGTACATTACATTTTGCTTATCTGTTCATCCACCCATGGACATTTGTGTTGCTTCCATCTTTCGGCTCTTGTGAATAATGCTGCAGTGAGCATTGGTGTACAAGTACCTCTTTCAGTTCTTTTGGGTATATATCCAGAAGTGGAACCAAACTGCTGGATCATATGGTAATTCCTTATTTAATTTTTTGAGGAACCCGCCATACTGTTTTCCACAGGAGCTGCACTGTTTTATGTTCCCACCAACAGTGTACAAGGGTTCCAATTTCTCTACCTCCTCATCAACACTTGTCATTTGTTGGGTTTTGTTTTTGTTTTTTTTTTTTAGGTTTTATTTATTTATTTGATAGAGCAAGAGAGAACACAAGCAGGGCGTAGCGGCAGGCAGGGAGCCCAATGCGGGGCTCAATCCCAGGACCCTGGGATCATGACCTGAGCTGAAGGCAGTCACTTAACCAACTGAGCTACCCAGGTGCCCCATCATTTGTTCTTTTTGTTTGTTTTTAATAACAGCCATCCTAAGGGTGTGAAGAGGTATTGTGTTCTAATTTTGATTTGCCTCTCCCTAATGATTAGTGATGTTGAGCATCTTTTCATGTACTAACTGGCCATTTGTATATCTTCCTTAGAGAAATGCGCTTTACTTTGTCGATGGTATTACTTGCAACATGGTTGTTAAATAACTTGTTGAAATTCATATATCCTATGTCTCTAGCTTTCCTTGATTAACATTCCAGTAACAGTCAAAAAGGAAATAAAATTAGGGGCGCCTGGGTGGCTCAGTTGGTTAAGCGACTGCCTTCGGCTCGGGTCATGATCCTGGAGTCCCGGAATCGAGTCCCGCATCGGGCTCCCTGCTCAGCGGGGAGTCTGCTTCTCCCTCTGACCCTACCCCCTCTCATGTGCTCTCTCTCTCTCATTCTCTCTCTCAAATAAATAAATAAAATCTTTAAAAAAAAGGAAATAAAATTAATACATCTCAAATCAGTGTATTTGTTGATTGCTCATAGTGTGCTTGATACACTTAGGAGTTGGAAATACAGAGATGAATAAGATCTAATCTGTGTTCAAAGGGATCTCATTATGTCCTGAAAAAAATTTTTCCTGAGGGAAAATTTTAGTGGCTCTTAGTGATTACTTTTTCTGCAAGTGAATTAAAACAGTCTTGATTTTCTATACTAGACTCTTACCTAATGTTTGAACAGGAAATAGTGGGAATAAAATGAAGGGAGGGAGGAAGGAAGGAAAGGAAGGAAGGCAGGCAGGCAGGAAAGAAGGAAGGAAGGAAGGAAATAAATAGTGGGAATGATTTGCCTTTGCTCTGTGATGTCTAGGCCTCAGCTAGAAAACACAAAAGCTGGGGCTGAATTAACCTGAAGATCCATTTACTCACACGACTTGGGTTGATTCCGGTTGTTAAGGGGCACCGTCCTTTTCTCCCCACCTGAGCCTTACAACCTGAGCTCTCTGCATGGGCTTATTTGGGCTTCCTCACAGCCTGAGAGAGTGTGATTTGGAAGTCATGCCATATCAGTTCTGCTACGTTCTCTTTCTTGAGGCCATCAATCATGAAGTTCTGCCCAGGTTCAAGGGGCACAATACTTATGTGCCTGATAAGGAGTGACAAGACTCTGGAAGGTCATGTGGGACTGGAAATAGTACTGTGGTTGTTTAGGAAATAAAATCTCCTTACCTCCTCAGCACTCAGCTGACCCAGGCTGTGGTTGTAACCATATTTGAAAATGAGGGTCATGTTTGACTGCAGCAGTTTCTCGCCTCAACCCCACTTTCCACTTCAGTATTTCTAAATATCCAGAGCCGTGCGCACGCTTCATCTGGTAGCTCTTCCGGTCATGGGATTTCATTCGCTGGCCGCGAGCCCTAAGTCCATTTGGAATGCTAAGCAGTGTCTTACAATTTCCCCACCTCTGTTTTTTTCAGTTCTCTCAAATCAATATTTGTTCTTTTTCAGTCTGATAATCATTCTCTTTGACAAATAAAATAGTTGAGCAATCTGCTTTGTACTCTGTCATCTATTAACATAAAATTGTCCATCCTGGTTAGGAGGCTTTCTTTCTCTGAATACAATTTTAAAAGCCCCCTTTTTGTTGTCCTTGACATTTTTTGCAAGCCTCAGCTCATTCTGGGTTTTAGTCTCCTGATTTATCTAACCAAATTATGTCATTGTTCTCTGCTTGTCCTTTGTTATGTGGCTCTTCTTCTGCCTTTTATATTTATCCTGTTAAGTCTGAGTTAAGCAGAGTGGTGTCTAGCCAGTATTTTGGGTTTCTTTGGACATAACTCCTTTCTTACTGTGACCATTTTCATTACATAGTTAGAATTTCTTTTTGAGATTTTTTTCAGCCTACTTGAGTAGCTTCCCTGTAGAGTGTTGAAAATATGATCTGACTATGCTCAGCTTTTCCTATCTAAGCAGACTTTCCAAGATGAATGTTAACTTTATCCATAGACTCCCGTTGTTTCCATTTCACTAACCAATCCTCTCGAGCACGAGAACTAGGTCCAGGGGCGCCTGGGTGGCTCAGTCATTAAGCGTCTGCCTTAGGCTCAGATCTTGATCCCAGGGTCCTGGGGTGGAGCCCCGCATCGGGCTCCCTGCTCGGCGGGAAGCCTGCTTCTCCCTCTCCCACTACCCCTGCTTGTGTTCCCTCTCTTGCTGTCTCTGTCAAATAAATAAATAAAAATCTTAAAAAAAAAAAAAAAGATAGGTCTAGAATATAGCAGTGTTAGTTGTCCTTCTACAGAAATGCTCTGGCAAATTAATGATTCAGAACATGATTTAGAAAGGGGTTTGATGACAAAGTATTTAGAAATGACCGTGGATTAAACATTTACTAAATCCAGGAAAATTGGATTTAAAAATTTGGGATAGGTAGTTTATTAGGGAATAAATGGTACGCTCAGTGTGAATATTTATGGGCACATAATAAAAAATAAGAAAGAGTTCAAGGGTGACTGTATATTCTATGAAACTAGATCAACAAAACTCACTTCGTTTTCTTTTTACTTCAGTCTTTTGACTGGCACAAGGAAGGACCCAGGTGGTTGTATTCCAGTGATTATTTTCTAGGTAGATGCAACTTTAATTGGTGTCTTTGACCCACTCACGTTGTTTCTTCTTATGAAAAGAGGAGTTTTGAGTTGTGATTGATTTCCTTCTGGTAAAAGGAGGGATGCTTCTCCTGAAATAAATCAGTTTTCGTATATTCAAACTAGAAAGTGGAAACACAAGAATGCAAAAGCTGTTTTGTTTTTATGTGTAAATAGTGCCTATTTCCAAAGTGGTTTATATTCTCTTCGCCAAAATGGAGTCTCTCTTATGGTGTCATATTTTCCTTTTTTTAATTGCCTTTGTGTATTTCTTCGCAGTTGGTCTCTTCCCATGGCGATGTCCATTTGCCACCGTGGTACTGGTGTGGCCTTGAGTGCAGGTATGTAGATGTGTATTTATGCGCACGTATGTGTGCACACATGCACACACACACACCCTTCGAAGAACTTTGCTGTTTCTGTGGCTCTTAGCACTGCCTCCTCTACAAATCAGCAACTTGATTTAAAGAAAATGATGAATCCTTTTAAGCTTATTGTTCATTCATTCCTTTAACAGTTCATTCTGAGTTTCCAGTGTGCGCACGTTCTTAGCCAGTTTTTTTTTTTTTTAAGTTTTTTTTAATTTAAGCGATCTCTACACCCCATGTGGGTCTTGAACTCACAACCCTGAGATTAAGAGTTGCGTGCTCTTCTGACTGAGCCAGCCAGGTGCCCCTACTTAGCAAGTTTTTAAATCATCCCTAGCATATCCTGATGTTATAGTTATTGAAATTACAGAGAGCAGAGATAGAAATGTCATAAAGGTGGGCTAACTGACTAAACATTGACCAAACACAGTCCAAGATTAGTCATCAACCTTATTCTTCCAGAAACTCCGTTTTAGCACCCATTCTTTGTCACCTAGAATTGATCAGGCCCAAAAAGATTAAGTCAATCTCCAATCTCACAAAATCTTCATTTACAGCCCAGAATGTCTATTTATTTACTTATATAGTATGAATTGTATGCTGGTCCTAGATAGTGCGTCCATTTCAGGTAGTAAAGTTTATTACAGGTAGGAAGTGTGCAGATTATAATTAGGTTTTGGGATCTGATGCATCATTCCACAATAGAGAGATGCTTTACAAGAGGATCAACTATATTTAAAAATTTTTCCTGGCTTGTCCTGGAAACATGGACATATATCTGTTTTCTCTAATATTTTTCAGGGCCCCCCCTGGGCTCCTGTAGACTCTGTTTTTACTGAAGTGGTCATCAGTAGGACTGGTGGCTCAAGTGGAGGGACCCTGTATTTAGGGAGCTGCTGCTGAGACACTGGCAGAAATGCTCTAACATCACATCTTTGCCATTCAAAATCAGATTTGTTTTGTTGAAAATCAAGTAGGGTTAGGAACTCCTATCCAAGACCTGATGTTATCATTCCTATATTATCATTCCTTTGGTTGGTAAAGGGATGATGGAATCCAGGTATAAGGATGATTGCTGTTGCCTGGGAATCTGTGTATAGTTTCTGGTTTTTAACCCACTTGGACTGAAATAATACGATACATTTCAGGATTAGGCTCTTCTAGCTATAAATTCATGGTTACTTTATTTCTGCTTACCTAGAATCTTATAATTGTTAGATTGATACTTTACGCTTAGTTTGGTGGTATTGATGAGCAGACTTAATCCTAAAAATCATTGAGATAACAAGAGTAGTTTATTAGGCTTTAGAGTCCCCCCCTTTTTTTTAAAGATTTTGTTTATTTGAGGGAGAGAGAAGGGAGCAGGGGGAGGGGGAGAGGGAGAGGGAGAAGCAGAAGCAGAAGCAGACTCCCCACTGAGCAGGGAGCCCGACATGGGGCTCGATCCCGGGACTCCGGGATTGTGACCTCAGCCGAAGGCAGATGCTTAATGGACTGAGCCACCCAGGCGCCCCTAAGATTCCTTTTTTATGTCCGTGTATTTATTACCACTGAATGAGAAAGGGGATATTGACTCTTTCATAGACGAAAATGACAAAAAAGTATTAGTTTGCCAAACATAGCTGAGCTTGATATATTTTTTTCACAAGTGTACTTAATAATCATTTATTTTTTCTATCTTAATCCCCTTGAATGACCTTGTATTCATCAGTGTTTATTCAGTTTTTCCCTAACCTTGTCCCCTAATCCTGTCATAGAACGTAGTGGCTGTTTTTACATATGGTAGTAGTTCTCATGTTTCCCTCGAATGCTGAAGGTCCATTCAGAACTGGAAGGAAACCGGTTTTTGCTAGATGGTTGACATAGGCATCTTAGTCAACTCTCTAAACCTCGGTTTATTCCTTATAAAATGAGCATATTAATAAAGCCTATACCAGAATTGATGGAATTTCAAGAAAGTATATGTTGGATGTTGACTTATGAAAACAGGGATGAGAAGCACAATAAACTGAAGGGCAGCAGTCTCTTAGAAGATGATGTGCACTGGACCAAATGGTGAGAAGAATTGGATCATTTGGCCTGAAATGAAGTCAATCCCAGCAACTATGATCTTTGCATTCTTGTGGCTGTCTTCCAGTCTCTTTTTCACATAACAGCAGGAAAAACAAAAACCTTATGAAAATAAATTGAATCATGTCACACTTAGAATCATCCTATTACTGTATTTGCCTTTGCACTTAGATTACAATTCAAATTTCCATTGTGGCAGAAAGTGTGCTGCCTGATCTGGCCTTGTCGAGCTCACCTCTGCCTTGCCTCCCCTTGCTCCTGTGCTCTGCCACCCTGGTCTTTGAATTTCTTTGAATGAGCAAAACTCTTTCTCACTCCAGAGCCATTGCATGTTTTAGTCCCTTAATCTGAAATGTCTACCCCTACCCTTTGCTGCGCCATGCATGGTTACTTCCTCTTTATCCTTTCGATCGGAACAGAATTGTCAGCTTAAACAGTACTTTGCTTACCACCATCTCTGAAGAAGGAGTTTCTGGTTCTAGTTCTTTTGTTAATTTTCTGTGTCACAACACTGTTCTTTTATAGTTCTTACTGTACTGGTTGTTTATTTCAGAGCTTTTATTATATATTTATAATTATTTTGTTTATAAATCTGTCTCTTTTACGAGACTGCAGACTCTTCAGAGAGTGGGGACTACATCTATCTTCTTTACCGTTCGCACCCTCTAGCGAGCACTCAGTAGGTACTTGGATCTCTGTTTACTAAAAGAATATGCCCATCTGACTTATTTTGCTCATGGTGGTCATTTCAGAACTGTTCATTCTTCCTGCCTTCTAATTAGTTTCCTGCTATGCATTAGAAATTAGAGAGTGATAGTAATAGCCTCTACCCTCGAGGGCAGAGGAGTCTAAGGAGTAATACAAATAAATATTTATGATGCACTATGATAACTTTTTAAAAAGATTTATGTATGTATTTTAGAGAGGGGGAGAGAGAGAGAGGGTGTGCAGTGGGGAAGGGCAGAGGGAGAGGGATAGAGAATCTTAAACAGACTTTGCACTGAGCGTGGAGCCCAATGTGGGGCTTGGCGTAGGGCTCGATCCCACGACCCTGAGATCACAACCTGAGCCGAAATCAAGAGTTGGGTGCCCAACTGACTGCACCACGCAGGCACCCCTGTTATAACTTTTTACTAGAGCTAAGGGATCCCTGAGGAGAGACCATCTCTGAAGGAGTTGGAGAGCTTGAAAGAAGGATGAGTAGGAGAATTCATGAAGAGGAGGTAGAGGATGCATTTAACAGAGAAACTACCTTATTAACAGAGAAACTACCTTATGCAAAGGCCTAGTGGTTGGGAAGCGTCCAGAGTCACTGGATAGTGATGACTGGGTCTGATTGTTTGAGAGTAGTATTTATGGGAAAAGTGGCAGAAGGTAAGGCTGAAAAGTGTGCCAAACAGTAAAGGACTTTGACTGCCCCGCAGAGAAGTTGGAACTTGATCCTGTAGACTGTTGGATGTCATAAAAGGCTCCTGTTCCCAGGGTGCCTGGGTGGCTAAGTTGGTAGAGCACACAACTCTTGATCTTGGGATCATGGTCATGGGTTCAAGCCCCCACTGGGCATAGAGATTACATTTAAAAAAAAAAAAAAGTTCCTGTTCTTATTTGTTCCAGTAATAAGATAGGCTGCCAGAACAAATCCATGACCAAGGTATTTATCCAGACTGTAGAGATTTTGCAGTATATATAAATTTGCAATATATAAATTCTAAAAAACAGGTTGAACCAAAAAGTTTGATGACACTAGTTTGAGTTTAAAATAGAATTTAATCAAAAAGAACTTTATAGGGGTACCTAGGTGGCTCAGTTGGTTAAGCATCCAACTCTTGATTTTGTCTTAAGTCATCATCTCAGGGTTGTGAGATCGAGCCCCGCATCAGGCTCTGTGCTGGGTGGGTGTGGAGCCTGCTTAAGATTTTCTCTCTACCTCTGAGCTCATGAAAACACTTTACTTACATTTACTGATTTTTTTAAATGAAGGATGCAACTCAGAACAGCCAAATGGAAGAGAAATGTAGGGCAAGGTATAGGGGAGGAGAGGGGGAGTATGCATGGAGCTTCCATGCCCTTTCTGGTGTTAAATAACACCAGAATGCAGCTGTGTAAATAGGAAGATCTAATTGGTTTTATTCATTGACTCATGAATTGGCAGCATCCCATCTAGTGAGGAGAGAGATGCTCTGCTGAGCTAAACAAAAGAAGTTTTTAAAGGTAGAGAGAAGGCTTAACAACAACAACAACAAATAGGGGCACCTGGCTGGCTCAGTCATGTGGCTCTTGATCTTGAGGTTGTGAGTTGGAGGCCCATGTTGGGTGTAGCGATTAGTTAAAATCTTTAAAGAAAGAAGAAGGAAGGAAAGAAAGGAATTTATTAGCGAGGAATGCATTGTTTAGGCAGGGTTGTCCTCCTAAGGGGAGTGGAAGGTATCTATCAGTAAATGTCCTAGCATTGACCAGGAAGTTCCATGTTGACTGGTTAAAGGTTACACTCCTGGGGAGTTGAAACTGCAGTTAGGTTAGGCATTAAGTTAGGTTTGCTGATTTGGCCTAACATGTCACGATGTTAGGCCTGTGGTTTCTTTTAACACCACCCTGTCAGCACCTTGATGTGTTCCACAACTTGAAAGCTGTCCAAACCCTATAGTTCAGGGGTTTTTATGGAGGTTTCATCACCTAGGCAAGATTGCTTAAATCATTGACCATTGGCTCAATCACCAGCCACCCCTTTGCAGATACCTGGGGGGTGGGGATGGGGATGAAAGTTTCAACCCTCAGTCATGCCTTGGTCTTTCTGGCAACAGGCCCCCATCCTGAAGCCGCCAGAGGCCCCCATCCACCAGTCATCCCAATAGCATACTAAAGGCACTCTTCATCACTCTAGAGGTTCCAAAGGTTTCAGGATCTGTGTGCCAGGAACTGGGGGAAAAGACCAAATAGATATTTCTTATCGTATCACATCTTTTTTTTTTTTAAGATTTTATTTATTTATTTGAGAGAGAGAGAATGAGAGATAGCACGAGAGGGAAGAGGGTCAGAGGGAGAAGCGGGGCTCCCTGCTGTGGGACTCGATCCCGGGACTCCAGGATCATGACCTGAGCCGAAGGCAGTCGCTTAACCAACTGAGCCACCCAGGCGCCCTCGTATCACATCTTTGAACAAGGAATAGCAATCAGTTTATCCAATCAGAAGTGACTGGCCAAAGCTTTCCTCATTACAAGTGAAAAATATATGAGAGGAAACCAAATATGCGATTTCCTAAATTCTCCTCTGATGTCTAGGATACTGGGAAGCACGCAATAGCCTCTCCTCCTACAACCTCAGCTCCGGAGGAGGGACCCCTCTAACAGCTAAACGACGTAAATTGGGAAAACAAAGCTGTCCTGTCTAATTGCCAAGACAAATTAAATGGTGCTTTCGCTTGGCTGCCGGGATGAGCTCCAGCCTCCTCCATGGCAGTGAAATGCAGTATACACAGCACTGGGCGGGCTGTCCGGAAGCCCTGCGGCCACTTCCAGGACCCTCCGTAAGCTCTCTCAGACACTTCTTCCCAGCAAGCCCCTGCAGATGTCACTGCAGGTGAAAATGAAAACATGTGAAAGAGCCTTGGTGGAGCTGTCCAAGTGATGATTAAAACTCGGGGTGACGGCCCCTGATTGCTCTTTTAGCTGAAGTGTCCTCACAGTAATCTCATCGTGTTAAGTCATGCCTGTGGCTTCCCTGCCGCCTCTGGGGGTCGGGGTGGAGTGGGGGCAGGAGGGTTCCTGCTCTGAGAAGAAGACGCATTTTCTCTTCCGGCGACTGTCAGCCTTGCCAGGCCGTGTCATCTTGGTAATGCGAGGACAGAGCTGTCGCACTCGTGAAGCCCGAGAGGCTGAGAGCGAGACTTTCAACTACGAATGATCAGACATTTACTGAATGGTATAGAAGTAAATATTCCAAGCATTAATGTAAATCGTAATCACTACCAGGCCTGTATCAGGAACTTCATATCTAGGACTTAATTCTCACAGTCCGAACAACGCATTATTAATATAAGCAGCAGAGGAAGTGAGGAAACAGTAGCTGGTTAGTGGCAGAGGGGGAACTGAACTCACGTTGCCTTTCGCCAGAGGTGGTGTTCTCACCACTTTCTCTACACCACCTCAGTGACCAGGATTCCTAATGTATACATAACACATCACAGTTGAGAATCAGTGACTAATGGCCCATCTCATGGAAAGTCCAGAAGAAAAAAACAGCCACTTCGGAGTTCCACTGGTTACCTTATAAGTCTGTATGGAAGGCCTTCAGCTTTTCCAGAAAAGAAGCTGACTGCCTGAGCAACAGGTTTGCCTGTGTGTCCCCACAGCCCACAGGCTCTCACTGACAGGCTGATTCTTCAGCCTGGCCTGTATGAAAGTCAGTGTGGAGCAGGGAATGATGCTGATGTTCAGTCTGATACTCAGGGTTGGATATGTTCTCTATCCAACAGTGTATACATCTCATTAGTAAATAATTGTTATTTAAGAGTGAAATTTTTAAAATGTTTCTATTATGGTGATGATTTTTTTCTTTCAAATGGCTACGAAATTGTTAGGACATAAATACTTGAGTTGCTTGAATCGAATTACTTAAGAAACAACCGTTAGGTATTTCTTTTGGCTTAGGGGCACTCTGAAAAAAAATTACTGAAAACACTGAGGTACCATGAACTGAGCTAGTTTGAGAAGATTTAGGAAGAAGATATGAACCAAGAGGATTCAAGGATCTTTGACAGTCTGGACAGATAGGAGGTTAGGGGGCCCCTCCACTGTTCTTTGAATTTCAGTGCAAACCCGCAGCTCCAAAACTTCAACAGCCACACATGTGCCTTAGATATCCGGACAGACTCAGCCCTGATCTATGCACCCAACGTGACAGCAGTCGGACCACTGAGTCCCAGGGAGGGCCGCTCATAGCAACACTAACCTCTTAGAAGACCAGACTGATAGGACTGCCTCATCTTAGAATAACACCACCTACTCTCAGATAACCTTCCAGAGTCAAAACTAATGGAAATCCCGGGAGGTGAACAGCAATGTCTTCAGCCTTTGCTTCTATGAATGTTAATGGAATTTTGTCAGCTAATTCAAAAGCAAACGAATGTCTCAAAATAAATCAGATGTTCTTGACACCATTCTGCTACACCAGGTTTTTCAAGATCGATATTTTTTAAACCATGGAAACACCAGCAAGACTAAAAGAACAGTTATGAGTCAGGAGTTTATAGGTGCTTAAGAAAAAAGTGTGGTGTTAGTGGAAAGAATCTGAGTTTTGTGTTCGAATCCCAGCCTATTCACTTAATGCTCAGTAAACTTGGATATGCTTAATGTTTCTGAACCTCATTTCTTCAGCTGTTAGTGAAATGAAAGTGCTACTAATTTTTCAGATTGTTAGGAAGATTAAATAATTATGTAAGTTTTAGTGAATGGTGGCTGTAGCAATAAACATATTTGAAATAGGTGGTATTTTTCTGATGGGTTTGGTACTTAAAAACATAAAATGACACAGTGTCTCTGGATGTACACAAAATGGTTTATCTCTGAGTGGTGTGGGATTATGGAGAACTTTTCTAAACCATACATTTCTATAATGTTGTAGTTCTTTGCAGTGTTTTTATAATCTGAAAAAGCAAGTGATGTCTCTGGTTTATAATCTGAAAAAGTAAGTGATGTCTCTGGGAGGACAAGGAGATCTGGGGATCATTACACAAATTCCAATCCAGATGTAATTAGAAGAGAGACTGTATTGGCTGCCCTGTTCTTTCAAAAAGGCCCTTTTCTGAACTGTTTTTACTCACAACACTTCTGACACCAAATGCATGTTTTTCCCATTAACAACAAATTTTCCAATTCTCCAGGCACCAACTGGGTGTCTCCAATTTAGTGCAGCACTGATACTCACTACTTAGAGTTAGTGCAGACCCCCACAGTTTAAGGGCACAGCCCCACAAGATGGCCCCCCACTTCAGTCTCTAGTCACAGGTCCCACGTTACCAGCTGTACTTCTTGACCCAGTAGCATTGAGAACCTGTTTTGTGTTGCTCTCTGTGTGAACTGTGGTGCTTCCAGAAATGAGGAGCCATGGCCCTTGCCCTCGAGGACTTCACCTCCCCCAGTTGCCCCATCCACACTTCAGACTTCACTTATCACTTAGATGCAGGTGACCCTCAAATCTGTGTCTTTAAGCCAGAGCCCAGTTAGCTTTAGGCCTTTAGTCAGCTGCTTATTGCGTATCCTCACGTGCTGTTCCGTAGGTACCTCCAACTTAGTGGTACTCTCAGTTGATCGGCATCATCCTCAGACAAATCAAAAGTGAAACTAAAAACGGCCTGCATTTCCTTCGTTTCCTGTGTGGGTGAAGGGCATTATCTAGTCAGCCCTTGTAAACCACCATCCTCGACTTACCTCATTTACCCCAAATCCCCAAATTTTCCAAATTTTCCATTCTTTATTCTCCCTGTTACTGTCTTCAGTCAAGCCCTCCCCTTCATCCACGGGAGACTTGGAATTACCACAGCATCCTATTCAGACTGTCTGCCTCTACCGACTCCTCTCATCTGTCCCCCTGTTGCTGCCAAGTTGACCTTTTCAGAGGGTGTATCTGACCATATCACTGTCCAGTTTAAAACTCTTAATGATTTATCAGTCCCATTAGGAATGGCAGTATTTGACCCAAGTAACCTTCCCCTCCTTCTGGGGCCAGGGCAGGTCATTGTTTCTGTATCTGATACAGCCTAAGAATCCTTCCCACTATAACACCTTTTTTTTTTTATTGATTTGACAACTGTATACATTACTCAGGGCTCAGGATAAGTGAAGTCGCCACCTGTCACCATATAGTGTCTTTACAGTATTCCCTATATTCAACTATATTCCCTATGCTGGACTTTTCATCTCTGATTTATTTACTTCATAACTGGAAGTTTGTACCTCTTAATCCCCTTCATGTATTTCACCTGTTCCCCCACCCACTTCCCCTCTGGCAACCATGAGTTTGTTCTCTGTATTTAAGAGTCCATTTGTTTGTTTGCTTTGTTTTTTAGATTCCACATATAAGTGAAATCATATGGTATTTGTCTTTTTCTTTTTTAAGGTTTTGTTTTTGAGAGAGAACACGAGCACACGGGGTGGGGGGTGGGGCAGGGCAGAGGGAGAAGCAGATTCCCTGCTGAGCAGGGAGCCCGATGCAGGGCTCGATCCCAGGACCCTGGGATCATGACCTGAGCTGAGGGCAGACACTTAACTGACTGAGCCACCCAGGCGCCTGGCATTCGTCTTTTTCTAGCTAACTTATTTCTTAGCATAATACACTCTTGGCCCATCCATGTTGTTGCAGATGGCGGATCTCATTCTTTTTTTTTTTTTTTTTTAAGATTTTATTTATTTATTTGACAGAGAGAGACACAGCGAGAGAGGGAACACAAGCAGCGGGAGTGGGAGAGGGAGAAGCAGGCTTCCCGCTGAGCAGGGAGCCCGATGTGGGGCTCGATCCCAGGACCCTGGGATCATGACCCGAGCTGAAGGCAGACGCTTAACCAACTGAGCCACCCGGCGCCCCCAGATCTCATTCTTCTTTATGCCTGAGTGATCCTCTACTGAGTACATATACCACATCTTTGTCCGTACATCTACTGATGGACGCTTGGGCTGCTTCCATATCTTCCATTGTAAATAATGTTGCCATAAACATAGGGGATTAGTGTTTTTGTTATTGTTGTTATTTATTTTTAGTAATCTCTACACCCAACATGGGGCTTGAACTCACGACCCTGAGGTCAAGAGTCATGCTCCTCCGACTGAGCCAGCCAGGCGCCCTGAATTAGTGTTTTTTTCTTTGGGTAAATATCCAGTAGTGGAATTACTGGATTATATGGTATTTCTGTTTTTAATTTTTTGAGGAACCTCCGTACTGTTTCCCACAGTGTTTGTACCCATTTACATTCCCATCACCGGTGTGCAAGGGTTCTCTTTTCCCCACGTCCTTGCCGGCACTTGGTATTTCTTCTCTTTTGGATACTAGGCATTCTGACTGGTGTGAGGTGATACCTCATATTGGTTTTGATTTGCATTTCCCTGATGATTAATGATACTGTGCATCTTTTCATGTATGTGTTGGCCATCTATATGTCTTCCTAAAACACTTTAGATAGCCATTATTAATTGATGAGGGTTGGCACTGAGATGAACTGTGTTTGGCACCAGGATGAAATCTGTCCTCCTTGCCTGGCAGGATCAAGTTTAAAATCTGTAGTTTAGCATGTAAGGCCCTCCTCGATGTGTCCTGCCACTCCGCACTTCTCTGCCCCCTCATCTCTTCTCTCAAAACTTAGCTTAAATACACCTCTGGGAAAAAGCTTTTCAGGATACTCTGCCCCTCCGACCAGATGGATTTCGATTGTTCTGTGTGTTCCTGAGCACCCCATGCACACATACGCCTTTGTTACGGTGCTAGTGCCCTCCAGCACCTTACCTTGGACTGTAGATTGATTTACTTAAGTGTCTCCCCTACTAAACCATAAGCTTCTTTTTTGTTTTAAATATTTATTTATTTGAGAGAAAGAGTGCATGAGATGGGGGAGGGTCAGAGGGAAAAGGAAGCTCCCTGCTGAGCGGGGAGCCTGATGTGGGGCTCAGTCCCGGGACTCCAGGATCATGACCCAAGCTGAAAGCAGACACTTAACCCACTGAGCCACCCAGCCATCCCTAATTCTGTCAACGTTTTGAGAAACTGCCAGATTGTTTTCCAAAGTGGCTGTACCATTTCACATTCCCACCAGCAATATGTGAGATCCTAATTTCTCTACATCCTTGCCAACACGTGTTATTATCTGTTTTTTTATATTTATGTTATTAAATGTAAATTAGGGGCGCCTGGGTGGCTCAGTCATTAAGCGTCTGCCTTCAGCTCAGGTCATAATCTCAGGGTCCTGGGATCGAGCCCCGCATCGGGCTCCTCGCTCTGAGGGAGGCCTGCTTCTCCCTCCCCCACTCCCCTGCTTGTGTTCCCTCTCTCGCTGTCTCTCTCTCTGTCAAATAAATAAAGTGTTAAAAATAAGTTAATTAATTAAATATAATTTAGCTATATTTGAGGGGCATCTGGGTAGCTCAGTTGGTTAAGCATCTGACTTCATTTTAGCTCAGGTCATGATCTCAGGAGTCCTGCATCGGGCTCCATGCTAGGCTTAAGATTCTCTCTCTCCTTCTCCCTCTGCCCCTCCCCCCCTGCTCACTTGCTCGCATAGTCTCTCTCTGTCTAGGAAAAAAAATTAAACACATTTGGTATTTATATAAATGTGTATATCTTATATAAATGCACATAATTTTATATTTATATATTATAACATCCTAGTAGGTGTGAAGTAGCATCTCATCGTGGTTTTTTTTTTTTTTTTTTAAGATTTTATTTATTAGAGAGAGAGGGAGAGCACAGAAGGAAAGTGAGAGGGAGAAGCACCTCCCCGCGGAGCAGGGAGCCTGATGCAGGACTTGATCCCAGGACCCTGGGAAAATGACCTGAGCCGAAGGCAGACGCTCAACTGACTCTGTCACCCGGGCTGTCTCTCATTGAGGTTTTGATTTGCATTTCCCTAACGGCTAATGGTGTTGAGCATCTTTTCGTATACTTATTGGCCATTTAATTATCTATGTTTGGAGAGATACCTATTTAGATCCTTTGTCCATTTTTAAATTGGGTTGTCTTTTTATTATTGAGTTGTAAGAGTCTTCAGTATATTCTGGATACGTGTCCCTTACAGACATATGATCTGCAAATATTTTCTCTCACTCTGTGTTGTCTTCTTACTTCTTTTTCCAATTTGAGGATCGTGGCCTACCATGGTACATTGGTTTCAGGTGTACAGCGTACTGGGTTAGCTCCTCAGTACAGTAGGCTGTGCTCAGCACAGTTGCAGCCACCATCTGTCCGCACGCACCCTAGCACACTACCATTGACTGTGTTCCCTGTGCTGTGCCTTTTGTTCATCTTTTTACTTTCTTAATGACATTGTTTGTTTGCAGCACAAAAATTTTTAATTTTGATAAAATCCAATTTATTCTTTTGTTACGATGGTTTTGGCACCGTATCTAAGAAACCAGTGCCTAATATAGGGTCATGAAGATTGACTCCTGTGGTTTCTTCTCAGAGTTTTAATGTTTTAGCTCTTACGTTCAGCTCTCTGATCCATTTTGCGTTACATTTTGTGTGTGTGTGGTAGAGATCTGAATGATTCTTTACCTTGGACTGGATATACTGTTTTTACTTTTTCTTACGGAGATGATAATGTAGGTGCAGTCAGAAGGTGACTTATAAAGTGGCAGGTGAAGTTTTTGTCGAGAGGAATGTTCGAAGGAGGAATAATAATGCTAACCTGTATGGCAAATTTAAGAGATTAGGGTCAGGTCCCAGGTAGCCTACCTCCCACTACAGACATGAACACTAGTTTAAATCTTCCCCATTTCACAATGGGTCAGAATTGTATGAGGTGCCAGGGCCTGTCAGAGAACCCAGTTTTATGTGTTTTAGTAGTGGTAGCAGGTGGACAGCTTTAATGGGCTTACTTGGTTTTCTCCTCAGGGGTCTCTCTCTTTGGCTTGTCGGCCCTGTTGATCCCTGGGAACTTTGAGTCTCATTTGGAACTTGTGAAGTCCCTGTGTCTGGGGCCATCACTGATATACACGGCCAAGTTTGCACTTGTCTTCCCTCTCATGTATCACACCTGGAATGGGATCCGACACTTGGTAAGTTAATTGTTGGTTTATACATTTTCTGGGTGAAGGGAGTGTAGGGAAGTGTGGGATTCTCTACTTCATTGCCGGGGTTTAGTGCTACTCCTAAAGTTAGTTGTCTGGACCTTTGCTCAGGGGCTCTTGGGGAGAGCTAAACTAGATCCGTGTGCACTCCTGGCAGCCCTGCTGGGGATCCCGCTGAGCTCTGGGTGTAGGCCTGGCAGGTACTTGCAGTGTCTTGGTGTGAACTGTTCTATTTTTAAGGGGGCGTGTTGCTAAAAGAGACCCCTGAAGCCAGGTCATCCCTCTGATGTGTCAGGCCCTATTCTAGACCTTGGGGTTTCAATTCTGAGCTAGATGGTTGCTGCTTTCAGTCTAACATTCCTATCAACCCAGGGTGACAAGTTCAGTTGGAGTTGAATATGTTAACTTTAGTTATCTTGACACTGGATTGCATTAACTGCTTTTGGTTTTTGTTGAGCTCTTGGAGAAAATGAGGCCAACTTTAACAGTAACTGGATACCTAGGATCCCAGATTTTAATATTGGGGTTAGGAATCTTTTGATGGCCTGAAAATTGTCCATGCTTCCTCCTACATGACTTTTCTCCTTCTCTCACTCTCTCTTTTTTAACTTTTGTTACTATTTTTTAGTTTATTTATTTGAGAGAGAGTACATGCACATGTACTCAGGGCACACTCACGAGCCAGGGAAGAGCAGAGGGAGAGGGACAGGCAGACTCTGTACTGAGTGAGGAGCCCAACATGGGGCTCGATCCCAGCACCCTGAAATCTGACCTAAGCTGAAACCAAGAGTCGGACACTTAACTGATTGAGCCACCCAGGAGCCCCTCCTTCTCTCTCTCTCTCTCTCTCTCTCTCTTTTTTTTTTAAAGATTTTGTTTATCCATTAGAGAGAGAGCACATGCACAGGAGAGAGAGTGAGAGAGAGCAGAAGCAGGGATGGGGGAGAGGGAGAAGCAGGCTCCCCGCTGAGCAGGGAGCCCGAGGTGGGGCTCGATCCCAGGACCCCGGGATCATGACCTGAGCTGAAGGCAGACGCTTAACCACTGAGCCACCCAGGCACCACCTCCTTCTCTTTATATAATGGAATTAAAGCTTAATCATGCCTGCCCCAGGTCAGAGATGAGTCCCTCCTCCAGCATTTTAAGATTCCATGTTTTGTGGTCTCCCTACCCCTAGTATTGCTTTCTTTCCCAGGAAGACAATTATGACTCCATTCTTTCTTGTATTCCAGTTCCTTCCTAACCTGAGCCATCTGTCGGATGGATACTTTGCCTTAATCTGACCTTTAATAATTTCCACATCAGAATCTAGAGGCACACACTCTGGATTTCAGTCTGGTCCAATAGACAGTTTAGTGGAATCAGAAAATAGACAGTTTAGTGGAATCAGAAAAGTGAGAGACTAAATGACCTATTAAGTGTATCTATCAACTGTTCCCTGGGGCAGTGTTAAGTTTGATTCACAATGAATTCATTTCCCTCTGG
Organism: Callorhinus ursinus; assembly: GCF_003265705.2. Taxonomy (NCBI): domain Eukaryota; kingdom Metazoa; phylum Chordata; class Mammalia; order Carnivora; family Otariidae; genus Callorhinus; species Callorhinus ursinus. The sequence continues at coordinate 2,977,875 of NW_027397150.1, forward strand.
GAGGGGATAGAGAAGGAGGGCATTTCCATTAGACTTCTTATTCCACAGAACCAGTCTCTCTAATGAAAGTCAGCTGATCAGCTTCCTCTGTTCACATCCGGGCTCTAGCAGGGCTTACCATATATTTGGTTTTGTCTCAGTCTGTGGGGAGGGAAGGGGAAGAGGTTTTGTAAAATCTCAGAACTCAGTCAAGGTTTTTCTGCCCTGGTTCCTGCCTGTAATGGTAATCTCTTCGTTGAGAGAAGTGAGGAGCCTAAAGGCTTTTCTTACTCCTTAACTCTGCTTTTATTTTTTCTTGTAGCAAGTACTGGCTCTGAGTGTGGGACAGGATTTGATCTGTTCTCCATGACAGACAGTCATAGCTCTTGCCCTCTGAGCTTGATAGTTGCCTTTCCAGAAGATCTAATGGGGAGAGGGGAGTGGAATTGATAGAAGAGTGGGAAGTGACCAGATCTCTGGCCTTCTAGAGAGTACCCCCCCATCACCACCCGCCAGTAGGACTCCATTTTTTTTGGTAAAACACTGTGCCTATATAAGCAAAACAGCTCTATGTGGGATCTGCTTGACTCCTAATCTGATCTAAGTAGAGCCTTGATTCTCCACCCCCCCCCCTCTGGTTCTCTCTAAATTTTCTCTTAAGTACTCCTGATTTAGTTTAACATTCAGAGTGTGGGTGTTTGTGTTATATCCGGGCAGTCAAGTATGGAAAGTGTAGAACCTAAAAATTCTACTTTTGCCCTAGGGGATCTTTTAGTGACTTAGAGTATAATAGGTTAGTATCCCTGGGGTACAGGAGAGGCTAGATCAGTGTTTTTAAAACCCTGGTTTTTGATGTAGTGGGTAGAAAACCAATTTAGTGGGTTATTACCAACACATCCAGAAATTTAGGGGCTCCTGGCTGGCTCAGTTGGTGGAGAGTGTGGCTTTTGATCTTGGGGTCGTGGGTTTAAGCCCCACATTGGGTGCAGAGCTTACTTTAAAAACAAAAAACAAAAAACCCCAGAAATTTAACAGCACATAATATATAGAATGCAGCATACATACTAATGGTAAATATTGCTTATTCTTTCATGAACTTTTGCTGTAAATATACTGGCAAACAAAATTGAGAAGTAGTGTTCTAGATCCCAGAGGGTTTTTCAGAATTCTAGTTCTCTGACTGAGTGTTACTTCTCAAGTGGGGGGAGGTGGTGGTGGTTCTGTGATTGACTGTATCTAAGAAACCATGTATCTTATATCCCTGTTGGAACTTCCCCATGTATGTTAATAAATTGTTTCAAAAGTCTTGCAGTAAATGTTTACTAAATTTATTCGACCATGGAACTTTTCTCCCCCATGCAACACCTTTTAGCATTCTGAAGAACTAGTTTGTGGAGGAACACACTTTGGGAAACATTGATTTGGCTTTGTTCCATGAGGGAAAGTTTTATCTCTTTAGTCTGGAAGCTTTTGTATATAGGGGCTATACTTTGTATATATGCCTTTTCTGTCACCGGGACAAGTGGGTGGTAGGTACCACGTTGTGGGTTTGAGAAAGGCAGGGTCCAGGAGAAGTGCTTTTCCCTAGAACCACGCCAAGACCAGTTGCCCGTTCCATGAGGTGGAGCTCCTTTCTCAGAAAGGAGAGTACCCAGGGCCCTGATGGCTGAAATTCTTTCTTCTCTTTTTTTTCTTTTCTTTTTTCTGCAGATATGGGACCTAGGGAAAGGCCTGAAGATTCCCCAGCTGTACCAGTCGGGAGTGGCTGTCTTGGTTCTTACTGTGTTGTCCTCTGTAGGGCTGGCAGCCATGTGAAGACCTGAAGTTCCCAGCATTGTCTTCTCATAAATGGTTCACTGACCTGTCTTCCTGTTTGTCACTTTCTTCTCCAGCCAAGACTGAGTTCTCCCGATTTATTTAGACCCTTTTGTGCTTGCACATCCCCTCGGAGCTTAGTGACAGTAGAGTACCTCCTAGAACCCAAGCAGTGGAAGAGGGTCCGGTTTCCTCCCTTGTTTCTAAAGATGGAATGACTCAAAACTTCCCTTTTCCTGCCCCCAGCTTGCAGCCTTCTCTGGGCCTGGAAGCCCTCATTCTCTCTCCATATTGGGCCTTGATTTGTGCTGATGGTCAGCTTTTGGCTCCTTCTTCCCAAGACAGTGGAAACAGTGGAGGCTCTATGGCCTCTGCTGTGGGGCTTTGGGTGCCGTTGCCTGTGGGTTGCTAGCTTAAAGGACAGTTGTGTTCATTGGTCAGAGCCCAGGGTCTTCCCACACAGTATGACTAAAAGAAGAGGGATGGGGGTGGAGGGGAATTAGCCTGTCCCAGCTAGCTGGAGATAAAGAGGGTCAGTTGACTCTGAAAGCAGGTGTTTTGGGGAGAAGATATATAGCTTTTAATGCAAAAGGAAGATCCAGAAGATTACAGTGAACCTATTAAGGGTTGTTCCCCCCCCCCCGCATTTCTGGAAAAACAAGCCTCTTTTCTAATCCAAATTCATGTGACATCTGTTTCTGAAACTGAATTAAAATACTCATTTTGTCTTTGACTGAAATCTAGAGAAACCAAGAGAATGGCGGTTGGGGAGGATCCAATTTCCTCCCTCTCCCTCTGGTCTCAGGCATTTACATCCCCCAATCTGACCTTTCTTGGGAGGGAATCAGCTTGTCCTGCGGCTGACAGTTGGAACAGTGTTTAGGGAATCAAATGCAAGTAGCCAGAGATCGACTATCATGCAGAAGCCTCGGAGAAGGAAGGAGCAAGAGAAAGGAGGTTAAGCATGTGGAAGCTTTGCATTATCACAGGCTCCAGAATTCCACTGAGAACTGCTCATAAACCTCAGGGTACAATTCAGCAAATGATGATCCAGTAAGGGAGCCAGAGGACCAGTGGAGGGGCAGCTAAGGGATGATGAGCTAAGTATGTAGACTGGTAGAGAAAGGAGAGTAGAGATAAGGGAGGGATCGTTGAAGACCTGGCAAAAATTTGTAATGTAACGGGAAAGCTTGCTGCTTTTATTTATTTATTTTTTTTTAAGATTTTATTTATTTGAGAGAGAGAGAATGAGAGAGAGCACGAGAGGGAAGAGGGTCAGAGGGAGAAGCAGACTCCCCACTGAGCAGGAAGCCCGATGCGGGACTCGATCCCGGGACTCCAGGATCATGACCTGAGCCGAAGGCAGTCGCTTAACCAACTGAGCCACCCAGGCACCCTTTTATTTATTTTTTAAAGATTTCATTTATTTATTTGACAGAGAGAGACACAGTGAGAGAGGGAACACAAGCAGGCAGAGTGAGAGAGGGAGAAGCAGACTCCTTGCTGAGCAGAGAGCCTGATGCGGGGCTCGATCCGAGGACCCCGGGATCATGACCTGAGCCGAAGGCAGACGCTTAATGACTGAGCCACCCAGGTGCCCCAAGCTTGCTGCTTTTAAAATCCATATGGGCCAGCCTCTTGAATCTCTAACTCCCTTGGCAGGAGTGCTGTTTTGATAGTTTTTGGAAACACAAGGGTAGCAGATCTATCTTGTCTGAGTTGCTGGCCAGCCCGTTAAAGCAGCGGGTTGGAGAGGAGGAGCGGTGACTGTAATTGGTGGCAGCTGGACAGGACGACCTCACTGAAGCTAAGATAGTGGGGACCTGCTGCCTCAACAGTCTTCCTCTCGGCTCCCAAGTGGTCTTCTCCTTTACGTGACGATCACTTCTCCTTTCTTGCTGGGCTAGCCCTGGGAAGCCTTTGTAGCCTTCCTCCAGCTTAAACCCCATGTCCTCTGTACTTGTCCTTGGAGTGTAGGGGACAAGGGTTCATGAGGGAACACTTTGGCATTGGAGCTGGGAGGGGTTTGGCAAGGGCATTACACTGAACAGCCATCGGCAGGAAGCCCACAGAATAGGAGAATGATAAGCAGATGTTGGAAGCTGGGAAGTGGATAGGGAACTTCTTACCCCTTTTTGATTGGGGTTGGGGTACAGTAGTCCTCGTGTTTGTTATTCTGCCCTAAATTTCTACTTACCATCTCTCTCTTTTTCTTCTCTGACTTCCAGTCAGTTCTGTGTTTTCACTTTGCAAACTGTGTATGTACTTTTGCTTGAGTTTTACTTTTATAACTCTCTCTAGTTTGTCTTCCCTGTGTGTTCTGTCGTCAGACGTGAAGTCGTAGACAAGGATAATGTCTTCTACTCTGGCTTCCCTTCCCTTTTCTTCCTCCATCTTCTCCAGATATGCATATGCATTCTCTACCAAACAATCGTATTTCTGACTTAGAAGTAGTTGTGCATGCTCAGGATGAAAAATGAGGGGCTGGGGGTGAGAGACTGGTTCTTTGAGGTTTCTTTTTTTTTTTTTTTAAGATTTTATTTATTTATTTGACAGAGAGAGACACAGTGAGGGAGGGAACACAAGCAGGGGGAGTGGGGGAGGGAGAAGCAGGCCTCCCGCGGAGCAGGGAGCCTGATGGCAGGGCTCCGTCCCAGGACCCCGGGACCATGACCTGAGCCAAAGGCAGACGCTTAACGACTGAACCACCCAGGCGCCCCTGAGGTTTCTTTTGCTACAGTTCAGACCAGCTTCCTCTTGGTCACTTTTGGAGGATAGCTGATTCAATCCTTGTAAAAATGTGTTCTACCTCAAGCCACTGCCGTGTTCTTTTTCCTACTCTATTTCCCCCAACCCACCTCCTAGTCATGGGTTACAAGAGACAGCCATACCAGGAGGAAAAAAACATCCAAATCAGTAATAGATTCAACAAATGATGTTTATTTTCCAAGTTTGCCTTCATTCCCACCCTATAATTCCCCTTTCTACGTCCCTCACTGGGAGTCCTGCTTACATCACTCAGTCTCTAGACAAGTTTTCTCAGTGTGGTCCCTTGGTGCCTCTGGAATTCCAGGTTTGTATTTCTGGACCGCAGCTGAGTTAGGACCTGCCCAGTGTTCCAGCATGCATGGGCTCCCTGGTGGGCTCTTGAGAGAGTTGGCTGGGCTTTGGGGACCTGGAGTGTGACCTGCAGAGGGGTGTGAGCTTTGGGGTTGGTCTGGGGAATTGAGATTTACAGCTGGGGAGCTGGGAATTATGGTTGGACTCGAGGCTTGTTGTACAGTTTTTGTGGTAAGCTTCCCGAGTTTTCTCTGACCGTCTGGATCATGAGGCTGCTGGGTAGAATGGGAGAGACAGTCATGTTTCTGGTCAGGCCTAGATCATTCCCAATCCATCTTAGAATTCTCACTCCCTTTCTCCCTATACCATGGACAAAAGGTCAGATCAGATCATTTTGTACTGGGAGGGGAAGATGTCCTTAGCACATCTCTTTAGGTGTGAGAAGACACGACTAGATAGGATAAGACAGAGTTGGCTAAAGGTTCCCCCTGCTGGGATAGTGGTGGTATAACAGGCATTTTTTAAGGTTGAAAAGAAATGCAGGTAATAGGATTTGAGGCTAGGTGGGAGGAATAGATACCTTGCCTAAGATTTCAGGACACAGCCCGTTGGAAGCCTTGAGCAAATCAGGATTTTTCTGTATCCAATTGGTGAGGGAGGCAGCACCAGCAATTGTACGGGAGGTCAGGGTCACCCGAGCAGGGGGTATCTTCAGAGGCATTTGCCAGGTACCCATGAAAGATCCCCAAGGACTTGCCTAAAAGCAAGAAGATGAGGTTCTTCAACAGGCTTCTCCCAGGACTACTGGCCTATTGGCAGGTCTGTTGTCTTCCTTCCACCCTTCACCCTTGGGATGCATGGTAATGAAATCAGACTGAAAGCACAGTCTCCCAGTCTCCCCACTCGTCCTTTACCCCCTTTTCATTTAGGTTACCCTGATTTTTTCATCACATTAACTCTCATGGCTTAACTTAAATTCCGTGTCCTTAGGCTAGTCTAGCAGAGTACTCACTGCGTAAGTGTCATCGTGTGGAGGCGTTCATTCATCAGTTCAAGGCGTTCCGGGTGCTAAGGACAGCTCTAGCGTGTCGGATAAACTGGCTCGAAGTTTGGGGGCAGTCATGTTGCAGTGGGAATTAGATTGAACTTTAATTTCCAGGTAGTGGCCGTGCTAGATTGCAAACCTCCCATCTCGGTTATTCCGGTTCCGTGCCCCAGTTCTTCACCTTCCTCACTGGGAGTGGGGATCAGTATCTCACCTTGGAACGGGGCACCGACGGCAACAGATGACCACGATCATTGACGATAATCTGAGTGTAGCCTTCATGGGAAGAAATTCTCTGGGTGGAGGTGAGGAGAGAACTGCTTGTGAAAATGGAGTGGAAAAGAGACTGAAGGTATCCAAGGGGTTCAAGTTAAGGGCTGAGGGAGAGGAGAACATGGGAATTTAGAGGTGGCTAAAGGAATTAGGTGCCAGTGAGTTACAGAGAACGTGGTGGAAAGAATCAGAAACTGGTGCTCTGGGAGCACTGCACATGCAATACCTCTTTTGTTGGCTTGGCGGGAGACCAGTTCTGTAGATACTTGGGTGAGAAAGCTTTCTCATACTGTGGAGAGAAAGATGAGAATCTCTGTGAGGCTCGAAGGCCCTGTGCCCGGGAAATGATGACGAGGCACAGTTCTTTAGAGTTGAGGACCAAAGACCTGAACAGGCAAGCTAGGCTTTAACTCACTATAGAAGGGATGTCATTTTTTGGTCTAAATGTGTACTGTTCAACATGGCACCGCTAGCCCCATGTGGTTATCGGACACATGAAATGTGACTAGTCCCAATGGAGATGCTTTGTAATTTCGGAGAGTTAGTACAAAAAAAGAGAATGTAAGCATCTTATTATACCTTTTTAAATATTGATTAAACATTGAAATAATATTTTAGACTTACCAGGTTAAATATATTATTAAGGTTAATTTTATTTTTTTAGTGTTTTTCATATAGCTACTAGAGAAGTTTAAATTACATTTGTGACTCGCATTATCTTTTTATTGGGCAGTCCTGGTCTAGACCAGGGGTGGGCAAATGTGGCCCATGGGCCCAATCCATCCTCCTGTCTGTCTCGGGATGACCTGAGAAAGCAAAGAATGGTTTTTACAGATGGATATTTGCAATTGATTTGATAAAAGGGAACGGTAGCTTTGCATCCCAATGAAGTAAAGTGTTTCCTCATCCCAAAAGAATTCTATTTTTTCACTAGTATTGTAAAAAATTAAGTTACAATATTTTCAATTTTGTCAAAAAATTTATGGAAAAATATTTTCTCTTGCTATTGTTAAGTACCTACAAAACATCTCTGATTTTGCAACATGGCCCTAAAAATAAAATATTTACCCTTTGACCCTTCACAGAAAAAACCCTGCTGACCTCTTATGTAGATCCTACAAACAACCCTGAGAGGCCTTTTGCTTGTCCACGGGCCCTCGCTACCTGTCAAGCTAAAGAAGTGAAAAATACCATCTCACCCCATGTTCAGCTCTTCATTCAATAATCAGAATCCTCTGGGAGGGTCAGTCCAAACGCAAAATTCAATGTTAGAGATGGGGAAAGAGCTTACCTGGTTGGCACTGTAGTTAGTGGCCATGATCCTGCCACTTTGTGCTGTTTACCTTTGTTGCCTGGCAACCGTGGAAGGCGGACCTTCCAGGCCTGCCGGCCCCTTCTACTTGTTACTTACTTTCTTGGATGACACTGCCCCAACCTTTCCCTGGAAATTCAGGTTTGTTTTCATTTTAGAGATAACGAGAGACAAAGTAAATAAATATGAAAAAATGAGCCGAAGAGTGGCCCTGTCTTTATAATAGCATAACTTAACCCTACTTAAGAACTTCTGGATTGTCCTTGACTGTGGTCTTTAACCATCTTAACAAACCGTGGAACACCAAGCACTGTGTTTTGGGGGCAGTGTGCTGGAATGTACCCCGGACTTGAGAGCCAGGCGCTGGGGTTGGAGTCCTCACTCGACGTAGCATCATAGGAGATGTGTGACATTAAACGATTGGCTCCCCTTCTAAGTTCTGTAGACTCATTTATATTGTGAAGATAACTTAGCTGCCTTTACAGGGTACGTGGGATAAAGTGGGAGGTGGCTGGTCAGTATCACTGCATAGTAGGTACTGGTGAGACTCAGTTTATAGGGTCCACTTCTTCATTTTCTCAGAGGAACAAAGGAATAATGTTTTAAAAAGCGACTCAGATTTATCTCCAGAAGGAAAAAGCATGTCTTGTCCTTTGTCCTTGAATGACTCTGTTCTCCCTCCCTCTAGGATCGCAGGGCCTAAGACCACAGGTGCGTGGTGCTGTCAGGGGTGAGGTAGAATTGGGAGCCAGTGGCGGGAGACTGGGCAGGGATGGAGAAAGCGATGCTGTGGAAAGTGCCAGGTTTGGAGAGCTCAGTGGTGGTGCCAGGACACAAACCTAATATTGGAGGGACTGGGCAACCCCTCCGAGACTTGTCTGAAATGGCATTATCATATCCATCTCCTGGGTTGTCAGAATTAATGAGAAAGTGAAACTGCCTTATGAGTTGTAAGTCTATTTATAACGTAAGATGTGAAGATGAAAGGAAAAAACGAGTAAGTTGTTCAAAATCACTGAGAACCAAGAGAGCATTATAGGGGGACAGTTGTCCCAGTTTTCCCCCCAAAGTCATCATCCCAACTGACACATAAAGTATAAGAGCACTCCTACACTTGGAGAGAGGGAGGTAAAACAGCCCTTGTTCAGTAGGCTCACATGGGAAACAGCTGGAGAACGTGAGGTCTGGAAAGCGGACTTCTGTGTATCCCTGTGGTTCTCAACACTCTAGATTGATAACCTTCAGAACCAAGGACTTTGCTCTAGGACATCCATTGTGTCCTCAAAGCCAGGGATAGCCAAACAACCAGCATTTCTCTTAGAACTTCTGTCTTCAGCTGGTATGCTTTTCCGATAGAGTTGTAAGATTATCTGATGACTGCACTCTTACTTTAAAAAATCAACTAGTTTTTGTTTAATGGAAAAAGTAATGTACGTGGGGGGAATCATTCCATTTTTACAGAAGGATGTTTAATGGAAAGCAAATCTCCATCTGACTTCAACTCCCAGTCTTGCTCCTCAGAGGCGATTGGTGTTACTCTTACGATAGTAACTACCTTTACTATTTCTTGTGTCTCCTTCCAGAAATCTTCTATGCATTCTAACACTAACAGTGGCAAGCAAGATCTCCACATTGTTCTGTGATTGTTTTTTTACTATCTTGGGGATGTTTTTTTCATGATAGTATGTTATTCCATTTTAGGATACACCATCAAGTATTTATTTAGTCCCATTTGGATGACCAGTTAGGTTATTTCCAGTCTTTTGTTCTTATAGACATTCTTTTTAAGATTTGTTTATTTGAGGGGCGCCTGGGTGGCTCAGTCGTTAAGCGTCTGCCTTCGGCTCAGGTCATGATCCCAGGGGCCTGGGATCCAGCCCTGCATCCGGCTCCCTGCTCGGCGGGAGGCCTGCTTCTCCCTCTCTCACTCCCCCTGCTTGTGTTCCCTTTCTTGCTATGTCTCTGTCTGTCAGATAAATAAGTAAAATCTTTAGAAATAAAAATAAAAAAAAGATTTATTTGAGAGAGAGAGTGCGTGAGCAGGGGGAGGGGCAGAGGAGGAGAGCGAGGGGAGGCAGACTCTTCGCTGAGTGGGGAGCTCATCATGGGGCTTAATCTCCCGAAACTGAGATCATGACCTGAGTGGAAACCGAGCTGGACACTTAACTGACTGAGCCACCCAGGCGCCCCTGCTACAGACAGTCTTGCACTGAAAAGCTATATATATATATCTTTATGAATATATATAGATAGGTTATAATTTTATGGACATGTGATCGATACGATGCATTTCTAAAAGTGAATTGCAAAGTCAAATGGCTTGTGCAATTAGAATGCAAGTTGCCAAAGACATTGTGCCAGTTTATACATCATCGGACCGTATCTGAGAGGCCCAGTCCTCTTTCCCACACTACTGTTTTTACCGTTTTTGTCAATATGATAATAAGAATGAACATAGTTACTATATGCCAGCCACGGTTCTAATTGCTTTATGTTACATTTTCTCATTTTGTTCTTACAACCACCCCGGTCAAGGAAACTGGGGCATACACAGTAAGGGGTAGGGCCAGCATTTAATCCCAAGTATTCTGACTCTAGAGCCATCAATTTTAACCATTACACTATATTGTCTCTTATGTTGGATGTAAGATGTGGTGTAGCACTGTTTTAAATTTGCATTTCTTCAATTTTATGATTTTTTCCCATGTTTATGAGCCTTTTTATTTCTTTTATTATTAATTTTTCCTAAAAATAACTTGCTGTGTCTTTTGCCATTTGCTGTTGGGCTGTTAATCATTTTTAGTAATCTGTCTGAATTCTTTATATATTCAGGAAATTAGTCCTTTTGTCAAATATGTTGCAAATATTTCCTGCCAGTGTATCTGTCATTTAATTTGTTGGTGGCCACCGTTGTTTGTTGTTGTTTGTTTTTGCACCATGGACATGTTTTTATTTTATTTTATTTTATTTTTTATTTTTTTAAAGTTTTATTTATTTATTTGAGAGAGAATGAGAGAGAGAGAGCACATGAGAGGGGGGAGGGTCAGAGGGAGAAGCAGACTCCCCGCCGAGCAGGGAGCCCGATGCGGGACTCCATCCCGGGACTCCAGGATCATGACCTGAGCCGAAGGCAGTCGCTCAACCAACTGAGCCACCCAGGTGTCCCACCATGGACATGTTTTTAATATTTATGTAGTCAAATTTATTGCTTTTTCTTTCTATTCTTCTGGATCTTATGCTTTGAATGGCTTTTTGTAAATTCCAATATTTAAAAAAAATAATTCACCCATAGTTTGTTTTTATATTTAAATTTTTGTTCCTCCTAGAATTTATTTTGGTTACTACACCAAGATCAGCCTCCAGATGCCTAACTAGTTATCTCGGCATCATTCATGGAATAAACCATCTTCTCCCCTCTGACTTGAAATGTCACCTTTAATGTATTCCTTAATTTATTTGGGTCTGTTTCTGGATCCTCTAACCCATTACTCTTGGGGGAGAGGTGCCCATTTTAGGTTATTTGTCTCTTTAAAATCCAATCCTGGCTTGGTCCTTTGTGAATTCTCTAGTTAGAATTTCACAAACAGTAGGAAATTGTAAATAATAACAGGCAATTTCAAGCTTCTAATAAAATTGTACTGAAGTTGGGCGCCTGGGTGGCTCAGTTGGTTAAGCGACTGCCTTCGGCTCAGGTCATGATCCTGGAGTCCCGGGATCGAGTCCCGCGTCGGGCTCCCTGCTCGGCGGGGAGTCTGCTTCTCCCTCTGACCCTCTTCCCTCTCGTGCTCTCTATCTCTCATTCTCTCTCTCTCAAATAAATAAATAAAATCTTTAAAAAAAAAAATTGTACTGAAGTTTAGTCTTTCTTCGGATTGACTGGTTGCCTTCAGGCACAGGTGATGGTCTTTCATTGGACCAGATTTAACTCTTTCAAAGTTGGAAGGCCTCATAAAGGTCCCATTCACAAAATATGCCTCAAGATATTCTCGTTTACCTCAGTTGTTTGATGCCTGAAATTAGACCTCAGGAAATCTTTTATTTGGATTGCGATCATCTGCATTGAATTACAAGTGTACTTTGTTATCTACAGGTAATGGATAAATTGTACCTAATTGGGGGCAACCACCCACATGATCTGTGGAGTCAGACTGCCTGGCTTAAATTCTAGCTCTTCCGGAAGTGTGTGACCTTGGACAAGTGACTTAATCTTTCTCATCTCAGTTCCTTTAGGGCATGAAATGGGGATAGTCTTAGTTTTCGAGCAGTAAACATATGTGACATTGCCCAGAAGGGCACCCAGGCAACGGAAAAGAGGGACATTTATTTATAAAGTTATAGGAGATATATAGCGGATCCCCCAAAGTAAGAAGTATAGTTTGGGCCTTACAGAGTACAAGAATGTGGAAGGTAGAACATGGTCAGGAAGAGAGAGATTTTTTTCCATCTGTTTTTTACCAGAGCTTTATTCTTACTTCTCCTCAAGCCAGTCAGCATCCTCAGGTACGTTGGGCTTATTACCTTTCTTGCAACCTAGTTAGAGTCTTACTAATGTAATAGGAGAGAAGGAGAAAAAGAATACTGGTCAGTTTCAGTGGAGAGAGACCATAAAAGAAAGAGGTTTTCTGCTTTTGCTTTGAACCAGTAGATCTTTTTTTAAGAGAATAAGTGATAACTTTCCCATAGCCAGTTAGCAGTTTTTGTGCAGTTTGTCAAAGGTTGTGTGCCTTGCCTATACAAGAAATAGAAATAATAAATAGAAACATGTATTTTATTCATCGCTGTTACATTTTACACAAATTATATCATACCATACTACTTACGTTAAGATTAAGAGATGTATTTTGGGGGCGCCTGGGTGACTCTGTAGAGTATGTGACTCTCGATATTGGGGTTGTAAATCCGAGCCCCACGTTGGGTGTAGAGATGACTTAAAAATGAAATCTTAAAAAAAAAAATATTTTGAATACCATTACATATTAGTGCATAAAGAGCTTTCTTATAGCTGCTTAGTATTACACGGATGATGTGTTACCCTTTAATCAGTGTTCTATGCTGAACATTTAGTTCTGTTGCTGTTACAACAATGCAGAGATGAATAACTTTATACAGGTGTTATTTTGCATCTTTGTGAGCATATTTGTGGGATAAACTTATGAAATTATACAGTAAAAATATAAGGGTATTGCATTTTTTTTTTTTTTTTTAAGATTTTAAGTCATCTCTATACCCAGCGTGGGGCTTGAATTTACAACCCTGAGATCCAGAGTCGCAGGCTCCACCGACTGAGCCAGCCAGGCGCCCTGCTGCATTTTGACAGATATTGCCCAGTGGTCTTCCAAAGAGGTTATACTCCATCCAACCATGTGTCAGATTCTCTGGCAAATTTTGGAGTCTTCATAGAATTGACTAGATCTCTACGATGTTTGCTTTCATCTCATACTCCTTCCCAGATATTAAAGGGATCTAGAGCAACTTCTCCCTCAGAAATTTGCATTGTTGGATAAACTACCTTATTTGGTGCTTCCTAATTTATAACAGCCAAAAGTCAGCAACGTGTACTTTAGACGTATTTTTCTTCCTATGGTAATTTTTATTTTATTTGTATTTTTTCCTCATGGTAACTTTAAAAACCAGAAATTAGTAAAACCCCCCCTCCATTAGTAAAACTTCGGGCATCTCATCTATTACAATTTGACCCCTGAATCTTTGTCTCTAGTCATACCATCAGCTCCCCAAGGTTTCTTCCAGATAGTTCCAAGGTACGCTGCACATTACTTCACTGGGGCAGGTGGCGGTGGGTCTAGATTAGGACCTGGCTTGAGCCTGTTTCCTGGGCTCACAGGATCTTACCCGACCAAGCTGCCGGCTTGAGCCTGTTTCCTGGGCTCACAGGATCTTACCCGACCAAGCTGCCGACTCACCTTGAACTATCCACGTCCTATGGCTTCTGTCTAGGGAATAGTGCAGTTCTGTGCACGGCGAGCAGGAAGAGATGGACGGCCGCAAATAAAGAGGTTACTTCAAAACTTCTCCATAGATTACGAATTTCTGATTCTATTTTCTTCCCCTCTATTGGAAACTACTATTATATGTCCCCACACACACCCTAAAAGAAGAATATTCTTGATCAGAACCCTTCCTGAGGAATCCAGAGAACAGGTGCATACAACCAAAATGACCGGAGAGACAGCAGTACCTCTCACTTGCGGTGAGAACGAGATGTATGTTTCCTTGGCTGTAATGGAGCCTGTAGCCTGTGATAGCTGTGTGCTTGGACAGCATGGGGGATGGCCGTAAAGTCTGAAAACATACTATTATTTTATCATGTATTGAAATATGATCTCAAACCATGAATATGTATTCTTTTACGTTCCCGGGTTTCTTCGCAACCCTGAAATCTTGTACAGCTATCGATGAGAGTTCAGGGAGAGTATATGAGAAGTAGTTATTGCCAGGCACAGATGTTAACTAGGACTAGAAGGATTTTGCCTCAGGTTAGCTGCTGGAGGAGAACAAGAAGAGGGGGCTTAAGAGAGTTCTAGACTGGGGCACCTGGCTGGCTCAGTGGGTAGGGCGTGGGACTCTTGCCCTAGGGCTTGTGAGTTCAAGCCCCAAGTTGAGCATAGAGCCCACTTAAAAAAAAAAAATTATAGAAAGTACTCAGCAAGACATTAAAAAAAAGAGAGATTCCTAGATTGGTTTGATGTTTCTCCCTATTAGGAGTCTTTCAAACACACTGCTGACACCAGACCTGGGGTGGGGGGGGTCCCACACTGAGCAGTTCGGCGACTCCAGCTGGGCGGCCTACAGTGTAACTCCGTTCCAACGCAGGCCACCCAGAGATCGTATCAGGTCCCTGAGTTGAGGGCTTAGTCCCACAAGACCGACCCCTCCTCCACCCCAGTTCAGGTGTCAGCTGCCAAGTCCAGATTGTCACCTGGGCCTCTGCCTGATGTCTGTAAGGGAGAGGTTCTCATGACCATCTCCTGGAGTTTAATTAATTTGCTAGAGTGGCTCACAGAACTCAGGAAAACTGTCTGTACTGTTTCCCAGCTTATTTAAGGATACAGAGGAACATCCAGAGGAAAGAGATGCTTCGGGCAAGGTATGCGGGCTGGAGTGTGGCGCTTGTACGCCCTCTCCAGGCGTGACCCTCACCCCCCTCCTCCACATGTTCACCCGTCAGGAAGCCCTCCAAAACCTGTACTATTGGGGTTTTTAGGGAGCCTGCATCACCTAGGCATGATCAATCATTAACTCCATTTCCAGCCCCTCCCTCTCCGGAGAATGGGGGTGGGGCTGAAAATTCTAGGCTTCTAATCAGGTCTCCGGTCTTTCTGGTGACCGGCCCCCATCCAGGAGCCCCCACAGAGTTGCCTCAGAACAAAGACTCTCCCATTACCCAGGAAATTCCAAGGGATTTAGGAGCTCTGTGTAAGGAACTAGGGTCAGAGACCAAATACCAGAGCAAAAGATCCTCCTAGCGCTCTTATCACTTAGAAATTTCAAGGGTTTTAGGAGCTCCGTCAGGAACAGGGATGGGAGGGGCAAAGACCACTATAGATATTCTCATGTGGTCACGTAGACAATAGCCAAAAAGAGAGAGAACTTAGGTATTGTATAAAAGTTTTAGGATAGGGTGCCTATGGTTGAGCGTCTGCCTTCTGCTCGGGTCTTGATCTCAGGGTCCTGGGATCAGTCCCGCATCGGGCTCCCTGCTCCTTGGGAGCCTGCTTCTCCCTCTCTCTCTCTCTCTCTCTCTCTCTCTCTCTCTCTCTCATGAATAAGTAAATAAAACCTTAAAAAAAAGTTTTAGGATAAAGGTAACCATTAGAATAAAAATACAAACTCTTCTTAAATGCCAGAAGGTATGTTAAAAAAAAAAAGGGGGAGGTGAGGGGAGAGGAGGAAGCAATGAAATAGATCACATGGTGAAAGACTTAAATATATAAAAATATAACATAGGGGTGCCTGAGTGGCTCAGTTGGTTAAGCATCTGACTTCAGCTCAGGTCACAATCTCAGGGTCCTCGGATTGAGCCCTATGTCTGGCTCCCTGCTCCGTGTGCAGTCTGCTTCTCCCTCTGCCCTACCCGCACTCATTCTCTCTCTTTCTCTCAAATAAAATCTTTAATATGTATGTGTGTGTGTGTGTGTGTGTGTATATATATATATATATATATAAAACAGGCAGATCAGAGGTCAAACACTGATCACATCAATAAATATATTGAGTCTACCACGTGCCTGTTAAAGAAAATGATTTTCACATCGACTGACAAAGCAAAACCCAGCACTGTGCTGTGTAAATGAAACACATCTGAAATGAGGAGACTCAGGAAGGCTAAAAATAAATGACTGAAACAAAAATGTACCAGAGGTTTTTTTTTGTTTGTTTTTTTAACTGAAGCAGGGATTGCAATTGTAATCATCCAAGAAAGGAGAATTCTGACTAAAATGTTTTATGAGATAAACTTTTACTGCAATTTGAAAAAAGAAGAGAATTCCGTTTAACACAGGGAGAAATAGAAGCACACCAGTAATTGGAAACTGTAACAGATCTCTCAGATCTAGAAAGATGAAGTGAACACGAAATTAGTAAGGGCATAGAAAACCTAAACAATGTAATAAATAAGATTTAATGTGTTTTAAACTCCGAACCTTGATAATAATGTTTTTTTCCCCAAATGCATTTTTTTAAAAGATTTTATTATTTATTTGAGAGAGAGACAGAAAGAGATAGTGAGAGAAAGCACGAGCAAGGAGGAGAGGGAGAAGCAGGCTCCCAGCCAAGCAGGGAGCCCGATGCGGGGCTTGAGCCCAGGACCCTAGGACCATGACCCGAGCCGAAGGCAGACGAAGGCAGACACTTAACCGACTGAGCCACCCAGGCACCGCCCAAATGCATTTTAAAGTATTCACAATATCACAAGAATGTAGCACATTCACATCTTAGGCCTCAAAGAAAATTTCAGTAAATTCCAAGGGGAAAAAATAATAAATAGTATTCTCTGGCCACAGTGTAATATAACTAGGTATTAACAACAACAAACCAAAATGGCTCTTCTAACAGGAAATGTAAAAAGCATGCTATTAAACCACTCTTGGGTCAAAGGGGAAATGCAACACAAGTTGTAGAATTTTTTGAACATAGTAATAATGGGGGCGCCTGGGTGGCTCAGTTGGTTAAGCATCTGCCTTGGGCTCAGGTCATGATCCCAGGGTCCTGGGATGAGTCCTGCATTGGGCTCCTTGCTCAGCAGGGAGCCTGCTTCTCCCTCTGTCTGCCGCTCTGCCTACTTGTGCTCTCTCTCTCTCTGTCAGATAAATAAATACAATCTTAAAAAAAACTTATTTATTAAAAAAAGAAAATAGTAAAAATGAAAACCAGAATCTATGAGAAATAGTTAAAACAGCTATCAGAGAAATATCTATGATACAGATACCTATATGGGGGTGCCTGGGTGGCTCAGTCGTTAAGCGGCTGCCTTGGGCTCAGGTCATGATCCCTGGGTCCTGGGATGCGTCCCTCATCGGGCTCCCTGCTCAGCCAGAAGCCTGCTTCTGTCTCTCCTGCTCCGCCTGCTTTTGTTCCCTCTCTCGCTGTGCTTCTCTCTGTCAAATAAATACATAAAATCTTAAAAAAAAAACCTACATGAATTAAAGTAAAAGTGAATGAACATTACAACTCAAGAAACTAGAAAAAAAAAGGTAAATCCATGACAGCAGAAGGAATAAGTAAAAAGAAAGGCAGAGATTAATGGGTTTGAAAACAACAGCAACAAAAAGTAACACTAACAAATCCTAGCCAGTCTATTTGAAAAAATAAAATTAACTTCTTAGCTAAACTACTCAAAAAAAAAAAGGTGGGGGGAGAAAGCATAAATACATGAAATTAGAAATGAAGAGACATAGGAGAGGAAATTTAAAAAATATTCTATAAATATATTGGAAAATCTACATTAAGTGGATAATTTTGTAGAAAAATCCAATTTAACACAATTGACCCCTGTGGAGACAGAAAGTCTAAACAGACCATTTAACATAAACAAAATTAAACTAGTTAGAGTTCCTACAAAACAAAACAGGCTCAGACAGTTTCACTAGGGGATTCTATCAAACTTTAAAAAAGCCTTCTTAGGGGCGCCTGCATGGCTCAGTTGTTAAGCATCTGCCTTCAGCTCAGGTCATGATCCCAGGGTCCTGGGATCCAGCCCCGCCTCGAGCCCACATCGGGCTCCCTGCTGTGCCCCTCTCCCGCTCCCCCTGCTTGTGTTCCCTCTCTAGCTGTCTCTCTGTCAAATAAATAAATAAAATCTTAAAAAATAAAATAAAATAAAAAAGCCTTCTTAAACTATTCTAGAGCATGGAGAAAGAAGGAGAACTCCCAAAAGCTTGTTATGAAGTGAGTTATGAATTCCCAAACTTGAACTTTGGAACCATGACAAAGACTATAATAAAAAAGAACAGGGTAGGACATTTCACTTATTAATATTGATGCAAAAATCTTTTTTAAAAGTTTTATTTATTTAAGTAATCTCTACACCCAACATGGGGCTTGAACACACGACCTCAAGATCAAGAGTCACGTGCTCTTCCAACAGAGCCTGGCTATGCAAAAATTTTATAAAAAAAAAAAAAAGCAAGCAGAATCCAACAGCACATTAAAAAAACATTTATCATGACCAAGTGGATAGATAGATAACTCTGTGAATGCAAGAATGGACAGTCGGATTAGGAAACCCATTAATATCTATCATATTAATAGATCCAAAGTGAAACAGAATGTATGATTATCTCCATAGATGCAGATTGACAGATTTTAATACATAATAACAACAAAAGGCAAAGTGAAAAGACAACTGGGGAAAATGTTATAAATTATAGACAAAGAATATCACTGATTAAAAAAAAAAACTAAAAATACAGAAGAAAAAAAAACCCTAGGGGCGCCTGGGTGGCTCAGTCAAGCATCTGCCTTTGGCTCAGGTCGTGGTCCCAGGGTCCTGGGATCGAGCCCCACACCGGGCTCCCTGCTTGGAGGGAAGCCTGCTTCTCCCTCCCCCACTCCCCCTGCTTGTATTCCCTCTCTTGCTGTCTCTCTCTCTCTGTCAAATAAATAAATAAAATCTTTTAAAAAATGCACATTAAAATGACATGAAGATACATATCTCACCCTTGCGATTGGCATACATCTAAAATGTTGATAGCATATTCTGTTGGCCAGGCTGTGAGGAAACAGACACTCTGATATGCTGAGTATGGAAATGCAAACTGGGACAACCTCCACCATAGGAGATTTGGCAATATCTAGCTGGCACAACAAGCAATACCTTTTTATTACGCAATCCTGATGTAAGAAGTGGTTGGGGTTCGAAGCTGATGGCCAAGAAAGAATTCTTGAGACATCTTGTTTTTTGTTTTTTTTTTAAGATTTTATTTATTTATTTATTTGACAGAGAGAGACAGCTAGAGAGGGAACACAAGCAGGGGGAGTGGGAGAGGGAGAAGCAGGCTTCCCGCGGAGCAGGGAGCCCATCACAGGGCTCGATCTCAGGACCCGGGGATAATGACCTGAGCCGAAGGCAGACGCTTAACAACTGAGCCACCCAGGCACAGAAGGAAGACGTCTTTTGTGCAGAACAGTGGTTTTATTAAAGCACGGGGACGGGACCCGTGGGCAGGAAGAGAAGCACTGGGTTCATAAGGAGTGGCCCGTTATATACTTTCAAGTTGGGAAGGGATTAGGGATAGCATGTCTCCAAGGAATTTGGAAGCACAGTTTCCGGAACCTTGAGGGGACTAGCTATTGTTAGGAAAAGGTCATTTATTACTGTCCAATAAAACACTAGTCATGAGACCTTTCAGATGTATTTCGTTGGGTCATATGCTTGGAGAAGGATTGGCAACATGTATCTTGGGGGATAGGGGAAAAGGAAGTTTCCAAAGGAATTTTTATTTATTTATTTTTAAAGATTTTATTTATTTACTTGACAGAGAGACACAGCGAGAGAGGGAACACAAGCAGGGGGAGTGGGAGAGGGAGAAGCAGGCTCCCCGCTGAGCAGGGAGCCCCATGCGGACTTGATCCCAGGACCCCGAGATCATGACCTAGCCAAAGGCAGACGCTTAACAACTGAGCCACCCAGGCGCCCCCAAAGGAATTTTTATATGTTAAAGTAGACTTACAGGACCCTAGGGGGTCGGGATAATGTTAAGCTATGATTGCCTTTTGCCCTTAGCCAAGTATTAACATGGAGGCAGCTGAGTTCCTAAAGGAATGTCCCTCTGCCTGTTTCAAGGACTTGTCAATGGGCTGCAAGTAGGAAGGAAATTTTTCTTCTGCCTTTGCTCCCACATCAATACCACTTTCAGAAATCTATCCCAAAGATACTCCAGCAAAAATATGAAAAGAAATATGTGCTATTAAACACAGAATTATTTGTAAAAGCTGGAACTGTCAGTAAGACTGTGGCACCTCCACACAAAGGAGTATTATGCAATTGTAAAAAGCAGTGAGGGGGCGCCTGGCTGGCTCAGTCCCTAGAGCTTGCGACTCTTGATCTTGGGGTCTGGAGTTCAAGCCCCACCTTGGGCTTAGAGCTGACTTAAAAAAAAAAAGCAATGAGGAATATGCTACTATGGAATGATCGTCAAGATTCAAGTGAATAAAGTGAAGTGTAGGACATGTGCATGTGAATAGTATGCTCTTGTTTATCTAAAAAAGGAGATGTAAATACATATATATATATATTTCTAACATAAAAATGATGGAAAAGGGGGCACCATGGTGGCCCAGTTGGTTAAGCGTCTGCCTTCGGCTCAGGTCATGATCTCGGGGTCCTGGGATTGAGCCCCACATCAGGCTCCCTGCTCAGTGGAGAGTCGGCTTCTCCCTCTGCCTCCTCCCCCGCTCCCCTTGCTTATGCTCTGTCTCTCAAATAAATAAATAAATAAAAAGATGGAAATGTAAAATATAAACAGTATAATTAGGGAGAGGGAAGAATAATGTGGAAAGGACAGGGATAGAAGATAAACTTTGAATATACCTTGTTTTGCAGAGTTGATTTTAGAACCATGTAAATATTTTATTTTTTTCCACGTAAATATTTTAAATAATTATAAAATAAATTTAAAAGTGAAAGTAATTCCTTTTAATTCCATTAAAAAACAAATGAATTCTATTATTTTCAAAACAAAGGTTTTTTTATTTTTTTTATTTTTTAATTTTTTTTTAAAGATTTTATTTATTTATTTGAGAGAGAATGAGAGAGAGCACGAGAGGGAAGAGGGTCAGAGGGAGAAGCAGACTCCCTGCTGAGCCGGGAGCCCGATGTGGGACTCGATCCTGGGACTCCGGGATCATGACCTGAGCCGAAGGCAGTCGCTTAACCAACTGAGCCACCCAGGCGCCCTATTTTTTATTTTTTTTAAAGATTTTATTTTTTTGTCAGAGAGAGAGAGCTCTGCCCGTTGCCCCCCCCCCCCCCCGCCAAGTAGAGGAACAGTTTTTTTTAAAGAGAGAGTTGGCTACAATTCAAAAGCTACATAAATGAGTTAACACCTCTGCTTCCTCTCAGGCTAAGGCCGCATCTTTTCTTTCGTGAGATGAAGTCTCCCTCTAGCGGAGGCTAGTTTTAGAACTAGTCCCCGAAACCCTGCCTCACAAAGGAAATCTTTTGCTCATTGTCTCCTGCCCCCCATCCTTAAATTACATAAGTACTAGAGTCACCAGCGGGAGGATGTGGTAGAAGATTCTGAGCAATGGGAGAGCAAAGTCAGGGGCAGAGTCAAGCTTTAGAAAGAAGTTGGGGGAATGAGAAACAGGACAGACTCTGAGAGCCTTGAAGACTAGGGGGAGGAATTTCAGATTCCTGTGGGCGGAGCACTCCCACTGCCTGGGGCCAGAGCGAGGTGATTAGCATGCTGAGGTGACTGCGTGCTCGGGGGAACTAGGCGAGGCATTGCCTTAGGGGAAACCCTGATGAGAAGTGGAAGGGACGAATCGGGATTCTCAAGAATCAGCTAAGGTGTGATGGGGATGAATTCCAGGCGTCCCTCCCATCCTTCAGGACTCTCCCAGAGCCTCGCTGACGTTGGGGTCGGACGCTGTGGTCCACTGGGTGAAAGTTTGGCCTTCCCCGAGACAGTACAGGGGAAAAGCCCTGGCACAGCCTCTTCCGTTCCTGGTAGGGAGGATCACAGCCTGGTCCACACTGAAAGTAGCCTCTGGGGAGAATGATGGCAGGAGGATCCTTGTGTTCTGGCCACTCCAGGTCTCAACTGACCTCACCTACTGGAAATGACTCAGTGGAAAACTCCCTCAGCAGGGAAACCTTTCCAGTGGAGCCTCTTCTAACAGCTAGTCCAGTCTCTAAGAGTACATGCCATGCTTCCCCATTGCATCACTCTGCGGTCTTACCCTCAGTCAACACAATATTTGGGAGTTGCCAATTCAGTGTGTTTCTGTAATCCCCTTTAGCGTGTTCAGTAGGAATCAAAAAGAAATGAACCCTAAAAACAGGCTAGTTTCCTAAGTTCATTTTCTGGTCCTATAAAATCTAACTCCTGAATTCAGCACTCTTTTGCTGTTTTACCCATTGAGTGGGAGAAGGCTGTCCAGGAAATTGCACTCTGGAGCAATTATTTCTACCAATTCTCACACCTTTCTTTGTCCTGCCTTCACTTCTTCTCTTTAAAAGGTGAATTTCCAGACACACTGAAATTCTGTAGGGAAAACATTGGGCTAACTAGGTGTGGTAACCCTCCCCGGGTGCAAAATGCAACATATTTCTCAAGGAGTCCACCGAGGAGGAAGACAGCTGATGGAGAAAGCATGTCTCTTTCCCCAAACAGGTTGCTGAAGGGCAGCCCCCAGATCATAATGTTTTCACACCCTAATTTTTAACATAAAAAAGTATTATGAACTTAATGCAATGGAACGTTATTCAGCCTTAAAAAGGCAGGAAATTCTGGCATATGCCACAACATGGATGAACCTTGAGGACTTGATGCTCAGTGAAATAAGCCAGACACAGAAAGACAAGTAGTGAATGATCCCATTTCTTACGAGTACTTAGTCAAGATCGTGGAGACAGGAAGTAGAATGGTGGTGGTCGGGGTGCCAGGATGGCTCAGTCGGTTAAGTTCCCGATTCATGATTCCCACTTGGGTCATGATCTCAGGGTCATGAGATCGAACTCTGCCGGGTTCGTGCTGGATGCAAAGCCTGCTTAGGATTCTTTCTCCCTCTGCCTGCACCCCCACCCCCCGGCCCCGTCTGTGATGGTTCCCCAGCAGTATGAATGTACTTAATACCGCTGAACTGTACGCTTAAAAAGGGTTCAGACGGTGAGTTTTCTGTTATGTATTTTACCGCCACAAAAAATTGAAGAAAAACAAGTAGTGTGCACTGTGCACTTCACCGAGGACTGCCAAGGAATATGAGGCGGCCGGTACCGGTGACCGACGCTGGCCGAGGCGCTCTCGCCTCCCACTCCCCGGAGCCCGCAGGAGCCCCTGCGTCCAGAGCTGCTGCCTTCTTCACCCCGCACGCAGACATTCCGCCATCGTCATTCAGGCCCCACAGCACTCCTGACTTTTACCCTTGCCTTTTCCTTTTGTCGGGAACTAGGCACAGAGTCAGTAATCTCCTAAAAAGTCCGGATCAGACGACTTTCATCATTGTCATCATCATTTTTCGAGCCATTAAAATATACCAGTGTTTTAACTTACTTCCCCAACAACCCCATGTAAAACTGATGAGGGCTAGGAACAGAGAAATGTTCACCTTTAGCCCAGACGCTGACGAATAGCCTGCGTGGTTCTGATAAGGATCAAATACGTGCTGGGTGCTAAGTTTTTAAGATTTTTTTAGAATTATTTTTTATTTATTTGAGAGAGAGCGCGCGCACAAGCGGGGGGGCGGGCCTGACATGGGACTGGATCCCAGGACTCCAGAATCATGACCTGAGCCAAAGGCAGCCTGCCAATTGACTGAGCCACCCAGGCGCCCCTGGGTGCTAAGTTCTTATAGGGTCTCACGCCTGCCTGCCTGTACATCGCACCCACAGTTACTACAGAAAGTAGTTTTGCCAGTAGACATTCAAAGAAACATTCATGATCGAACACGCCCTGCACGTGTCCCGACACCCCATCCCCCTCCCCTGACACTTCCCCTCCCCCGCCCCTCCCCCACGCCCCATCCGCCCTGAGCACTAAGCTTGTCGGGCCAGCTTGACGAAGCCAAAGCTCTGCCCTTTCTGCCCCAGGGGTCCTGTCCGCGTGCTACTTAAATAAACTTAAGTTGCAACCCTAAAACGTCTCAAGAATTCTTTCTTGTCCATCATGCTTGAGGATCTGGCAACAAACTGAGAATAGCATTAGTACATTTTACGTAGGAGAAGACGGAAGCACAGGAAGGTGAAACAGTCTGCCCACAGCTGCACAGCTGGGAAAGTTGCGGAACCAGCTGTCACCATCCCAAACCGCCTGTTCCTCAAGGTCGAAGACTCTGAAATCCAAAGTCTCCAGCCCTCCTTTAATCTGATTGCCTTAATGAAGTGAAACAGGCTTTTTTCCTATGGGAATTCTCGGGTGTTTAACTTCCTATGTGCAGGGAGACCACGAGAAGTGGGAGAGGGAGGTGATAGGCAGTATCTCCTCTACTTATTCGACTGCTGAACTTCTTTTTCACCAAGCATCTCAAGGAACTTTCTCAGCTGAAATGTTGCAAAACTTTGCATGTAATATGCAATGCTGCTTTGTCTCTTTCAACTACTTCAAAAGAGTATATGAATTATTTTCTCTCATTTAGAAAAATTTAAAAATTGAGGTAGTGAGAAAGTTATTTGTCCAAGGCCAGAACCAGCGAATTTTGGAGCTGAAATTAGAATCTAGGTCCTCTGGCCATAATTTCAGGGTTTTTTGTTTTGTTTTGTTTTGTTTTAATTACAGAAGGAATATGTTCTCACTCTAGCAAATCAAACAGAGATGTACAACGAAAGCCACATGCAGGGCGCCTGGGTGGCTTAATTGGTTGAGCGTCTGACTTCTTGATTTCAGCTTGGGTCCTGAAATCAAGCCTCCATGCTGAGCATGGAGCCTGCTTAAGATTCTCTCTTGCCCTCTCCCTCTGCTCCTCCCCATCCCCCACTCATGCTCTTTCTTTCTCTAAAATGATAATAATAACAATATAAATTTTTAAAAAAGAAGAAAAAAAAAGAAAGCTATACACAGCACTCCAATCTCATCTTCCTTGGGTAAAAAAACTGTTCTAGTTAGAGTAGATTTGGCTGCAAGTGACAGCAAATCCAAAATAAGAGTGGCTTATAGAAGTCTATTTGCCCCTATATAAAAGCCCAGAGGTATGCGGTCCAGGGTTGTTCAGGGTCCTAGGCTCCTTCCAGCTCACTCTCATCCATCCCAAGGGCAGGACCCTGATCTTCAGGGCACATGGCAGCTGTTTTTGAAGGAATGATCCCTGAAACTCTCACACAGAGATATTTCCACTTACATCTCATTGCCTGAACTTTGTCACATGGCCATGCATAGCTGCACATATAACAGGCCAGGCCAGGAAATAGAGTTTTTATTCCGAGAGGCTACATGCCCAGCTAAAAATTATTACATTATTACATTATTAACTCTAGTTACCATGCTGTACACCACTTCCCTAGAACTTATTTTATAATGAAAAGTTTATGCTCTTGACCTCCTTAAGCCTTTTTGTCCACCCCCAACTTCTACCTCTGGCTACCACCAGGCTGTTCTCTGAATCTATGAGCTTGGATTGTTTGTTTTTTAGATTCTACATATAAGTGACATCCATGTTGTCACAAATGGCAAGATTTAATTCTTTTCTATGGCAGACTAATATTCCATTACACACACATCTTCTTTATCCATTCATCCATCAATGGGGAATTAGGTTGTTTTCCTGCCTTGGTTATTGGGAATAACACTGCAATGAACATGAAGGTACATACATCTTTTCGAGTTAAGTGTTTTTGTTTTCTTTGGATAAATACCCAGAATGAATTGCTAGATGATATTGTAGTTCTCTTTTTTTTTTTTTCAAGATTTTATTTATTTATTTGAGGGAGAGAGAGAGCATGAGTGGAGGGGGGTGGCAGGCAGAGGGAGAAGCAGGCTCTCCACTGAGTAGGAAACCCTCGTGGGGCTGTATCCCAGGACCCTGAGATCATGACCGGAGCTGAAGGCAGACGCTTAACCAACTGAGCCACCCGGGTGCCCCTGTAGTTCTATTTTTAATTTTTTGAGGAACCTCCACAGTGGCTGTACCAATTTACATTCCCACCAGCAGTGCAAGTGCACGAGGAGGTTCCCTTTCCTCTACATGCTCACTAGCACTTGTTATCTCTTGTCTTCTTGATGATGGTCATTCTACCAGGTGCGAAGTGATATTTTTTTGTGGTTTTGATTTGCATTTCTCTGATGATCTGTGATGTTGAGCATCTTTTCATATACCTGGTGGCCATCTGTACATCTTCTTTGTAAAATGTCTATTCTCAGATCCCCTGCGCATTCTTTAATTAGAATGTGTGGGTTTTTTGCTATTGAGTTGTATGAGTTCTTTATATATTTTGAATATTAACACCTTGTCAGGTATATGATTTGCAAATATTTTCTCCCATCCGATAGGCTGCATTTTTTCATTTTGTTGAAGATTTCCTTTGTTGTGCAGAAGCTTTAGTCTTCTGTATTCCCACTTATTTATTTTTGCTTTTCTTGCCTTTGCTTTTGGAATCAGATCCAAAAAGTTATCACCAAGATTGATGTTAAGGAGTTTACCATTTATGTTTTCTTCTGGGAGTTTTACAGTTTCAGTTTGGCTAAATATCTGTAAGTCCTTGTTATGTATTCTTCCAAGTTGTTATGTCTTCTTGTACTATACACATTACTCTGCAACTTGCCTTTTTCATTTAACATATCTATGAGATATCAGCGTCCTTAGTTGAAAGAAACACAGACTAACTGGGCAATTCAAAAGAAAAGTAGCTTATTAAAAGACATTGTGTAGCTCATACGTTTTCTGGGAAAGTTGAAGGATTAGACTTGAAGTTACTGGATTTTAAATTATTCCTGATCATCCTGCAAAATTGGTCCCCAGAACTGCCACCGTCACTGGGCACACCACTGCGGCTTGCATGTGTGACTTGCCGGTGCGCTCCCAGCTGGCTCCACGCACACGTGGGCTGTGCAGTTGCCCACGACCCTGCACTTACAAAGGCTGTGCTCTTGGCTGCATACTCTGCTGTTTCCATCTTGAAATTCCCAATACTTTTTGAACGAGGGGCCCCGCATTTTCATTTTGCCCTGGGCCCTACAAGTCGGGTGGTCAGTCCTGGGTGCTGGAATTAGAGCCACTGTCGCTATAACTCTAGAAACTGGATGAAGTTGTCCCTGTCGCCATTGACCCTCAACCAAGAATCATTCACCGTCCTCCCTGCCGCTCTCCCTCACCTGTTCCCAGTTCAAGATGTGGGACCACAGCATCTAGACTGCAGATTTTCCAGCTGCAATGGGAGCTAGAAAAATGAGTAATATTTTTTGGTGGGAGGAAGCTGTAACTTCTAAGGCGGAAGTGGGGGGTATTCCCCCAAATATAGGAATATAGGTTCAGAGGCTCAAGAGCCAAATGGAATCACAGATGCTCAATAGGATAGAACCATAAGTATATATAGATTTGTCTCATTCTTTTACATAACTGTCTACTGCTCTATCATGGAGACATACTGTAACTTAGTCATTGCCCTCTTGATAGGCATTCACGATATTTCCACTTTTTTGCTTCTACAGTGTTGTAACAGACATCTTTATACATTTGGCCTTCTGTACTTAGGATTTTATTTCAGGAAGCTAGATTCTTAAGAGTGGAGTAGCTGGACAAAAGTGAGTATGTATGTCTAGGTTTAGTATTTACTGCCAGATTACTTTTTTTTTTTAAAGATTTTATTTATTTGAGAGAGAGAGAGAGAGAATGAGAGATAGAAAGCACGAGAGGGAAGAAGGAAGAGGGTCAGAGGGAGAAGCAGACCCCCCGCTGAGCAGGGAGCCCGATGTGGGACTCGATCCCGGGACTCCAGGATCATGACCTGAGCCGAAGGCAGTCGCTTAACCGACTGAGCCACCCAGGCGCCCTGCCAGATTACTTTTTTAAAAACAGAGTAACTTATAGTCCCACCAGCAACATACAAAAGTGCCTTTTTCTTCCATCCTTTCAGTTTCTGAAAATTATCACTCTTTTGTTTTTATCAGCCTGATGAGTGAAAAATGATATCTCAGTATTCTTTTCATTTCTGGTCTCTTGACTACTAGCACCTTTTCATGTGTTTATTAGCTACATGGAATTCCTTTTTTTATAGAATACCTAGTCATATCCTTTCCTCATTTTTTTGTTTTCTTCCTTTTTCTTATCAATTTCTAAGTATCCTTTGTGTATTAGAGATCCTCTTTATCAGTCACACATGTTAGATTATTTCTCAGAGCACGTTTCTAGGTTTTTTTCCCCTATGGTATGCTATCTTTTGTCTTAATTTTTTTTAAAAGGTAGTTAAATATGTCTTTTCCTTTATGACTTCTTGTTTTATTATTCTTGCTTAAGAAAGTTTCATCATACATTTCTGTGTCGATTGTTACAATAAGCATATATGTCTTTTGTAAAAAAAAAATACTTTTGTAAAAAGAAAAAAAAATTTAAAGACCGCAAAAGAGTATGCTGGAGACCTGTATTCTTAGGTCCAAATCTATTACCAACTAGTTATAACCTCGGGCGAGTCACCAAGCCTCTGAGTATCTCCTTGTCTTAGTTTTACAAGTGGGGGATAATAGCACCCGCCCTGCTGACTTCACAGAGTCCCCATAAAGATAAAATCAGATTTTAAAAAAGGAAAGGTTTGGAAAAGTATAAATATGGGTTATAAAAATATAAGGTATTGGGGCGCCTGGTTGGCTCAGTCTGTGGAGTGTGCAACTCTTGATCTCAGGGTCATGAATTCGAGCCCCATGTGGTTGGTAGAGATTACTTAAATAAAACTTAAAAAAATAAAAATATGAGCTTTTAATGGGGCGCCTGGGTGGCTCAGTCGTTAAGCATCTGCCTTCGGCTCAGGTCACGAACCCAGTATCCTGGGATCGAGCCCCACGTCGTCAGGGTCCCTGCTCAGCAGGAAGCCTGCTTCTCCCTCTCCAGCTGCCCCCCTGCTTGTGTTCCCTCTCTCCCTGCCTCTCTTGTGAAGGAAATAATAAAATCTTTTTTAAAAAATAAGGTATTATTATTATTATGTGTTTTCCCTCTTTACTTGAAAGGAAATGTGATGAGTAAAAAGACCACTAGATTAGGAAGTCATGTTCCATCTTATGCCAATTACTAAGCGGTGCGCTTCTGAGCAGTTCAGTTAGCTTCTGCGAGATTCACTTTCCTCATCCTTAAAATAAAAGAGTTGGTCTCCAACTTTCCTTCCAGCTTTAAGCATCTGAAAATACTACAGCAAAATCTCTAACAAGAAAGTTATGTGAATTTTTTTGTATTAGTATATGCTTAGGATTAAGTGTTTAACGATGTATCTAAAAGATACGTAAATGGAGAATGGGTTGGCAGAGGCCAACTGTGCATGCACGGACACTCATTAGGAGTCACTGCCCTAGTTTGCGTGAGGGATGGTGGTGGATTGAAACAGGAGGAGAGCAAAGGAAACAAGTGAATTAGGCTTAAAAGTCTCACCTGATCATTTGGTCCACCTTGAGGTGTTAAGTCACAGCAAGCACTGATATGATGGATAGATACAGGTACAAAAGTTTTAGAGCAAAACCAAAATTAATCTATTTCCCATCCTGATCCAAATGTGTTCTCCAATTTTCTTTCTTAATACCAAGGCTCTTTCTAGTGCAGTCTAATATTTTGACCTATGTAGCGGCTCACGATTTACTCTTTATACTCAAATATGCGGGATGGGGGGAGGTAGCATATTTTATAACTGATCTAACTTTGTTCCTAAGCCTCTGTCCCACAAGATGGGGAGAAATAGGGGAAATTTTAACTGCCCAATTTAAGATTTCTCAGTTTCTTCTTGTTTTGCATAGTAGTGGTGACTGTGTCTCCAAAGAGACCACATCAGTATCTCCCATCCCATAAGTTCTTTTGCAATGTGACCCAAGCATCTACCCTTCAAGAGCTGGAGTCTGTTTCCTTTCCTTTTTGAATTGGAGTTGGCCCTGTGACTTGTTTCGACCTATAGAATGGGATGGAAGCACTAATATGTAGCTTCTGGGGTACAAGCCTTAACAGATCTGTGGCTTCTGTCTGCCTTGGTTGGAACGTTTCTTCTTGGAAGTCAGTTGCCTGTAAGAAGTCCAGTCACCTAGCCAGAGACAGAGGCCATCGTGGAGAGAAGCCTAAAGCTATCTTTTTTTTTTTTTAAAGATTTTATTTATTTATTTGAGAGAGAGAGAATGAGAGATAGAGAGCACTAGAGGGAAGAGGGTCAGAGGGAGAAGCAGACTCCCTGCTGAGCAGGGAGCCCGATGTGGGACTCGATCCCGGGACTCCAGGATCATGACCTGAGCCGAAGGCAGTCGCTTAACCAACTGAGCCACCCAGGCGCCCCAAGCCTAAAGCTATCTTGAATGTTCCAGCTCAAGCCAAGCTCCCATCAGAACAGCCCAGCTGAGCCCCAGCCAATCCAAAGAACCATGAGAAATAGTAAATTATTTTAAACCACTAAACTTTGAAGTGGTTATATAGAAATAGATAACCAAAACATAGTGTTTTGGGGTTAACTCAGTCCCTCTAGGTAAATGTTTGATCTCTCATCACTCCTCTTAATTTTTCATGAAGGTTGTAGCATGATATTCCATACCACCTGCCCCTTTTTTTTCCTCCGAAAGATTTTATTTATTCATTTGAGAGAGAGAGAGAGCACGAGTTGGGGGGAGGGGCACAGAGAGGGAGAAGCAACTCCCTGCTGAGCAGGGAGCCCAATGTGGGGCATGATTCCAGGACCCTGGGGGTCACGACCTGAGCCAGAGGCAGTTGCCTAACTGACTGAGCCCCCCAGGCACCCCACCACATGCTCTTCTTAAATGCGATGTTGACACTCCTCCCATTGAGGGGTGGAGTCTGTATTCTCTCCTCTTGTATTTGGATGGGCCTCTGACGAAGGTGTAAGTGATACAGAGTTTAAAAAAAAAGATGATCTCCTCTGCTTGATGCTCTTGGGATCCTCTCTCTTGGAATCCAGCTACCCTGATGTGAGGAAGCAGACCCTATGGAGAGGCACGTGTAAGTGTTCCTACTGGAACGCAGCCAACAGCCAGCATAACCTCCAAGCATGTGAATGAGTGACTCCAGGTAATGCTAGCACCAGCCTGTTGAGCTGAAAGACAGAGCCTAGTGGTGACTTAAGTCCCAGAGATTTTGGAACAGAAACTGTCCCCCTTCAACTCTTTCCCAGTGTTTTTTTTTTTTTTTTTTTTTTTGACAGAGAGAGAGCACAAGTAGGCAGAGAGGAAGAAGCAGACTCCCCGATGAGCAGGGAGCCCGATGCGGGGCTCGATCCCAGGACTCTGGGATCATGACCTGAGCCGAAGGCAGACGCTTAACCAACTGAGCCACCCAGGTGCCCCTGCTCTTTCCCAATTCTTGACCCTGGAGTGGTTTGTTACACAGCAGTAATCAGAACACTCTGTCAAGGTGGCGTCTAGGTGAATGAGGGACTATCATGGTAGCAGAGAAATGCAGGCAACCTCAGCTCCCTGTGGCTGGCCTCTGGGACCTTACTGCTCTTGGCTGTGTTGGCCTTGTCCCTGGGGACCTTCTGCTGAGTTGCAGCTGTTCTGCTGGGCCTTTTGGAGTCTCATCCTGACATTAACTAATTCACCCATTTTCCTCTAGTTGCAAAGTCCCTGCCCAATGGGCTGCTCTGTCTCACTCCCTTATTTACAAAAGATGTTTGCTCTTATCTAGGTGTCTTCCCGCGGAAGGAGATGGGAGTCCAGTCTTCCGAATCCATTCTTCTCTTCATCCCCCCAGAACTCCCACTGTGGCTGGATTAGCTGGATACCTGGGTGTTTTTTAATCCATTTCCTCAGGAGCAGGAGGACCTGAGTCCTTCCAGCATCCGCCCCACCGCAGGGTTTCACGGGAATATCTGGGCATGTCCTGCGATGGGTGTGGGAAGGAGCAGCAGCAAGCATTGCTGGCACCCCGACCTCAGTCTCCTGCAGGTTTCCCCGCCGCCTCACCTTGTAGTCAGAAGGGGCAAGCCACCTCTTCCAGCACAGGGCAGGGGCTCACATTCATTCCCTTGTCTGACTTGGACCTCACAGCTGCCCTCTCCAGGGACTCCAAGATAAAGTGCATTATTTGTAGGGCTGATCTCTCCTGATGCTCCAATTTAAAAAGAACTTTGTGGGGGCGCCTGGGTGGCTCAGTTGGTTAATCGACTGCCTTCGGCTCAGGTCATGATCCTGGAGTCCCGGGATCGAGTCCCGCAAGCAAGGAGCCCGCCTCTCCCTCTGACCCTCCCCCCCTCATCTCTCTTTCTCTCATTCTCTCTCTCAAATAAATAATAGAAAATCTTTAAAAAATAAAAAATAAGAAGGGATTTGTGGACAATCAGTATAAATGACCTGAGTTTGGATCTTGCCCATGCATCGCTAGAATGGACCTCCTGCATGTCCCTTTACAACTTTATTATTTCTTCATCTGTTGCATTTTGATGGTGATTATCTCCTAAGATTGTTAAAATGATTAAATGACTTTGTAAATCACTTAGTCTGATACAAGGTAAATGTAAAACAAAAATTAGTCATTATGATTAAAAAATGTATATTAGCAAATTCAAGACTCCGCAGGGAACTGGGGCACTCTCCTAAACTAGACTTTCCCCCGTTGTTACGTCCATAGAATCCTTTTAAATAGCACACCTGTAACTGGGATCAGAGCGGTTTAGGGTGGAAACGGAGGAGCCGAGTGAACCGGACCGGGCGGAACACGGCCACGCATGAGTGCCGGGTGTCCAGGTCTGCGGACCGCCACTCCCCTCCGGACGAGCCGGGTCTTTCCCAGCGTCTGGGCCTGAGCCACGGACGCCTGGAAGAGGCAGCGGGGCTGAGGATTGGGACCTGCCCCTTCTCCCCATCCCAGCCGCGACACCCGGCTCTGCTCTGCTTCCCTTTCGCGGCGAGTTGCCCGTTCCGCGTCATCCTCCTCTCACTGCCGGGAACCGACGCCAGCCCTTCCCCACCTTCCGGTCTTGATTCAGCCTCACTGACGGGAAGCCTACCGACCCGCTGGGGCGGGCACCCGAGTGGGAGCGGGGGTGTCCGCGGGCGACAGGCGGGCGGGGCATGGGCGTGACCGGGGGCGTCCGCCGGTGGGAGGCGGGGTCGGATGTGACCGGGGGCGGGGGAGCGGGGACTTCCGCCGACGGGAGGCGGGGCCGGACGTGACAAGGGGCGAGGGAGGCGGGACATCCTCGGTGGGAGGCGGGGCCGGACGTGATAGGGGGCGGGGAAACAGGGACGTCCGAGGGCGGGGACGTCCCCGCGCCCCAGTCGTTGGGCCATCTCGAATTTCCGGGGAGCCCTGGGCTCACCTCTCTAGGGGCATCTCTGCTCGGATTTGGATTTTCCGGGATGTTTGGTTAGGCTGGCGAGGTTGGCTGATGTGCAGGGGCGATGTCCCAGGGGCGACTCTCTTCCGTGTCCCTCGGTGTGATTCGCGCGCCAAAGGGGTCAGGGATTAGGCGTGACTTGGAAGGCCCCGGGAGTAGGAAGGCGAAATCACCATGTGACGAATCAATTTTGGGGAAATGAGCGTTAACGTGTCCCTTTTTATCTTTGTAATGAAAATTTACTCATAATCTCGCCTTTACTTGACTAGGCTGCTCATTTTCCATGATACCTCATGTCTTTTTAACCATACTTGACGTTTATATTGCACTGACCTTTTATCTCTTTTTATTTTAAAAACATTTGACATTTTTTGGTAGATAATATGTGAACGTAATAAAAACAATCCAACCATTAACATATATGCAAGAAAAAGTAAGTCTCCTTTCTGGCTCTGCCCTCAGTTTCCCATTCTCTCAGAAGCAACCACAGCTACGTTTCTTGTAGGTACTTCATGGATAATTTATACATGTGGCTACTTATATGTGCATATGATATGGTTTGAAGTAGGGTTTGAGAGCCAACGGCCAAGAAAGAATTCTTGAGAGAGTTTTGGTGCAAAAATGTGGTTTTATTACAGCACAGGGGCAGGACTCTTGGACAGAAAGAGCTATGCTGGGATTGCGAGGAGCAATTGATTTTATATTTTGGAGTTGGGGGAGGTAAAGACAGGGAAATTTCCAAAAGGATTTTTCATATGTTAAAGAAAACTCAGGATCCTGGAGGCCGGCTATTGTCAAGCTAAGGTGGTTTTTCTCTGTAGCAAGGCATTAACATGAAGTTTGGGAGTTCCTGGGGGAATGTTATCCTCTGCCGGTCTCAAGTATTTGTCAATGTTATAAGGAAATGTAATTTTATCTACATTTCTTTTGCCTTTGTTCTCCACATCACATACATATATTTTCTCCACTTTTCCTTACCCAAACACCACACATTCTGCACACTGCTCTGCGCCCGAGTCTTTTTCAATTAACATAACTTGGAGCCCCTGAATGAGTCCAGAAGTGAGGCGCTATGCAGGATTCTATGGTTGGGCTTTAAGGTACTTCCAGCTTTTTGACAATTTAGGCAGAAGGCCTAACTATGGGAATTACAGATGCATTTCTGGCCTTTACCATGCACTGGCTGTTTCCAAACAAAGGGGAAAAGTTTGTCTAGTCTTCTAACTTAAGTTGGGCAGGATCTTGATGCCTGAGACTCCTCACTCAGCCAGATGGAGTCCATTTCCCCAGCAGTGTGTGAAGCTCTTGCCTGCAGTACTGAAACTAGAGGAGAATTACTGGCTTGTGTATTCTCTTTGAAAGCCAAGGCTGCTTTTGCCTCAGTGGGAGATCCCTGGGGCCCCTGCAAATAGGTAGCAGTGGTGCATGTTGCCAGGTGACCTGGGGAGTCCCCGGGGCCCTGAGGCCTCCACCCAGCCAGACCTGAAGGAATTGCCAAAGATTTTTGGTTTTGTCACAAAAACGAATTCAAGGACAGACACGCAGCACAGTAGATGGGTAACAGAAGCAGGAAAGTTTATTAAGGCAAAAAGTACATTCTCGAAGATAGGAGAGCAGGGAAGCTCAAGAGAGCGAGCTGCGTGCCCTGGGGGTTGGGTTTCTATCTTTTATTAACAGTTGTTAACTAGGGGGCAGAATATTTATTACTTGGGGTGGGAAGCAAGGTTTTGCCCTTTTTCTTCCTTATTTTATCAGGGGTTTCCTGTTATGGCATCCGCCATCTTGGGCCTGTCTGGTTTGATCCGGCTTCTTGTGGAGGGCTGCCAGGACAGGCCTCTGACCTTCCCAATAGCTGGTGAGGACTTCCTCGCTGCTGGCTGTGGGTCTCTTGTTAGAACAGAACTAACTGCCTACGCTAACATGCAGACTACTCCTTTCAGGCCCCAAACACATGTGACCCAGCCATTTTCTTATTTCTTAGGCAAGTCTCACCGATTCTATCCTGAAACGCTTCAGAAGGCTCATCATACTTTCCTGGGACCTGGGGTGACAGCAGCCTGGGTCTTGAGTCACAGCAGAGAAGGGAGCAGGGTGAGAAGACCACCGTGCTTCCTGCAAGTTACCTTACAACTTCCATAGGAAGCCGTGGACTTGTTTACCCCCGGAAACAAAGTCTGTCTCCCGTCCCTGGGTTTCCCATTTGTGTCCGACCAAGAATCAGACTTTGGAAGATCCTGGCGGGTCTGGGTGGTACAGGCCTGCCACCCTACTAATTCTTTGTACTCTCCATAAAGCCCTGAAATCTTCTGAGCAACAGGGCAGGGCTCTTTTCAAGGTCCACAAAGCTCTGAGGAATTTGCCAACCCTTCTCTTCCCCAACTGGCCCAGCCTTCTGGCATCTACTCAGAAAGGAGCTAGTGGAATGGGTAACCAAGGAATGCTAGAGTAGTTGGTCTGGAAGAAGGGTGAGGGAGAGCCATCAATCACTTTGGGCTCCAGATAGAGACAAAAGCAGGGTCACCAGAGGAACTGTAGTTATTCCTTCCTCGCTGCTATTTGGCTGTAGTGTCTCTTTCTCAGATGCATTCTCTGCCCTGTTGTGCGACGCAGGGAAATGCATTTCCCCACGCTTCCAGCTCTCAGCAAAGCGAAAGCCAAAACTTCTAGTATGTCTTACAAGGCACTCTACTGCCCTCTGGCTCTCTCTGATCCAGTTACAGGGGCCTTTTTGCTATTTCTGGAATACAAGAGCTCCTGCCATGGGACCTTTGCAACTTGCGGCCCCTCGGCCTGGAAGCTGGGTGCCCAGATATCTACAGGGCTAGTTTCCTACTTCTTTCAGATTTTAACTCAAAAATCACTTTCTCAGGGGACCTTCTTTGGCCATGCTATCTAAAACTTCCTATACACGTCCCCCCCTACATGCACGCACACCGCCAAACATTTCATATCCTGCTGCTCTCTCTTTCCCCTTAGTATGAATCATCACAGAATACACTATATATTTTATCTTGTTATTGTCTGTCTCACCCACTAGAATGTAAACTCCACGCAGCAGGGATTTGTTTTGTCTCTCTTTTTGTCATGAGCTAATCCCCAGAGGTCAGAACAGTACCTGGCATTTAGGCTCTCTCTAAATATGTGTTTAATAGAGAATGTATGATGGCATTGTTTCTGATAGCAGGGTGTGGTATCCTGACAGCCTGGCATCCATCATGGGCGAAAGAAAAGTAAAGTGGGCGGATGCTCACTATAAAATTATTTACAGCAGTTAGAAACAAAGGACTAAATGTGCAGACAACAACATGAGTAGACCATGAAGTCACAGTGCCAAGTGCAAAAATTACACACGGAACAGCTGCACATTTTACAAGGATACATACACATCCAAGATACATATCAAACACATTAGCAGGGGTTGGAAGTAGGGTAGGGATAAAAGAAAAGAAATTAAGACCCCCCAAAATATTTTGTACTCATCCAGGTGGATAGAGGACAATGAATTGAGATTGACACTGTACCTGAGGTCCACCTAAAAATTATTTAATGTTGTGAGTATATATTTTGTGTTATACAAACCTTTTTTAAAGATTTCTTAAAATTAAAAAAAATTTTTTTAAGTAATCTCTACTCCCAACGTGGGGCTCAAACTCACAACCTCAAGATCAAGAGTCATGTGCTCTACCAATGGAGCCAGCCAGGCACCCCTGGTACAAACTTTCTAATAAAAAACTTAAAAATATATATTTATATGAGTATCCAGAACAGGCTTGAAATATGTGTTTATTTTTTTCTGAGAAATACTAAAGCAATTTTTAACAGCTATGTTAAGGCATGCTTGACAGGCAAATGTACGTATTTAAAATGTGCAAATTGTTAAGTTTTGATACATGTATTGACCTTTGAAGCCATCTTTCAACTCCAGGGCTGATTTGCCCATTAAGCAACATAGTCAGACACCTACGAAAATGCTTTACTTTATTGTAAATTTAAAAATGCTTTAATTCTTAAAAAATGCTTTTAAATTCAAAGAAAATAATGAATTTTTGTGTTGAAGAAAATATTTTTACATATTGATATTCATCCTTATACCAACACATTTGTAAAATATTTTGACATTGATATATTTTTAAAGGCTTTTAATATTTAAAAATACATTCTTGTGAAGGAAGTGGCCCACGAAGGTCAAAGTGCCTATGGTCAATGACAGTCATAACACAGCTGGCCTCAGTTAAGATAATGAACATATTCACCACCACCCCCTCCCTTAAAAGTTCTTTGGGCCCCTTTTTAATTCTTATCACCTGCTATTCTCCTCCCACTTCCAAAGCAACCTCTGATCTGCTTCTGTCATTACAGTTTTCATTTTCTATAATTTTCTAATTTTCTTTTTTAAGATTTTATTTATTTATTTGAGAGAGAGACAGAGAAAGAGAGCAGGGAAGCACAGAGGGAGAAGGACAAGCAGACTCCATGCTGAGTGCAGAGCTGGACTCCTGGGCTTGATCCTAGGACCTTGAGATCATGACTAGGCTGAAATCAAGAGTCAGGCACTTAACCGACTGAGCCATCCAGGGGCCCCCATTTTCTACAATTTTATATAAATGGAATCATACAGCACTCTTTTTTGGTTGGGCTTTCACTCAGCATCATTATTTTGAGATCCATGTTGTGTGTATCAATAGTTCATTCCCTTTTTGGGGAGTGGAGGGTTGAGGAGTATTCTATTGCATGGGGATACCACAATTTTCCTTCACCTGTTAATTGTCATATGGGTTGTTGCTAGTTTCTGGCTCTTACCCATAAAGCTGCTATGAACATTCCGGTACAAGTCTTCATACCTGCATTTGCTTTCTTTCTGCTTGGTAAATACCATGATTAGAATGACAGAATTATATTGTAGTAGTTTAACTTTTAAAGAAACTGCAAAGTGGATTTTACATTCATACCAGGAGTGAATGCGTGTATCCATTCCTTCACATCCTTGACAGCCTGATACTGCAGGCGTTTATAATAACGTGTCGTGGTATCTCATTGTTTTTAATTTGTCTTCCTCTGATAAGTAATGTTGAACACCTTTTCCTATGATCATTCGTTCATCTATCTTCTTTGGTGACGTGTCTGTTCAAATTGTTTGCTTATTTATGGGAGGGAAGGGTTGGATTGTGAGAATAACTTTTTAATTAGAGGAAAACATCGTTCCCACCTGATTGAGAACCGAGGGCCTTAGGATTCCCCGTGGGGAGAGACTGAGAAGAGGGAGAGAGAAAGGAGATCACGCTTGTTGACTGAGAACTGGCTGGATGGTGGGAGCTGAAATGGAGAAGAGAGACCAGGAAAGGCAGGTTAGGTGGGGGACCCGGCTCCTCGGTCCTGCGGGCCATCCGCGGAAAGCCAGACGGTCGCCCCGCCCTGGCGGGGTCCCCGCACGGGTTGGCAGATTCCCCGGAGGAAGCGCGCCAAGAAGTCGATACCGGAGCAGAGGGGGTCCGGATCGGAACCGAGGGCTTCATTCGCTGAGCTGCCAGCGTGATTTCCCTTTCCGGGGCCGGAAAAGGACACCGCAAAGGAGGCGGCGGAGGGCTGCGAAGGTGCCTGCTGCTCGGGGGTGCCCAGCCACCTGCCCACCCGCCTCCTGCCCGGCGCGGCGAGGCCGTCTCCCGTGGGCTTGGCCCACTGGGGCGCAGCACCCCAGCGCAGCGCGCAAAACGTACGCTTGTTTCCGCCCGGTTTCGAACCGGGGACCTTTCGCGTGTGAGGCGAACGTGATAACCACTACACTACGGAAACCGGCCGGTAGCCGCTCGCTGGAAAGCCGCCTTGCAACTGGGCGGCTGCGAGCCGCTGGCCGGACTCGTTGGCGCCCCCGCGGGGAAGTTCCGGTCCCACGCGGGCTTGCGGGGGTGCGGCGCTGCAGGGAGCCGCCGTCTGCCGCCCAGGGCTCCCAGCGCGCGAGCTGTGGGTCTCCTTTATTGCTGCCACAGACGCTGCACCTCTGCCCACGCGAGGTGCGGGAGGTCCCCCCACCCCCGCCAGTCCCCGTCCGGGACGCCGGCTGGGCTCCTCCAGTTCAGCTCCGTTCTGACCCTGGGCACTCGGGCCGCGTCAGATTCCACAGGGGAAGAGCTCGGTCCCACGTGGCACCCCTTCCCCCTTGCAGGCACCTGTCATAAGTGCAGGTTGTCACCTGTGCTTGGGACCAACCAGCTATAGATCAGAGGCTCCCACCTCCTCCTCCTCCTCCGGCTTGATAAAGTGCTAGGATGACTCCCTGAACGAAGGAAAACAGGTTACCTACCAGACTGTCAGTTTGTTATAAAAGGATGCAACTCCGGAACAGCCAGACAGGAGATGCATAGGGCAGGGAAGGCGGGAAGGGGTTTCCATGGGTTCCCCAGCCTTGAAGCTGTGCAGACCCCCTACCTCACGGATTTTGTGTGTGGAGGCGTCATCAAGGAGGCACGACCCATTATTAACTCAATCTCCAGCCTCTCTCCAGAGGAGGTGGGGGGTGTCACTGAACTTTCCAAGTTTCTAATCATAATGGTTTTTCTGGTGACTAGACCCCATCCTGAAGCTATTCAGGAGCTCACCAGGAGTCACCTCATTAAATCATAACACATGCCTACCCAGGAAATTCCAAAGGATTTAGGAGCTCTGGGATAGGAACCGGGTCAAAGAAGAAATGTGAGAACAAAAGATCCTCCTAGCATCTTTCTTTCTTAGGAAATTACAAAGGTTTTAGCTCTGGCCGGGGGCCTGAGATGAAGACCAAAGTGTACATTTGTTGTTATATCACAATATCACATTACCGATGCAGGGTCTCTCAGACGCTTGGCATGTTTGGGCTGGGTGCCATTATTTTACAAGTCCTAACACTGTTTAGCCAGACAGACACTAGCATGTTCTCTTTTCGTTGGGGGAAGGGAGGAGTGGGGGCCCTCAGCAGAGACCAAAACTAAGGCTTAGAAAGTTGGAGAACCAGTGGGCAAACTGAAACGTAGAGGGCAGCAGGATAGTCACCTCAGGAAAGGCTGTCCAGGAATTGGGATCAAACCACTGAACATTAATTAAAAGCTGAAGGTGGGGCGCATTAAGCGTCTGCCTTCGGCTCAGGTCATGATCCCAGGATCCTGGGATCGAGCCCCGCATCAGGCTCCCTGCGCGGCGGAAAGCCTGCTTCTCCCTCTCCCACTCCCCCTGCTTGTGTTCTCTCTTTCGTTGTGTCTCTCTCTGTCAAATAAATAAAAATAAAATTAAAAAAAAAAAGCTGAAGGTGGCAGCCAGCAGCACCCCATATGCTCAGTAGCGTGTCTCCCCAGGTAAGTCTTGCCACAGAGAGGTAAGGTTGTGCTTCGCGCTCAGCCCTGCTGGGCCCAGCACCCAGCGCTGTGATCCTGAGCCTGGCATCAGGACAGACGTGGCTGATTCCAGAAGCCAGACATGGAAATCATCACCATAACTTCGGGAGCCCAGAACTTTGCTTCATCAATCCCAATGCCCTGCTCCCGTGGAAAGCCACTGCTCCTTTACCCAGAGTTGAGACCCGAGTCAAGAATTAAAGTGGACCCTTTGCTTGGACTGAGGCAGGGGGCAGCCGGAGTGGGGCGGGGGAAACTTCCATCTGCGGGCGCCTTAACCTGATGACAACAGCCTCTCAGCAACCTCTTCAGTAAGCCAGTTTCATTACTTCTCACTGAAATATATTTTAAAGGTAAGAATGCTGATCATTTACTCAAAGGTGTAAATTAAGCATGGCAGTGAGCTCCTCGTCCTTCCAGCTGTCAAGGGAGACAAAGGGCAGAGTCAAACACCCAGTTGCTAGGCTGGTCAGCACCCCAGGAGCAGGGAGGCTGTGAAGATTGAAGATGTCCATCCAGTAATTCCAGAATGCTTCCCCCACCCCACCAGGGAATCACTGATCTGTTATTAAACTTTCACTTGGAAACATACACAATATTTCAGGTATCTGCTAAATCTAGAAAGGTTCTGTCAATAGAAGCACAGTATTAGTAACCATGAAACTTTCTTTCACTTTGAAATCCTAAAAATAGTTAAAATTAGAGTTCTAGGTGGCCTGGTAATTTTACCCTTTTGGCCTTTCCACCGGTGTTTAAAGTGCCCTGCGGGGCAGTCCGAGCCATGCAAATACACGTACTGGGCTTGCAAGATCAGGAATGTCACACTTAATCCCTTTGGATTTCTTGTAAAACAGGAATGTATTTCTATATGGTAACTAACTGCTTGATTTTACTTGTTAGCTAGGAAATAAGAGGAGTTAAGCAAAAGTGATGTGGTAACAAATGAGTTAAATGGCTGGTGAATTAAATCCTAATCTCCCATGACAGATGGGAATAAATCACCACTATGCTAATGAGGAAGGAGATGGGGCTTTTCATCAAAGTCGGCTATCTCCTCGTTCTAGTTTGGGTCCAACTAGCTACAAGGCTTTGATTCCTCTTGTGCCCTAGCTCCCGGGAGATCACCAGTGTCCAGTCCCCTGCCTCAGAGAGAGACCAGTATAGGAGTGGCAGAAGGTGGAAATGCCTGAAACATTGCCAGCTTTCCACCTCTCCCCCGCCCAAGTCCACGTGCACCCCGCAGGGTTGTGGTAGGTGGTCAGAGACAGTCCCTCTTCCCACCTGGACGCAGAGGTTGCTGGGAGGTGTAAGGCTGCCATGCCCTGCGTGGGAATGGGCGAGCAGGCGTGAGGCTGGGCCTTGCAAAAGCAATAGGTCAGCAAAATCCAACTGCAGGCTCTGGAGAGATGTGTGTCCTGCTCAGCTCCTGCTGGATGAAAGGGCAGTAGGCAATTGCAATGAATCAACTGTCGACCTGTATCCTACAGGAAAAGCAAAAGAGCAATCAACTGGGTCCAGGGCCCAGCTGGACACCTGCATGGGAGGTGTAGCCTGGGGTCCCCAAGGTCTTTGGCTGCTTGATCAAGCCCCAGAACAGTGAAGATGGGTAACAAAACCAAAACTCGAACTCCAGCTGGGATGTTTGAGAAAGAAGCCGTGAATCACGCTAATACAAATGTAGACCTGGAAACTTAACTTACCATCTGGTGCTAGGATCATGAGTTGTGGGGCCCAGTGGGAGATAAGAACGTGAGCCTCTTGTTCAGAAAGCAACAAGAAAAGTGCTGCTAGAGGTCGTGAAGTATAAAGCTTTTCCCCTTCTTCCGTGGCCTCCCTCCCAACTTGTTGTGGTGTTTTTTTATTTGCTATTTAATGTCATTCTATGTAAAGAAAAATTAAAATAATTAGGATGAATTTTGCCAGTTATCATTAGATTGTGCAAGGCCCAATTTTCATCCTCTGCTTTAGCCTGAGCTACCTGGAGTCAGGCTTCTATCCTCCCCATAGGCCCTTGGACTTTGGCTTGTATCCAAGACTGAGCAAGTGCCAATACGCAGGACACGTCCCATTTACTAGCTTATCCTGCCAATCCGTTGACCAAAGGGGAACACATTTCCTGGGAAACTGCTCTCATCATGCTCTCTGTTCACTCTCCCTCACTGCCTCAATTTCCCCTTAAAAGTTGCTGCTAAGCTCTGCTTACCCCTCCCCGTGAAAGAAACACCTTTTGCTGTTTGATGTCGAGATATTTGCAGATTTCTGAGATTGGCGCATCCTCTCTATTGCAATAGTCTTTTTGAGAAGTCTCTCCTTATCTAAGTCCGGATTTGTTTTTAGTTGACAGTGCAAATATAAAAGCATTTAACTCATAGGCAGAATCACTGAAATCACACAATCCATATTTCATAGCTCCTACGGGCACATGAATTTTTGTCCTTTCCAGAACAGTGGAAATATTGCACAGAATTAACTCAACTGTTCTTAGTTTACTTCTAAATACACACATTCTACCATTTTCTACCTTCGGCTTGCTGGGAAGGAAGGAAGGCATGAAAGGAAAAGGAATTCTGGGTTGTGCTGTCTTTGCCTTTCCCTCTGTGTCATTGTTTCCAACATAAGTGGTTGGCTAATACTGGAAGTTACCTAAGACAGGATATGATAGAATTTCTTGGTTGTTGGTTTTTCTTAGAACACCATTGTCTTCTTTTTCCATTTGAAGCAAATTCTGCTTGGAATGGAAAGTGTGGCCTCTGGGCTGGAAGTTTATTCCGTGACAGAGGCAAAGTGCTTACTTTAGACTCACCTTAAGTCTCTGAACTCCCACTGCGTGGTGGGTCCATCCGGAATTCTGTGTTCATGGAAGGTAGCAAATACTGTATACAAATGGGCAACAAGGAAGGTGAACAAGAATATTGCTCACATCTTCTCTGCTCATACGGAGGCTCCATTGTTCCATTGGACTCCAGTTACAAAACACACCTTCAAAAATTATTTACAATTTCAAGGACGTTTTTCAGACATCCCCCCAAATTCGTAATGTATGTTTGAATCAGTCCCAAGACCTTTTGTCAGGAGTTGCTGCTGCCCAGGATCAGTCACTACCCCTTCCCTGGTGGTCTAGTGGTTAGGATTCGGCGCTTTCACCGCCGCGGCCCGGGTTCGATTCCCGGTCAGGGAAGTCTGTTTTCTTTTTCATCACCATCGGGGTTCGACTGTTGCTCCGAGCAACTCCGTTTTCACCGAGGCCGTTTCCGCGCATCCCACGGGTCATCTGGTCCTGAGGTATATCAGTATGGAGGGAACAAGGTATGTGTGACGAATGAGACATTCCGCTGTGCGAATTCAAACTCGCCTCTGCCTCCCTCTATTGGAAATTACGAGTTTATTTTTGTCCCTATGAGAAAATTTCTACATGAAACAAGTGAGTTATATCAAATGACTCTTACATCTGTTAAGGTTGCTTGGCACAGGCACGGTGTCAATAATGGATGTAATGTTTCCCCCATTCATTGAAACCCTGTTATATTCCAGAGGTGTAGACAGCTCAGGTAATTTTACCAGATCCTCAGCCGTTTGGTCTTTTGTAAAAACAAGAATGTTATTTCTATATGGTAATTAGTTCACTTTACCTGTAAGACAGGAATTATCACAAATAGATGAGGACTGATCCTATTAAAATAGCAAATTATCTGACACCAGTCTTTGGCTCCCCAGTGACTTCGTCCTGAGGTTCTCAAAAC
Organism: Callorhinus ursinus; assembly: GCF_003265705.2. Classification (NCBI taxonomy): domain Eukaryota; kingdom Metazoa; phylum Chordata; class Mammalia; order Carnivora; family Otariidae; genus Callorhinus; species Callorhinus ursinus. The sequence goes on from NW_027397150.1 coordinate 3,022,096, forward strand.
TGATTTCAGGATCACCTGGGAAAAGTTTGAGAGGCCTGCAGGCTGTGCGCTGCACCGTCTTCATCTGAGAATCCCCGAGCTTGGCCTTGGCTGGCAGCAGTCGGCAACCACGCAGGCACTTGCCGGCCTGGGAGACTGAGCGCCACGCGCCTTGACTATATAGCCAGGCGGCAGGAGTCGCAGCAACTACAGAGTATTGGTGGTGGTCAGAAGGGGAAAGAAAAACGGAAAACTTGCTTCCCTGACCAGGAATCGAACCCGGGCCGTGGCGGTGAAAGCGCCAAATCCTAACCACTAGACCACCAGGGAGGGTCATGGGAAGCACAAGGGCAGCATCTCCCAGAGGAGTAAGATCTTAAGAATGATGCAGGACCTGTTAGAGACCTTTAGAAATGTCTGGAGAATGTCGTGAAGTGGGCGTGTGGCGCTGGATACAGTGACTGCCACTTGGGTCAGGGGGTGGAAGGAGACTTCAATGGCAGAAAAGTTGCAACAAATGTCACAGGTCAAGCCAAGGAAGCGGACAATTTTTCCTACATTTTGTCACTGCCTCCCACCGACCGCAAGCGTTTCTCATATTTCTTTCTTTTTTGCCCCCCTCATTCCTAAAATTTTTGTGCCTCTCCCACTTCTGTAGTTTCCCCATGGTTGACGGAGGAAGACATGTCCCTCTTTTGCTCCCTCCCCTTCCACAAAAGGATCTTATTCCTCATCTCCGCCCACTAGGGTCCTCTGCGATGCAGCAGAGGGAGGAATACTCAGCGCCAATGGGACAGGCCCACCTGGAGATGCACTCCTCTTCTAGGCCCCACTCTGTCGTTTGGGACCTGGAATGACCTGCACAGATGCCTGAAGTTTGGTTAGGGCTCTCTGCCCATCAGTGTGGCGGAGGTGGATTAGGCCTCCAGTGTGTGCAGGTGAGGATCAACAGGTGGCCAAAGGAAGGCTGTGTGCAGGGGTTTGAGCAGCTCCTGGTAGTGGGAGGTGAGGTGCCCACACACCTGCACTATACCCCTCTCCGTGCAGGAAGGAGCTAGAATTGAGAGGAGAGGGTCCTCCCTAAGCCACTGTCCTCAGGCACAGAGCCTCTGAGGAGTCCCACAATTCTAAATGCAAATCTGGCCTCATAGGTCCTTAAGAAGTTCTTTTGGTCAAGGTAGGTGGAAAGATCTTACTGTATTTTACTGTTTATTAGCTTAATTGATAAATTTAAAATATTTAGACATATGGTATGTGGCCCTCCATTTGTGCTATTCCCCACAGCTACAAATACTAGGCACAGCTACTTCTCTGAGCTTCCAGGCCCACTCCTGTATAGAGCTGTCAGCTCCTCACCCCACCACTTGGATCTAAGGTCATGCTCTCCCAAACTGAGTCATCTTTCTCCATTTCCATTCCCCCGCCCAGGAACCTTTCCCCAGGCCCCACCCCTGGTGAATCACAGCACCCTTGGAAATAAACTCGGAACCTTTGCTACCCACCACATCCATTACGCATACAGTCCTTTCTGTTTGGACCTCTGTGGCTCTCCCTCTAGGAAGGACACTGCCAAGTTCTTTGGGGAGCGTTTTCACCTCAGCAGCTCAAGCAGCTCCCATGTGGTTTGAAGGCAGTGGGCTATAACAGGTTTGCATTTTCCCCTTCAAATTGCATTCAGTAGCATGTTTCCAGTTAAAAAAAGAAAATATAAAACTGTTTCTGTTTCCTGTCATTTGAGGAGCCTTCAGATTTTCTGCTAGGAGTTAATGAGAGGAGGGAGAAGAAGGGACATGCATGGAAGATGTATTAGAGTTCTCCAGAGAAATGGAACCGATAGGAGATCTACATCTATAACTCTAGCTGTCTCTAAGGGTCACGTGGTTATCGAGTCCCAAGACCGGCAGAGTGAGTTGGCAGCCTGGAGACCCAGGAGAGGTGATGGTTTAGTTCCAGTTGGAGTCTGAAGGCCTGAGAACCAGGGGAGCTGCTGGTGCAGTTCAAGTCCAAAGACCAAGGCCAGCAGGCTTGAGACTCCGGAAAAGTGGATGGTCCAGTCCAAGCCCGAAAGCAGGAAAAACCCGATGTCCTAGTTCAAAGGCAGTCAAGCAGGAGGAGTTCTCTCTCAGTAGAGGGAGGGCATGCGGTATTTTTTTTTTTTTTTTTTTTTTTTGTGGAAGAGAACTTGTACCTTTCTTCCTTCCTTCCTTCCTTCCTTCCTTCCTTCCTTCCTTCCTTCCTTCCTTCCTTCCTTCCTTTCTTTCTTTCTTTCTTTCTTTCTTTCTTTCTTTCTTTCTTTCTTTCTCTTTCTTTC